>NW_028141159.1:971338-1571338 GCF_030444845.1 Prenolepis imparis
AGCAGTGGTATCAACGCAGAGTACTGGATCGACAACGCCGAAAAACGCCGGAAATTCGCGTCGAAAGCGCAGCTAGTAATTCGATCCGCCCGTATAGTAGACTCACCCGTGCGATCAGCGCATCGGATTTGTACGATAATTAAGCACGTAAAAACACTAAACTCACACTCGTACTGTCGCGGATCGGCGACAAACGCGAAAACGTCGATCGTTAACAACCGAAAATACATTTAGAAATAGCAGTACTGGTGCAAGACTGGCACTGCCATTTACGAGACGCGTAACACACCAAGGCCAAGGTCGTAGTGGTGGGGGTCGCGGCGTACGTGCGAGCTCGGAGCTCGGCTCGGCTCGGCTCGGCTCGGCTCGGCTCGGCTCGGCGGCGACGGCGGCTCGACGGCGACGGCGGCTCGGCGGCCCGAGCAATCCCGACATCCGACATTCCCGACTTGGCGACCTTGGCGTGTTGCGCGTCTCGTAAATGGCAGTGCCAGTACTGCTGTTTCTAGATGTATTTTCGGTTATTATCAATCGACGTTTTCGCGTTCATCGCTGATTCGCGACGGTACGAGTGCGAGTTTAGTGTTTTTACGTGCTTAATTATCGTATAATCGCGATCGCACGCGCGAAATTAATCTCGTCGGCCGCGAAAGTTTCCGCACGGGCGAGTCCATTAGACGGGCGAGTCCATTAGACGGGCGAGTTTACTATGTATACGGGCGGATGGAATTACCGGCTGTGCTTTCGACGCGAATTTCCGGAGTTTTTCGGCGTTGTCGATCCGCGATTTCTACGTCGTTGAATTGTGAAATATAAAACATATAGTGAAATGTAGTGCCCGTTTCTTGGAATATCGGCGACTCTTGAGTGCGTCGTGAAGTAGTCGCCGCATCATCGTCGTTCGATGAGGTTAGGCCCACCTCCGATAAGTGGGCCTCGAAAAAAGCGGCGACGCGAAAATGGAGCATCGGTTCTATTCGCGCGCGAATAAGCTCTCGCGATTCTCGCGCGTTTTATCGAAACGCGTCGAAAATGTGATATCTAAAAAATCCGGGCGTCGCCGCGCGTGGCGAACGAAAAAAAGTAACGCGAGTGCAAGTGTTTCGAAGCTTCTACGAGGAGGAGGCCCGGGGTGGCATCGGGCAACGGCGCAGGAACCTTGTCGTAAGTAGATTTATAATTTATTTCGTTTATTATTTATTACTTGCAAAATTATAATAATTACTCGTTCATTTCTGCGATAACGGTTCATTTTACATAAATGTATAATATAATGCATATAGGATGGATTTTGGATATTTTACTTTTCAAAACTTTTAATAACTTTTAATAGTTTTTAATAAATAAATTATAATAAAATTCTCATAATAATACAAACAATTTTTTATATGAAAAGTATATTTTATTATAATTATATTATATTTGATATATATTTAAATATATATATCTAATTTATTCGACGAAACATAATTTATATGTATATAATTTATATAATTTATTCAATTAATCGCGAAAGACTATAATCTCTATAATTATTTTGACAGGTAGCATCACTGCAGCAACATTGCGCGTAAATTTCATGCGTCGTGCCATGCGGATGCGGATCGCAGCTTCGTATAATTATAATCGTATCGGTAAGTGTATTGCATGTACACATATATAATATTATTTCTATATTAATCACCAAAAATTAACTAGAGCGCAATTCAGAAAAAAGAGTTAAGAAATTATGTTTTTAACTTAAAGTTAAGAAACTTTATATAAAAAAAATTTAAGAAATTGTTAACTTTTTCATTATAAAACAATGAATTACATAATTTTTTTTAAAAAATTTAAAAATATATGCCAGCAAATAAATAAAAGTATTAAAAATTCTCCTTTCCTTTTGGTTCATGTATATTTACATATTCATGAACATGATAAAAACTTTTCGACGATTATATTTGTGTTATACATACTTATATTAAAATATATATTTATGGAAGCACATAAAAGGAATAAGAAACCGAAAACAGGAAGAGGAAACAGTTCAATATAAAACATAAATAAAATGTAATTTAATAACACAGAATAGAGAGATCTCATCACTTTAGCACTTTTCCTCTGCTCCTCTATTCTGCATTACTAAATTATATTTCATATGTTTTATATTGAACTGTTCCCTATTCCCCGTTTCTATTTTCTATTTTTTATTCCCTGTTGCTTATTTTTTCTATTGTATGCAGCCCCTGATTTAATTTAACAGAACAGATAGAAGTATAAATTTTTCATCGATTATCACGAAATATATATAATCGAGAAAAAATATTAATATAATATATATGATGAGAAAAATCGATTTTTAAATTTTAATCTTTCTTAATTCGCTATAATCAGTGATAAAATGATTTTGATCGTAACGGGTGGGATAAATAAGCTTCGTCCACAGTAAATATTCGGATCGAGTATTACATGTTCGCATTCGTCCGTATTATTACAAACAAAAGGCGCAAAGTAGCAATAAAAGATGGCATCGCAGACTGGAAATTATTGTGTTTGGCACGATGCCAATTCGCAAGAAAACTAATTCATTTTCGAGTCAAAACGTCAAGTCGAGAGCGATTGTTATAATTAATATACGAATCGGAGTTGAGCCTTAATTATTTTCAGATTTCGATCTATCTCCTCTCTTCGCGTCTACACGCATTCAAATCTATCTGTTTACAGATATTTATATTTATAAACGAAAAATTCTTACGTATTATTCGCGCGATCGGACGATTTGTATATCATATAAAATAATTGTCCCGATAATAATCAGACTTGAAAGTCGATTAAAGAACGAGAGACCATTATTTGATCCCCGTCGTTGTACACAACGTTCTTTCTCATCCGTGTTTGGCATCGGTCCAGAGGCAACAGATAGTTCAATGTAGAACTGACGAGACGACGACGAGCTCGATGCTTCTAGGCCACCGCCGACAAAGGACACGTTCGTTTTATTTAGAGATTATACATCGATTAAAAATTCGCACCGATTTCGCTTCCGGAATCGCCCTGGAATTTACCTCGCTCCATCCTTCCATTAGCGCTCGCGAGAGAGATTTGTTTCAATCTTCTCCTTAAATCTTTGCCAATAAAGTTTGCAAGCAATCTCGCGTCCAATTGATGATGAAATTAATTTAATAAATTTAGTAAATTTAATAAATTAGTAAATTAGCTTTGCAGATTCCCCCAACGAGTGTTATTTATCCGCTATTGCGTTTTTAATTATTTCTATAGTAAAGCATGTTATATATTTTTTTCCTTGACAACTAATAATACATATAAATCCACGGTATGAAAGACACGAAAGACTCATCTGTATATCATCTTTTTACGATTAAACATAATTTAGTCTGACTTGGCGAATTTTTTTTATCTTTATGATTCTATTTCACGATTGGGCTCGCGAGAAAAATGTGTATAGGGTATAAGATGAAAGGCCGAGATATTTTAATGATTGTATACCGTAGTCGAATCTACGGCTTCCGTTTTTCTGCGACGCCGATTTTCGATTTTGTAGAGTGCCCGAATATTTATCTGTCGTTATCATCGTAAAACTCTAATCGTCTTCTCGTAAATTTGCTACAATTTTTTTTTTAGTCCAAAGATTCACCTCTAGACTCGCTAAAGTCCTCAGGCTTGAAATCATCTTCACTCTCCGAATTAGACTTTTAATCGGCCAATCAATGGCTCGACAATGAGAGTCGATATTTCCGTCGCCGCCAGGCTTTGATCCTATCCCGCGAGATTGCAAAATCAAACAAACACAAGCGGTTTTTAGAACGTTAATTCTAAATCCGAACCGAGTCTCCAGCATAAGGCGTCTATCTCGAGATGGACCGCGTTTCGGATTAAAACTAGTAGTCGCGTATGGTAGCGGAAGTATAAGTAGTAGTAGTAGTAGTAGCAATGAAATATTAAGAACATGTTCGCGGAAAGAGAGAGGAGGAGGGCACGAAAGGGGTGGTCCGATTTAACAGGTATAAATCATCTCCGTCTCGCGGCTTCTCTCGTCAACTGGCACACGTTCTCGAAGGAAGGAAAGCTCGGAAACGAGCTGTATCCGATGGTCGCTCTAAAGATATCGCTGCGTCCACGTTGCCAGGAATAGAACCGTGACGTCGTCGCTGAACGTCGACGAAAGAAGAACGACGAAGTCGTCGCGCACGCAGCCGGCGATCCTAATAGGATTTACTAGAGATCCTCTAGTACTAGATCCTCTACTAGAGATGGATCAACGAATAGGTTGTTTCTGATTAGCTGCCACCAAATTATGAAACCGGAAATGAGAAAGCCAGAGAAATAAGGAAGAGAGATCTAGAGATAGAAATAGTTAGAGATCCTTTAGACATTCAACAAATTTTATTTTCGTTTTTATAATTATAAGGTAAATTTTAATTAGAAAGGTTTTTTTCGATTTTAATGCTTTCTATTTCAATGTTTTTAATTTTATTTTGTTTTAAATATAAGAACCAAATTTAATCTATTAATCCATATACAATATATAAAATTATTTTCAATTCAAAATAGTTTTATTATTTTTTAAATCATATTTTTTGTCATTTTAATATTTACAATGATACATTCTTATATATTTAACATATTTAAATTTTTATATTTCAATGGCGGATCGGTCTAGCTTTTCTTAGAGGATCTCTAGGATTTACTTACGCGAGAATTGGTCTTTTTTATCTCATCAGCAACTAATATGCTAATTTCTCCTTTCACGTAAAATCGCAGAAGTTCGATTTCCCGATGATACGAAGTAAAATCGTGGAGCCTGCAAAGATATAGACCGAAAAAATATTAATATAAATATTTCTCGATTGAACATACATATTTTTTTGAACTTGTGTTTGCGTTTGAGAGATAAAAGCGTTATTTATTCTGCGAAAAAATCTGTCTCGAATCTTTTGAATTATTGTTTTCATTGCGTATTTTTTTGCCACGTCTGGTTTCGAGACAGCCTGTCTAAATCTAGCTTTAATGTTAGACGGATGATCGATGGACGAAACGCACACACAAGAAAGGTGAACGTGAATTTCCTACATTCATCTCGTTCGAATCTAAATCTGCCAGGATAGAGCAGAGAGCATATCGAAACTTTCGACTATTGATGACCGCTCCTAAAAGATCAGACGATGAAATCTTCTGAACGTAGATCGCGAGATAAAGAAACAATCAATTCAACGAAGAGAGGAAGAAAGGGGGTCGATCGCGCGGAAAAAAGCGCGTCAGGGAGATTTACGACGTCTTTCGTTCGCCCTTTTCCCGCTTTGATCGAAAACATTTTCGCGCCGAGGAAGACGAGAGAAGAGTCGGCGAGAAAAGTCAGCGCGTCACGTGTTAAAAATCCCCGACGCACGTGTTTTCGCGTCGTAAATCTCGGCGCGGAGCAAATTATCGTTTTCGAGCGAGTTAGCGCGAGATGGTGATCAGCTCTGACCAGAAGCCGTTAACGTGATTTATAAGTCGTGTATTCTCGAGGGCGTTTCGGCTCTTTTTTTTTCTCTCGGTCAACCGCGAGATTCTCGGAGAGACGAGATGAGGATGTGAGAAACGGTGAGGAAAAATCGTCGACAAAGAAGAGCCGAATTCTGGAGAATACACAGAATCGTGGAGAAGTTAATGGGCCGAATTTAACGGCGAATTGTATTATAGTCGGGGACGAAGCTGTTATTATCCTGTGTGAGACACTGCGTCTAAAATTTCAGCTTTGGAGAATAAATATTCTTTGTATCCCCGCGGATTTTCTGTGCACTTGATGAGCTTTTATAACTACAGAGGTTTATCATGTCCCATAATCATCGTCGTTTCTCTCAGTAAACACTTTGTCCAATTTATTCACGTTCTTTAGTCGGAGAAGTTAGAGCTTAAACCAACTATCTGCTTGGGATTTCATTTCGTAAATAATTGACTTGAATCACTGCTGTTTTGTACGCTTTACTTATCTCTATACATGTTTGTTGCTAATTCCGAAATTAAAATTTTCTCGATACAAAGTCATCATAAAAAAATTTAAAAAATCATATGAAAAAAGAAAATTTTATTTTAAACTACTCTCAGAGAGAATTTTCTCTTAGAATTTACCCTGAAAATCATGGTAATCGTGAAATCGTGGAACAATATGGTATGGAAAGAATTTTATGAGAATTTCTCTGATTAATACTTATCACAATAAAAATAATAATATTACAATAAAATATAATATTTATCATAATAAAAATAATAACATCTATTACAATAAAATATAAAATATGTTTGATTAATTTTACTATGCAGTTTAATAAAATTTATCAAACATGTTTTATATTTTATTGTCATAGATGTTATTATTTTTATTGTGATAAATATTAATCAGAGAAATTCTCATAAAATTCTTTCCATACCAAATTGTCCCACGATTACCATAATTTTCAGGGTAAATTCTAAGAGAAAGTTCTCTCACAATCAAGTATTTGTGCAATTCTTACTTTTGTCCGAAGTATCTTTGATATCTTTTCGCGAAAGTTTCAAGAGACATTTTATATACAAAATTCGAATTATTTCTCTCATCGAATGGTGATCATTGTAATAAAAATTCAAACAAGAGACGTGCAAAGGAGAAGACCAAAGCGCGGCGCTTTCACCCCTTCGACCATCCGACCGCGCGGACCGGTGACGTTTAACACACGTGGTGGTTTTACGTCGACACGTGAGTGCGCGCGCAGGTGTCCTATCCAATTGAATTTATGCCACATTTATTCGCATTCTCGACGCGGCGTCCAATTAAACGTTTGATATAAGTCTACCGCGCGCAACAGACGACGTCGGCAAAAATAATCCGCGAGGGTGCGAGAGAAAGAGAGAGAGAGAGAGAGCAAGAGAGAGAAGGATGCGATTCGCGGAATGGCGAGAAAACTCATTCGCGTACAAAGTGTAAAATTATCGTGGCATTAAAGTGTAAAGTAAAGCGCGATTACATAGGGGGTGAAGGGGGGGGAGGATGGCTCTTTCTGTTATACATAAAACGTCAGCCGAAAGCCCTCGTTTGCGTCGATAAATAAGTCCTGGAAAGATTCGAGTTTCCCTTCGTCGTCGACGGGGCTAATAAGCTCCTCATCGGGACGATCTTTTTGCGCGGAGATAAACAAGGGATCCCCTTTCCTCTCTTATTCTCTTGTTTCGCGAGAACTTAAACACAAATATACGACGACAAGATGTAAGGGAGCCCTTATTACTTACGTATTATAAGCGAGTTAATTCGAGATCGAGATAGGGAGGGGTTCTCGAAGATGGGAATTCCTCGGACACGCGTCGCGTAAAACTGAGAATTGCCGTCGTAAAGTGTCCGTGTCGCACTTAACTGTCTCCGTCTTGACGCGAAACGTCAACTCAGGACGTTGTCGTTTCTCTCTATAATCTCTCTCTATTAGATTAGTAAATTTATATACGAATTTAAATTGTCACAATAAGATTAACTTTGTTAATAGAGAGGATGTATATTGACAGCTTATTTTACGTTTATTTTTTTCCACGATAATATATAAAACTGTGTATTATATACTTGTATTTTTATAAAAATGGATACTCGCTAATTTGTCATCTTTTAATTATTACAATTGTAAGTAGAGGTAATCGATGAGAGAAATTAAGGAATCATATAGACTATTTTCTCTCTCGTTACTAAATATAGAATTCCTAAATTATCCCCCAAACTGGTTAAGGAAAAATCTTAATAAAGTACTGATTTTTAAACAGAGGTGCGAGACGTTTCTTCCGAGAATATACGAGACGCGGGCTGCGTTAGAGATTTCTAAATTCTACCTCTTCTTGCGCAATTTTCCCTCTTATTTATTTCGGCGGATTAAAAAAGGTGAACATTCTTTTTCTCGCGATACAAGAGGGCAGACATTTGGAGAATCCGAGGCGTGTCAGTACGAAATGAAGTATCGCGTTCTTTGACTCTTTCAAAGAAGGGGTAAACGAACCTTGCGTCCGCTCGTTTGGAAGCTCATGGAATTTTCTGGAGGGCTTCGACGAAAACGAAAAGCAGAAAAACGCCGTTGTGTGACAACGTAGAGACGTAGAGTTCGTGTCAACCCGTTCTCAGGAATTGTCTGATCGCCCACGCTTTGTCTACTCGACGAAGCTTCCGCGAAAGAATCTAAATCAGTTTACTTTTCGTGTGTGTATGCATTGTGTACATTGAGTTGGGAAGATTAAAACACGAGAGAGAGAGAGAGAGAGAGAGTTTGCAGGAAAATTTAATCAACTATTACAGAGAAACTGGTGTAACTGGTAGGAAAGTCTATCTGATAGATACTTGGAAAAACTAGAGATTATTTACGGAAATCAAAATACCCTCAAGGCAACTCGCTGCATTCGGAAAATATTCTATATCGTGCAGTTTCCAGTTAGATTATCTCAATGCGAAGATATACGTATTTGTTTCCTTTTCTAAATTAATAAAATCGCCGCGTTAATATTTTCGAGCGATGATCGCACGCGAAGGTTGTCACGTTGTGTCTCCCAAACACTGCCAAGAAATCCAGTGCCAGTTTGTATATTGGTTTAAGTGTGATGTCAAAAAAATTCTCCCGCGTCAAACAATAATGCACTGTAATAAGAAAATATACGCGATACACCCACACACGTAACAAATATGATAAAAAAACCTCAGCAATCGAATTACAAGTTTAAGAATATCTTGCAAAAGTGTTTATCATTTAATATGCATTTACGCAGATTAAATATGCATTTTCTTAAATAGACGTTTACCGCTCGATTTTGTAAAATTGCTGATGCATCTTTCATAGCAATCGTGTAATCGCGATATATATTTTTGCGGCTAATTATGTTGATGCAGATTCACTCGTAAATGTTTGTTTATGAATTCTCGAATGCTCATAAATCCTATTCTAATTCATCTCGCGTTATTCGCGACCTGGCACGCGTATTCACTGATATTCAACAAGAATTCTCGAACCGTGCTAGAGACAACCTGCCGATAGATCGGATGTCCCTTGAATGAACGTCTCACCATTGCTGCGAAATAACAGACCTAGAAAACTACTTTTGGTTTTACAATAATTTACACTGATATTCCGACGTTCTCGTTCAGCAAAGTTCGCGCACGTCCTCATTTTGAGAGATCTGCAGAGTTTCCGCAAATTCCATTTATATTTCACATTATTATTCAAGGGATGTTCAACAGTGCGACATCGTAAATGCATATGCATATAAAGCAAACGTACGCGTATATTTTTACCTGTCATTTTTTAATTGTCTACTTTTCTCGATCGGATTTTCTAATGTGCAAAATTTTTCACTGCATTTTCTAATGTATAAAATTATTTCATGTCATTACCAATGACTTTAATTATCGTCTACTCTGAAGAATAATCTTTAAGACTTTAGAAATTCGTGAGGTCGCTCATTGGAAAATGAGAATAATTTTTCTAAAGAATGATTATCCTGATTGTCTGGTTCTAGCAATATTTTTTTTTATTAATAATATTCGTCGATCTATTTTATTTATTAGGAAAAACTTTGCGTTAAATAATTATAACAGAGCAAGTTAATGCTGATGGTATTTAAAATATTCGTTGAAATGTTAATCACATTTATCTCCTTATGTGCTGCTATAATATTTTACATGTAAGATACCGATTAAAAAATTTAAGACACACCGGTGCATTTCATCGGTGCATTCGCTCTACACAGAGAGCATTTTCTCTTAGAATTTACCCTGAAAATCATGGTAATCGTGGGACAATATAGTATGGAAAGAATTTTATGAGAATTTCTCTGATTAATATTTATCACAATAAAAAATAATAATATCTATTACAATAAAATATAAAATATGTTTGATTAATTTTACTATGCAGTAAATTATTAGTAAAATTAATCAAACATGTTTTATATTTTATTGTGATAGATATTATTATTTTTATTGTGATAAATATTAATCAGAGAAATTCTCATAAAATTCTTTCCATGATTTTGAGGGTAAATTCTAAGAGAAAATTCTCTCACAGTGTACTTTAGACACAGCATCCATGCTTCTCCACGATTGGAGTCGGAGACCAAACCGCGAATTTGCGTATCGTTGAAGAGAGAAAGAGAGAGAGAGAGAAAGAAAGAGAGGTCCAGGTTTCGATTTCGTTCACCTGCATCCGTGGCCACAGGAGCTTACGCGATACCGTCGTGTCGCTACAGAACGGACGGCGTCGTTCGCGAGAGTTGGAAGGACAGTGGTTTTAAAATAAGCACCGAGAGTCCCAGAGCGCTCTGCCAATGTGCCTATCGGTCCAAGCGCTCTTTCTCTCTCGTTCTCTGTCCCTCTGACTCACCTCTTCTTCTTCAGCGGTGGTAGTTGATCGTGCATCGCGTCCGCAGCGTCGTTCGCTGCCAGTCGCGAGAAGCGAGCGCGTCGTTTCACGTAGCCGTTCAACCTGTGTCGACCCACGTCAGAAAAAACAGGGAGATCCTCCCTCTCGGAGAAGATCTCTCGGAGAGATCGCGTCGCGATCCAGAAGACCAATTTACATATATCTCGTTTTGTTGCGATCGCCTCTTTAAAGACGATCTTGAGACAACAATTTTCGCGCGTTGTGTTCAGGAGGCTGGTCATCGATTCGTGATGCTCTTTCCGGGGAACGCTGAAACGTTCCTGTCAACGCGAACTTGACATCTTTGGGATTGGCGCTATAGAATATTGCATCGTTAAACACACTTACGTCAATCACGTGGCATTTTCATGTCCGACGTGGATGACGGGATATGGTAAATCGATCTGCAACGTATATATTCCTGCGAAAATGCCACGCTATATATCAGGTTACCTAATATGTCAGGCGATAATTTAAATGCACAGTTATAATGATGGATTATTCTCCTTGAGCTCGCTCTATTAATTTCTTCCACTGCTCTCGTATTTTATATTTATCATTATAAAATAAATCACCGTGATTATTAATAAACAATCTGCTGATAAACATTAGAATTACTTTGATCTATTACGTTTATCATCAAATTTTCATTAGTAAATATATCTATTGAGGCGACTCGAAAGAAAAATAAACAATTTAACGATTCTTGACGTTGACAGACGCCAATTTTTTTCAGAAAGCTCAAGATCATTTATACTTTTTTTTTTCGAGAAATTTATGTAAAAAAAAATTTTGTCGATCTTAGTTTATTAATTAAAGTCCAATCAATTAATTATGCGTTGTTCGGAGATTGTAAACCTTCGTGATACATCCATCTCGGCAGCAGTTTCTTAACTGCTCCATTTTTATGAACGAATAGATAATATCGTCTAAAAGTAGCGTACTCCCACCTCACGTACCCTCCCGACGTCGATTAGGTCTCTGATTAATCTCAGCGCATTTCGCAGCGGGAGGCGCTCGCGCTTGTATATTATTCTATTCTGCGCCTCGCGGTTATATACTTTACGATCTGTGCACTCCGTTTCTCTCCCTCACTCTGGTTTCATTTCGTTAGCTTTGAGGCATCGGGCGATAAGGATTAACGCGATAGAAAAAAGAACTCGGATCGGAAACGGGTCGCGACACGTACGTTCTCTCATCTTTCCCCGGAAATAAGTGTACGCGCTTTGTGACTCAGCCTAGATCGCGCACAAGATCAGAGTGATTCATCTGTACAGAGAAAGAGAGAAAGAAAGAGAGAGAGAGAGAGAGAGAGTTGATGACGAGGTACCCGGCGGTGGAGGTGAGGTGAACGCTCGACGGCGTTGAGTGAATCCGAGTCGCAAAGAATCGAGGAGGAGCAAAGTCGGAAGTGATTCGAGTCAGAGTTTGATCAGACGGCGCTCGGTTCTCGGTCGCGCCTCTCGCCGTTCACCGGCAGATGATCATCGGCGATCGACAGTGACAGATTACAAAGGGAGAAGTCTGACGATAGAAGAAGGAAAAGGGAAAGACTACAATCCGATGCCAGGTGTGAATTACGCCCAGCCGGAATCGCGATATTCCGCGTCCAACTGGTACACCGACATCGACGCGGCACTCATGGGAATTCAAAGCACCGCGCAGTTCGTCAACAAGTACCACCACATTATTGGTAAGAGACTTGCCACGAAATTTGTTTACGATTTTTGACCATTCGTAGCCAGGAAGGAGCGCGAGGAAAGCCGGGGGTTTCCCGTCTTGACCCGGTGAGAAGAGGTTTATTGAGTGTGAATTGAATTCGCGAGATGTGAACTTGAAAGAGAAATTCGGTAATGGATCGTTACTCGCGTTTCAAAAACGAAAGAGACAGAGGGAGAGGAGAGACTGCGGTCGTAAATTTGCCAACTCTTACGTGTATTCCCGTCTTTGACACCGTTCGTTGAGTGGAAGTACGCGAAGCAGAGCCGATCGTGTCTGGCGGTCTCGTGCAGCGACGAGAACATTTCGCGTGACATTGATTTTCTCCTCAACGAGACGCGATCGTAAAGCATCAAATTTACGAGATTGTTTAGGCACCTTCGAGACACGTGTAAATTACATCGCGCGTGATACGCGATTGTCGAGCAATAAAATAACTTTTCCATTCGCGATGGATAAAATTTACGATTCGATCGGATTTCTGGATTTCGATCATATATGTCGAATCTCGCGGTTCTCCTTCACGCTCCTACCTCGCCTCGATAAAATATTAAAAGTTCAGAGCAGTAATGACGTAATTTTCTTATGATTAGTATTTCTAGAAAAATGTTGATAGAAAAATTGGCAGAAAAATTATTCTAGCTCTCTTTAAGAGATATCTTTTATCACTCTACGTAAAACGTTAAGAGAAAATTCACTGTGAAAGCTCTGTATGCATAATTTTATTTCGATGTAAATAAAATTACGTCATTTATGCTTCGAACTTTACATACACACATAATTTTACATATATACGTGCGTATGTCAGTTACTTTTCTCAACGTGTCAGTGCAATATGTATTATAAATATTTCATTCAATATTTTTATATAATGTTGATTTTGCAATTCTCGTAAGTATTATCTCAATAATATTTATCAATCATATTGCACTCGCGGTCAGCGACCGAATATATTTGGAATCGTGCTAAAAAACACGTGTTTTCGCGTGTGAATCCTTTTATTCTCTCCACATCCTGTTTACTCTTCGATTGAAAAATCGCACGAAGAGGACAAATGAAAAATGACCACCTACACAGTTTTTTTTTTCTCGCAAATAATAATATCGATGACGTGTTTTGCAAGAGTTAGACATATCGACGAGTCATCCTTTCTGTCAACATCTTTTTCCGATAAGATTAATCAAGCGATGGGATATTTGCGCACTAATCTAGCATAGTGTAGTGTACTATATACATAATACAATGAAGACACTACGATATCAATGTATAATTATGTTATAATTGAAGGTCCAGATGTTAAATCGTTGCACGCAATTTGCTCTACTAAACAAATATTCTACAAACAAGATGCGAAAAATATGTGACAACAAATTATCATTGTGTATGAAATGGCTAGAACAATATTAGATTGTTATAAATTAGCGCTCTTTATTAATGAGAGCTCTCTTGAAGAAACTCTTATAATAAATCTCTTCTCGACAGAATATAAATGTGTTTTTGATTTTATAAATATAAATGACAATAAATAAATATAAAAGCCAAGGAAATATATTATGTGAATTAGATGGAGTATCTTAATATATTGTAAACGACTGACTGATGAGCGAATGATATAGAATTATTCAGCGCTAACGATTTATTCATCCAGTCCTTCGATTACCCGACTACATATATATATGTACACGTTGTATGTATTACGAATCCATTCGTCAATAAATACACGTACGCACGTCATCGAGACGGTGTGTTGCCTTAAATTTAGATTATTATTCGCGCATCGCGCGCGTCGGAATGAACGAAACAACGGATCGCGCGAGGAACGGAAAAAGAGATCGCGTAACCTTAAGCAAGCCAGTCCCGAGACGAGGCCGGACTCTGCTCCGGATCGTTACGGAAGCGTTTCTCTAACGAAACCGTCGATCGACAGTCGGAGGTGTCGAGTTGGAGGCGGGATCGCGCGTATATATTTAAAGATCATTCTCGCGTCAGGGATTTCCCCGGTCTGTCTTGGATCCCGCGCGTATACGTCAGGCGGCAGACTGACACGTTGATAATCCATCGGCCACCGCGAAGACCGCGTTTATTATATACCGGTCGGATTGACGAGCTTCCTGGTTCTCCGCTCCAAGTGCGAAAATCTCTGTCAGGGACCCGTTGTTGCCGGAAAATGCACTTTGTTCGAAGATATAACTCGGAATTTCTCGGTATTCGCAGCCACGACGGTCCGTTCGTGATCTCGGGGAGAAATATAGAGAGAAAAAATCATAAAATTTTATTACTTTGTGGGATGTCATTTGGAACTTTATTATCCTTCTTTTTTTTACTGTATTTTTACGCGAACGGAAAACGAGTTAAAATTTATCGTATGTTTCGTCTAGATTTTTAATACATAAATAATTGTAACGATAGTAAATATTTTATTCTGTGCGAAAATAAATATCTGTATTGAAACATTTAGATTGCGATATTATTTTCGACGATCCATTTGTTTTGACTTCCTTTAATTTTGTTTACCTTAAACCGTCTTCAATTATAAGTCAACAGTTAATTATGGGAATTGTTAAAAACATTATTTGCGTTTAAAGAATATATTCTATATACGATCCATGGCGAGATCGGTCTTAAAAGCAGTCGCGACAATCAATGTACGCGAATAGGGTGTTGAGATTGCGCTGGAAATATGAGCGCGAAACGAATGCGTGCATGTTTTGCATCAGAAAACCCCTATTTCGGGTTAATAGATCGCCTGTCGAAACGGTTTATGCATCCACTAGGATCATTTTCATGGATTTCTGCCAGCTAACGCGACTCACATGATTGTGTTGGCGCGTACGTGTGAGTCGTATGCACCCTCGCGTGAAAACCAACGAGATTTGCATGGCCGGGAAAATTTTGTGCTATATACGTCGGGGAAAATTTTCGAGCTGTCATTTCCTACCTACGATGCGCGACGGCATCTGTCATAAAATATATTGCCGGAAGTTCAATTTATCATCTGCCAATTTATATCGATTACCTTACCGCTAATAGTTTCTGGGTATTTACTTTTGTCATTATTTATTTATTTATTTATTTATTTAACGGGACTTATCCCTCTAGTACATAAAAACAAAAAATAATTGAAAATTCAATGTATAACATCAGTAAAAGACATAGTAAACGGCCCACTTTTTGACCCTGGCGCACTTACTGACTCTTTTGATATATTTCATTTTTATTAATTTTCTTTGATGTTAATTATCATATCAATTATCGATAAAGTAAATAGCGCTATGTACTACTTTCAATTGTAAAACATTTGACGTTTTAAAATGAATAATTAATAATAAATCTTTTGATTCAAATAGCGAGCTACTTTAGAAAGATTTTTTCCTTTTCTCTTGTGTGAGTAGTCTAACGCAAGTCGCATCGTATTTACGCATTTTTACAAACATGTAAGTATAAAATGCAATAAACATTGCAGTATTTGATTAGATTAATAATATCATTGAATTAATAAAATAAAATTTAACTACAAAAATGTTGTTGATTCAACAGTATTTTTTTCTCAGTGTATAAATTATAATAAAGTTATTTATTTAAAAATATCAGTCCATTGACGGAGTTTTTGACCCTCTGCAAACACCCTTCATTGAATTAATAAAATAAAATTTAACTACAAAAATGTTGTTGATTCAACAGTATTTTTTTCTCAGTGTAGATCAATTTACTTGCAAAATAGGTGTATATTATATAGAAAACTCTGATTCACGCGATAGAACTATTTGTTATAAATTTCATCTTATATTGCTCCCACAAATAAAGAAAAATTGTTCTTGCTACACTTAAAAGGTCAGAAAGTGGGCCATTTACTATAAAAAGAGAAAGCGCAACATAAGTACCAAATCAAAACAAAACAAAAAATACGTGAAAATTAGCGAAAGCAGTTAGATAAAGATTGTTTGAAAGTGTAGAGCGAACAGTGAAAAAAGTCGATACGATCGGAAAACTTGTTCGCCATTATGTTTCTGTCAATCTGCATCTTCTTCGGAAATTAATAAAATTGTTTAATTGTTTGCTTATTTCTTTTATATTTAAAATTTAGTTTTATGCAATTTTTTCACAACCTCTTCGGCTTCTTCATATTATTTTATTTATGGGCGCATCGAAAGACAGAAATTGTACCGCAACTTTTAAACATTTATAATATCTATTTTGCGACAAATCTAGGCAATCTCCGTTTTATTCTTGCATTATGTCGCGCGTAGCTAATTTTAACATTTATTTTCTGAAAACGAGACCGGATATCGTAAATATAAAAGTTGAAAATAGTTTACCCAAAATGAGCTATAAAATACAAAAAAAGCTACTAGTAACATAGTAACTGCGGTCTGTATAGTGTAAATAATAGACTTTTGCAATCTGCATGATTTCGTTACATCTTTCATCTTCGGTTTTTTCATCTCTGGCGTGAAGCACACAACACACGTATAAACATGTCTCACTAAGAATATTTTATCTTTTTCCTTTTGACGAAAAGAAAAAAGATAAAATTTCTTTCTTACGTAAAAATGTCAATCCTTAGCTGAGAATGCTTATCAATTCTTCGACGGAGCCTTTCGATTGATAGATAACTATATTATCAATTTACATATATAATAAAATAATATATAATAATATAATAATATATAATAATCTCGTTTTAAGCTATCGTACTAAACTATTATTAAATTGTTTGAAATTTTAATAAGGAATAGAAAGAGTTGTCATTTAGTTCCAAAATTTTGTTTACCTCTGCTATGTAATCTTGTTTAGGTTCGATTTTACTTTTACTATCGTACTACGCGCGTACACCTAGTGCGTGCGATGCTTTGGCTCCTGTCGTCTTCTCGTATAGAAAGCTCCGCAGTCTGGCAAAGATTTCCACCATATAATCCATAAATAAGCCCTATCCGCGCCGTGTGTGTACGTACATGCATGTGTAGATCTCGTCACAGGTAGCTGTTGCATTCGGATGGAACTAATGCGCGCGGCCAGACAGTGCACTCCCGACGAAAGGCCAAAGGCCTTGAGGGGGGGAGGATCTCTTATTAGATCTTGGAACGAGATCCAAAAAAGAGAATGCCACACCGCGCGCATCAGATCTTCACACGCATCGTTCGTTGATCGCGACAATTTTCAATGCATTTTCATTATTCCGCTAGATTGGCGGGTTCTAGAGAACGTATGTCTTGCATTTGGCTGGAGTCATTAAGAAGCTGAATCGTATTTTAAAATACAATTTTTATAATTTAATTGTTTTTGCATCTAATTATATTTATATTTTCTAATTATCATTATACTGAGAGAATTTTCTCTTAGAATTTACCCTGAAAATCATGGAAAGAATTTTATGAGAATTTCTCTGATTAATATTTATCATTATCACAATAAAAATAATATCTATCACAATAAAATATAAAACATGTTTGATAAATTTTACTAAACTGCATAGTAAAATTAATCAAACATGTTTTATATTTTATTGTGATAGATATTATTTTTATTGTGATAATGATAAATATATCAGAGAAATTCTCATAAAATTTTTTCCATACCATATTGTCCCATGATTACCATGATTTTCAGGGTAAATTCTAAGAGAAAATTCTCTCTGTGTAGAGCGAATGCACCGATGAAATGCACCGGTGTGTCTTAAATTTTTTAATCGGTATCTTACATGTAAAATATTATAGCAGCACATAAGGAGATAAATGTGATTAACATTCCATGAATATTTTAGTTAAGTTCTAAGAAAATTCTCTCATTGTCAGTGTAGAGTAATATTACCATCATATATATTTGTATTAATTAGATATATATATTAATTATATATAATTATATATATTTAAAATTATATATAATATATATATACACACATATATACATGCACAGTTGAAAAATTTGTGTTAAATTTAACAAATATCACATGTCCCAAACGGTCCACAGAAATTTTTGTGTTAATTTAACATAATACGGATATGTTAAATGGTGACACGAATACTGTGTTAATATTTTAACATAAAATAAATGCAAACTTCAAGTAAACTTAAAATAAATTTTGTGTTAAATTAACATAGTTTTCATGTAAAAATTAACTAAAAACATTGTTAATTTTACATTTTATCATTCCCACTTATATTATAAAGTAAAATTAACATTTTTTTTCTGTAAATTTTAACAGATAAATCTTGTCACTAATAATATCGAACATATTTATTGTGTAAAATTAAAAGTAAATACACATTGTGTTATTTTTACACTTTTCTTCAGTTATTTTAATAATTTAACATTTGAGTTCAATTAACACAACAGCAATATGTTAATTTAACACAAAAATTTTAACGGGGACCGTTTTTAACAAGAAAACACAAATTTTCCAACTGTGTGTATCTCACATATATACATATATCTCACATATTAAAATAAAGCAGATGTCGAGAGAGAATTTTAAATATTAAATTTTTTAAATAAAATTAAATGTATATTAATAAGTAAAATATTAAGAAAAATAAATTACAATGACGAGGATATTCGTCTTCTCTCTCTCTTTTGTACTTTTTAAGAAATTAGTTATATATAAAATGTCATCGTTAAATTAGAAGCGGGATATTACACATATTACAATATTGATGAGGAATATTTCCAGACTTAGGATTGCCAATTTTGTTGAAAAGCGTATTAATTGACATTTTGAACGCGAAATTTTCAAACGCATCAAATACACATGTGATATAACGGTATAACGTGTGGCATTCGACAGCTCGCTTGTTCGCCCACGGTATTTGGCTACAAGTAAAATTAAACCGTGTATCATTGACTCATCGTCGACCGAGACATTCTGCGATGCAAGACTGGAAGCATGGATCTAATTTAATTATTTGAGCCATTTGAATCTCTATCGTAAGACGAAATCCGAAGGCGCTAAAGAGAGAAAAAAAGTGCAATAGGATTGTAAATTCCGTTTGTTTAAATTCTTATCAACGCTTTTATCTAATGCTGCGAGAAATATTCGCAGCATTAGCATCCCCTTATGTTTTTTTAATGAAAGAAACTATTCTAAAATTACTTTTAATTACGTTTAATTTCGCGGCAAGCATTAAATAGAGCTTTTACGATCTATGCCAGCGAAAGTACATATGCCGATGTCATGCTCTTTTCATTGACTCATAGGACTTTGAGCGACTGTTTGTTATTATTATGCTATTATTATAATAGATAAATAAACTTAGTATATATGTATATAAAATTAATAATTTAATTGTTTTTTTGTATCTTAATCATATACATATAGATCATATATAGAATCATATTTAGAGTAATCTAATATATTATTATTCTATATTAAAATAACGCAGATGTCAAAAAGAATTTTGAATATTAAAAACTTTTTTCTTATAAAATTAAATATATATTAATAAGTAAAATATTAAGAAAAATAAAAGAGATATTAAAAAAGATCTTAAAATATTATTATTTAAATTGTAAACTCCAATGTGTATATGGATCATACTTTTATTAGCTACTTATCTGATATCATAATTGCCATATTTATTATAACTTCCTTGATAACTTCCTATCTGATGCCGCTTTTATTATGACGATTAAAACGCTATATATTTAGATCATTTTATAATTGTATAATATAATTGTTGATCGAGGGATTGGTCACTAGTGGTTATAGTGTACAAAAATTACCCTTCATCCGGATTACCTTTAAATTACCTCAGATTACTTAAGATTACCTAATACAAATTATGCCCACCATACTTAGAATTTAGAATGATATCTTTTTCGATTATTCCCTTTTTTAAATTTAAAATTAATCTTAAAGAATTTTTTAAAATATATATTTAAATATTCAATACATGAAAATTGTAATATAGGTTTTGTTTTACCGTTAAATGACGATGGCTTATCAAAAGTTGTAGATAAGAATGCATTTCGCAATTTTTAAATGCTCGTGTGTTCGTGGCCTGAGAGAGAAAGGCGTGGTACCGCGAAAACCTAACCACGACAATTCTTAAATTATAAAAAAGCACGTTTTTACGAAGCGTCGACTCCAAAAATCGACGACAAATGTATATTATTGTAAAAAGATACAATTCATCAATGACGTTCACTAAGTTCAAAAATTAAAGATTACCTTAGATTATCTACAGATTATTTGATATTACCCTTAGATTACTTAGATTTCCTATTAGATTACCCAAGATTACCTGATAATGCTAAAGATTATTTAGAATTACCAAAAATTATCTTGGATTACCCAAAATTTCCTGTGGATTGCCGCTGAATTACCTAGCCCTTGTACAAAAATTACCTCAGTGACCAACCCCTCGTTGTTGATATTCACTTACTATCATACGATCATCTCAATGACTTTGATAGTATAGCAGCTTCATTCTATCATCGATCGAGAAGTCAGACTTGCGCGAATATTCCACGTTTCTCTGAATTGCCACCCGGTGAACCTTCCTGGTAACGTCAACGGGGAGGTTTCTCCACGCGGTGGCGGCATCTCGTATCTCGTCTTCGGCGAAGCACAAAGCTCCTCGAAGCGGCCAGACTCGCCCGCAACAGCGGTGCGGCGACCTTGCGATATTTTTGCGCCGATCTAAAAATAATTCACACATTTTATAATACGTACGACGAGTTCTAACCCAGTCTCGCCGATCTCGGCGATCGCACGATGCGCGTTACATTGCGTAGAGAATTGGCGAACCCTTCCCCTCCTCCGATCAACCCTCGCGAACGGCTTCGATCCTTGTTCGGCGATTTTTCGTTAAACCTTAATGTGCGGAATAATTTATTCTTTTTACGAATCATTTTAACAATCGTCTCTTGAAATTTTCTCTGAAAAAATTTTTTATTTTCTTTTTTGATATTTTTTAAAATGTATTTATCTTGCATTTCCATCTTTTTTTTGTTTTAAATATATTTTTTTTAAATATAAAAAAAATTTATGAAATAAACTATTTTTAACGAGAATTTTCAGTTTATAAAATATTGAAAAAAAATATTTAAAAAAATTTGTTTTCAGAGAAAAGCTCAAAAGACAATTAAAATAATTCACATAAAGGAATTAAAAAATATATTTTAAAAAATACAGAGATTTCTTTTAAACTTTAAAGTTTTTTACTTTTATATTTAAAATCTCGCGTCGACTGTCTTCCATTCGGCAATGGGGGTCGTAATGATAAAAATCTTGACAACGAGCTGTGAAATGAGCGGCACGCACTCGGTTTCACGTAGATATACGCGGCGCGGCACCAAGTGGTGGCGATCATGTGAGCACCAGAACAGAATTATCGCGAAGAGAGGCCAATCCGGTATTTCTGGCGCGATTGTCCGGCGAAAAATAGATTCGTATGGCGGTACGGATTAAAAGACGCCACTGGGACGATTATTCTGGCGCTGTTACGCTACCAATGTCCTTCCGTAATTCTTTGTCTCTCTCTCTCCCTCTCTTCCTCTCTCTCCTTTTCGATCTTGCATCCCCGTCTGTTCGCGTTTCCATCTGGTTTCGCCATCAGCGCGATACCAGATGAAAGAGAGATATAGCAATGGGATAAATATGCATAATCACAGAATCGCTTATTAATATGAACTCTTGCATAAAAGTATATAGACCAAGTTAAATGTAATGATAAAAATTTAAAAAGACATTATTAGAATAATGATGGAATTATAACAAATTTAAATGTAACTATTTAATTAATTATTATTTATTGTATTTATCTCTAATAATTAAATTGAACGAATCTTTGAGAGAGTGCAAATATTCAAAGTAGGCCGAAGTATAATGATACTGCTTACATATTAGTATTCTCCGGCATTGCCAATGAATTTCATTAAACATCTCGCGCTTTCCCTAATCTTATTAACCGTCTATTTTAATGAATTCTATTATTATTATTCCTATGTACTCTGCGATTAAATCATGGTTAATTATACCCGAGCGAGCGATGACAATGCGACTTGTTATACGTATATTCGTTGATAGCGGGCATCTGTGTACGTATATACACGTGAATTATAGCGCGCTTACGGATTTACGAGTCAGAGATTCAAGGGTGTTATTCCCCAAATGTTGTACAGTCAAACGTATAATATCGGCGCGGCCAGCGCACCTTCAAAGCGTGCAGTTGAACAGCAGCGAGTCTTTTGCCTCGACTTGTATATTTATTCCATCGCCGCCGCGGCGCTTACTCTTTTTAACTCTCTCTCTCTCTTCGTTACTATAAATATTATCGCCCCGCTAAGTTTCGCGTATATACACACACTTTATCAGCGCTTTTCACGCTATAGAAACACGGATTTCGTTACGTCAAATTTTTCAAACCGACAGCCGTCACAATATTTCATTGATAATTGCTTAATCGCTCGAGAGACGGACGCCGAAAACGGATGAGCGGCGCGATTTTTGTCATCTTGAAACGATTCGTCAAGAGGGTCCGTCCCTTCTTTTTGACGAAACGAGAAAATAAAAAATTCAATCAAACGCAATTTATTTTTCGACATTAATTATTTCTTCCTAATTATATAGGTCCGCATATATAAAATTCGTCTTTGGAAAGAATCAACCCGGAATAAATTTTTCATGGTATCCTTGACACAAAAACAAAGTGCGATAATTTCGAAACACATGTGTGCGATTATCTCATATAAATAGTAATAACGAGTCCTGTTTCTTATTATAAAAATAAATCTGCAAAGTACAAAATGTCACATATGCATCTATTGAATTTTTGATCGACGCGACTGCTGCGATTAAGCAAACATTTAATGTCGTTCGTTCGTAGTTGAGATAAAGCTTGTAACACGTTTTTATACCCACGCAAAATTCATCGGGGATTACGTATGGTAATGCGATTAGTCGTGACGATATTTAACTCCAACTGACCTGAGGATTCGATTCGTCCTGACGTTTATGTGACATATATCGAACACCCTCGAGGATCGAAGCTTTTAGATAAACCGTTCGTTAGAAAGGTCTCTGATATCGTTTTATCAATGATTCGTTTCAACGCATCTCGTAACTCTGATCATGACGTTATACAGTTATCTCTAGTCAAAATATTGGAAACTCGGAAAATATTATTTAATTATTTCTTAAACAAATTATATAATTATTATATTAATTGAGAATTTTATCTGAAGAAAGGAAAAAGAGATATAAAATATATTAATTATGTATAATTATCTCTCGGTGTGTTTATCTTACACACAGAGAGAATTTTCTCTTAGAATTTACCCTAAAAATCATGGAATAATATGGTATAGAAAGAATTTTATTAAAATTTCTCTGATTAATATTTATCACAATAAACATAATAATATCTATTACAGTAAAATATAAAACGTGTTTGATTAATTTTACTAAACTGCATGGTAAAATTACTCAAACATGTTTTATATTTTAACGTGCAGATATTATTATGTTTATTGTGATAAATATTAATCAGAAAAATTCTTACCATATTGTCCCATCATGATTACCATGATTTTCAGGATGAATTCTAAGAGAAAATTCTCTCCGTGTACTTTTTCGAAAACTATTTTTAAATTAAAATTTTGTATAAATATATGACGTGTAAGATATTCTAAACATTTAAATTTTA
The DNA here is from genome assembly GCF_030444845.1 of Prenolepis imparis. NCBI lineage: Eukaryota > Metazoa > Arthropoda > Insecta > Hymenoptera > Formicidae > Prenolepis > Prenolepis imparis. The sequence goes on from NW_028141159.1 coordinate 995,100, forward strand.
TATAACTTTCAAGATAGTCTTCTGGATTTCGTTTAGCCATCTGATTGAAAAAATAGACAAGTACTTACGTAAAAAAAATCGTGCAGCTTATTTATTGATAAGATATATCTTATATATCTTATGTCTACATATCGAACATTTTCGATTTCTCGGGCTAGTCAAGATTTCGATTTCCGTGTTAGCTATAAACTCGCAGCACAATATTTCGTGTAGCGTTCCGCATTTGTGGGCAATCTTCCGAAATCGAGTTTCAGATATCGGAAAGTAATCCACCAAGTTAGATCGTTAGATCTCAAGAAACTCGCCCTCTACAACTCGTTACCGAAGGATTCCAATATCCTTGAAGTCGTAAAGGATATCAGGACAAGTTATAGGATAAATCACATTTTTTACTATCATTGAACACTTATATATCAAGTCGTATATTTTTAACACATCTTTTTACAACAAACTTGAAAAAATGTTTTTTTTTTTTTCCTGAAAAATGGCTTAAAAATTTGCAACCCGTAATTCTATTACACGACGAGATCTGCAAAGATATTATGTATAAAATATTGAGACTCCTTACTAAATTCTAGGAAGAAAAATTACTATCATAATCAGAGACATATTATAAATTGCATGTCATTTTTAAATATGTCACGTTGGACCACGTTACACTTGACGATATTAATAATTTTTGATATCGCGGGAAAATGGATATTTTATTCATACGCAGTATGTCAATTTTGCATAAACTTTACTTACATGTCATCAAATGGATGATGGGAAAAAGTTTCACGGTTCAGCATCATGTTGCCGGATGTTGTCCACAATCGCGGGTTTAACAGGTCGTTTATCATTTCCGGCAAGCCCGTTCTGCTTTCCGCAATCGATAAAAACGGTGGCCATTGTCAGCTGACGTATATCGTCGTATACCGGTAATGTATCGCTAATGTAAAGCGGTCGTTTGGAAGTTGTAAAAGTCATTGAAGATAAGAAGCAAACTGTAAAGTTCTTGCCTGCAAACCGAATTGTTCGACAAATAAAAAACCTCTGGAACAAGAAAAATTTTTTGAAGACGCATTTAGAGAAAAAAATGCCCTCTTCTTATACGCATACATTTATATATTCCTGTATTATATTTCTAAAATATTAGATACATCTCGAATCTCGGGATCGTTTCGAAAAGCCCATTAATCTGAAGCTCAACGAGAGAAAAATGAGGAAAATTGTGCAGAAAAGCGAAGGACGGGGTAAAGAAACAACGTGTGTCGCTCTATCTTTAGTGTTCTCGTGTTCTCGTTCACCACCACTCATTTTGAGACGCCAAAGTGTCTGCTGGCGGACCTTATCTAAGTTCGTCCGAGCGCGTTGAAACTTCTTATCTCGTGTTCAATACGACGGAGTACGCGCAAAGATATCGAAGAGAATCAGACGTCAGAATAATTATACAATTTTCTTGGCATACATTATTAAAGAGAGCGGGCAAGTTCTCTGTGCGAATTTTTTTCCATATTTAATTTGATACAATTTCAATTAAACGAAAGTTGAACATTAATATTTTAATTAAAGATACGCCGCGAAATACGTACAAATTTTAAGGAAATCTTACTTCTTAAAGAAACTCGTTTTGAATCTGCATTATAATTTTACAAAAATAAACTTCAATTTTTTTTTTTTTTTCAAGAGAAGCATAAATATTTTTAAATTCTCAACTTCATGCATATGTTGTTTTCTTTCAGTTCTAAATATATTTATACGATTCTGATGAATTTTTTATACGACTGTAAATATAGGTATGTGTTATTGTTCAAATTAATGAAAAATCGAAATTATAAAAATTGCACGAAAGATCGAAAGATATATAGATACAAGATTTTTGTTTTTTGCGTTTACTAAATGTTGTGCGGGTCGCGCAGAGAAAATATTTTTGTAAAAATAATGTTCCGGATTTCATTAGTTTCAGGAATCCGTGGAATCCTTTTTCGTACCATCTTGCGCGACTCTAGATATCTGTGCAATTTCGAAAGAAAGACATTCGTTTGCTCGCACAAGTAAATTCTCTCTGGTCGTTAATTGCAAAAATTCCGCACAAATAACGGTAAACAACCGACGCGAAGTAAAAATTTCAGACAAGATAAAAGTAAACAGCAATTTTCTACTCTAAACGAGTAGATGTCTATGGCGCTTTCTCCAAGTCGGTCGGTCGAAAGGAGACACATTTATGCGTGTCACATTGATATTTATAATTTCTTACGTCACTTACAGCTGCGCGTGGCAAAAGTATATCCACGGGGATAAATCAAAAGTCGTGTTACCGAACGAAAAAGAGAAGAAGTAGAAGAAATTGAGAATCCAGCAGGTCTCCAGCAGGTCTCGATTAACTCGCTTCTGATTTACGATTGTACGTACCGCACCATCGGGATCAGAGCACACGTGGTGGTGTAGCGAGATCCGACCCGCAGTATAGAATGAGTCCCGAAATAGTCGCGGGCGAAAAATATATATCCTCCGGGCGATACCCTATCGCGAGCTTTATCGCTCTACGTCTTACGGGCAGGGTGTGTAAAGAAAGGATTTCGTGTGAGAGAATGTTATTAGGTAATTCCGTACGTTTGTTCCCCGAGCCGTGATGTAACTTTCTCATTCGGCAAGCTTATGCCTCTGGACGGGTTTCAGCAGGATAATCCTAGAGATTATAACGTTACTTGCAGCTTCACATGTCGCAAACACGTGAACAAACGTGTAATTTTGTTCGAAACTAATCTATTTGATACGCAATCTTCCGTTACGTCGCGATGATCCAATTAGTATAAAGTCTGTATGTAAGTGCATTGGAGATATCATCAAAGGATGTAGTTAGCGTAGCTTCGCGCCGTTAATTATTAATTAATTAATACGAATGCGCATTTATCGATTATTAGGATACTGCGGTGTTATACTTGTGTTTCAATAGTAGCAGAGAAATGCAGATATGTGAAATAAAAATTATAAAAAAAATTATTTCTCTTAATAAAAAGTGTTAAGAGCGCGATCGTCATTATTCAGAAATTCAATATTTGACATTTTAGAAGTGATTAAATCGCGAATCACAATTCTACTAGGAAGAATGAGAATGAAATTTGAGATTGATCGATAAATACCGTTTCGTCATTGCTTGCGAAACTTGTTTAATTCTTTTTCATATCGCTTTTTCCTCGCGTGTAGTGAGTAGATGTAATATCTTACCGTATGTTACGGCACAGAAATCTTTACTTAGTTTATATATACGTCTTGTTAAGAATCGTATTTCCCGGCAGTCGCTCCGTCCACGTGGCGCTCTGTAGTATATAGGAGTTTAATTCTAATCCTACATTTGTGTAAATATTAACAAAGTTCGCGTTTAACACGTTTCTCGGTTAGTGGGTGGTCTCCGCATACACTGGATAGAGAGCCAAAGGGAGCACGTCGTTGCCGTGGCAACCAGCGAGAAAGAGATATTGGCTTTTTCTAATCATCCGACTTTGCCATTTACACTTTAGTTAATTTGAGAAAGAGAAAAAGAGAAATCTGCAACACATATTTACGAAAAATTATTTCCACATATAAGTGTCTCGGTGATTAATAATGACAAAGTTACAGATTTGTCATTCTCTTTCTTTCAGACTTATAGAGAGCGCAAGGAATGTCAAAGATTTTTCGACATGATGTGTAACAGTGGAATCTATTTTTGTTTCACTTTTGTTACAAAATGTCACGTTGATATCATTGACAACTTAAGCTCGTTTCTTTCGTAATCGGTACATTATTGCATTAGAGGAGTAAAATTAAGATTGCAGTTAAAATATAAAGAAATTTAAGTATCCCTTATGTACTAATTCTTCCAATGATGTCAATATAAAATATATATTGCTATAAATAATAAGAAGATTGATCATGAAGATTTATCTCAAGTCATTTCTAATAGATATCTAATTTAAAAGTTTCTCTCAAAGTTCAAATAAAAAAAAATTAGTAAATATGATTATATAAATGTAATATTTCGACATCTTTAATCTGCTAGTATTTGATTAAATCTATAAAATTACTCGAAGGAAACGCTCTCCTAATTATCTTTCAATCACGAATTTATAATTTAAATCACCTCCTGATACCCTCGAATTTCTGCTCAAACTCTTTCTTTGCTTCGTTTCACCGATCTCGCAAGATTCGCGACGAATGATAATAATGATTGCGCTTTTCACGCGACGTCATTCTCAGGCCATATGCCACGACGACGACGACAAGGAACGATATGTCGTCACCACCTCGTCAAAGTCGTCAATCGTCGGGGAACGCCAGAGAGCGGTCGCCAGAAAGTGCCTTCGGTATTTGGCAAAGCCGTGACGACACCTTCGTCGTCGACGACTACACCTCCGGTCAGTCTGCGGCGGACCCAGGTATCCCAGACCGCAGCAACCTCTATATCTCTTCCTCAGTCTGGTCCATCGTCGTCTCTCGTTGTCATCGTCTCCTTCTCTCTTACACTCGCGGCTCGCTCGCTCGCGTTTCCGCACGCGAGCGAGAAGGAGGAAGCGGAGAGAAGGGGCGAAGACGCTTTTAGACACGGAGCGTCCACGAGCGTCGCGACGCCCTGAGGAACAGTAGTCGCGTACCTTAGGTAGCTTCCACCTTGCCGGCTCTCGCGCGATTTCTCGTAACGCGTGCGATCTTGACGTCCGGACGTCCTCGTCGTCGTTTTTCGTAGAGATCTCCTAGAGAATGGGCAAGAACTGACAATGGTTCTCGTCCGAAGAGCCTTCTTAGGCTCTGTTTAGAGAGAAGATCAATTTGTTAAAACTCTCGAGCCAGTCCGCTGTCGATTCTGAAAGTTAGCTATTCGGACGATACGTTGTATAATAAGAAATAAAAAGCATCGATCCGTGAATATTCACTCTAGCGAGTGGCAAAGTGTAGTTGGTGCAGGTTCGTTCGAAACGGATATTCGTTGTAGTCTCTTCAATGTACGTGTATTCTCCGATCGAAGACGAAGTGATAGATCGCGAATAAGAGGACGGAGAACCAGATACCACCCAGCAGTCATCTGGTATGGTACAGTGATTCCTCCACGCGGTAAAGGGCGACCGTCCGCGAGTCGTCCCTGTCGTATACGACACCGGGCTGACGCAACGATCGCGAAGGTGGTTCGCGTGGTGAGGCGAGACAAGGACGCGACGATGGCGGAGCGTCCCGGCGGTGGCAGGAGACGCTCGCGTCGCGACAGCGCGGATAACACCAACACGAAACGCGACACATCGCCTAGGGATCGCAGGACCAAACGCAAGCCCGTCAAGGAACGATGGCTACTCACCAGGAAGACGTGGCGATACATGGCGGATGCCGGCCGGCGTCTTATCCCGGACGGTACCCACAACCGTCCGGAGGACATACCGAAGATCGAGCAGTACTTTCAGGAGGTGTGCCAGAAGGAGCCGCGGTTCCTGCTCTGGAGAAAAGCATCGTATCCGGGTAGTCTGGGCTTTCGCGCCCAGCGACGTCGCAGACAGATCAAAGGCGGCAGCTGTCGAACCCAAGCCAGCTCGGCCGACGAGGCAGACGACGTCAGGAACTCGCCGCAAAACTTTGTCCTTAGCGCGACTACGTCTGGCAAGTTTGATCTTGCCAAGGCGAAGAGAGAGTGGCTACTGACGTCAGGTAGCGGCAGTGGAAGCACACCGTCGAGTCCGGTGGCGCGGCGTAAGACATCTGAAGAGGATGCCGAGGCCAAAGAGCTGGCCGATATGCTACAAAAGTACCTGAACATGCAGGGCGACGCGGCTAATCCGGCGAGGGCGGCCGCCAAGTCGCAGGAAACAATGCAACAGATGGAGGCGAAAGAGCACTTCGACTATCGTAGTTTGATAGACAAGCTGCAGCAACACCTGGATATGATCGTGGCTCAAGCTAAACGCGATGAAGTTTCTCGCCAGAGTTCCTCCAGCGAGAAAAACGTGGTTCCCGAGACCGTGTCGTCCTATAAAGGCGACTACGTTCATAAATCACTGATGGAGACGTTGAGTCGTTACTATAGCAAGTCGTCTTCTCGAGAGCATGTTATTTCCGACATCTTGACGGATCGGAAACTCCTCGAGAAGCTTTACTTTGATCTGAGGTGCACTCGAGGTTTCAGGGGACCCCGAGCAACCGGCGCGTACACCTCGCCGTCCACCCGATGGTGGGGCCACGAGAGGAGGCCGTCCACCAAAAAGTCCGACGTTTGGTCACCTACGAGAACATATCATTCAATCTCACCGCCGCCTCTGATCGCCGTCCAGGAACCCAGCATCGATCGGTACTTCTTCGACGATGGCGTGCAAACCGATCCAGTTTCCCGAGACGTTCTCGACGCGTGTATATTGGAGAGAGAAAAGGACGAGTCCTCCTCGCAGAAGGAGGGGGCGTTGCACAAGTCAAGCGGACGGAGACGCAGCAGCGTCGACAACGATGATGTATCGCCATCCGTGAGCGACACCATTAAGAGATACTTGCGGATGGCGCGAAAAAAGTCCATGGACGCGGACAAGGTCGATCGGTTCAAGCGGGTCAACTACGATCGGAATCTTCGCAACATCAAGGCCAAGGGCGAGATCACCAAACCCGGCGACGACGACGGCAACAGCAAGGGCTGCCAGACGGAGGACAATTGGGCGGCGCATTATCGCGAGATGTCTTCCTACGGACCCGGCGAGATCCCGTCTGAAAATTTATCGGACGCCGACACGACGACGTCACCGCCGGCGAGCAGAAACGCCAGCTCCAGGAGCAGCATCGACGCCGGCCTCGGCTCCGAGGAGGCCAACACCCCCGTTAAACATCCCCATCACCATCAATCCTTCCTGTCCCATCTCCTGCACGGTTCCAATGCGCATAAGGATAAGACATCCCATTCGGCACCGGGTTCGCCGGCACTCACGTCATCGTCCGCCAATTCCGCAGGTGGCACCGCGATGCAGAAGAGCAAGTCCTCGAGCAGCGTCGTGCATCACGGCAGCCGGCTGGTGGCGAAGAAGATCTGGCGGTCCAGGAGCAAGAGCACGTCGAGGGCGTCGCATCAGCCATCCGTGTGGACGCCTCAGGTGAGTCTCTTTCCACACTTTGCTTGTTTGATGAATAACAAAAACTAAATTGCAATATTATACAGCAATAAAAAAAAAAAGAAATTTACATTTAAAATTAAAGTGAGATATTCAAGGCTGATAGTAATTTGATTTCCAATTGATTATATACACACATTTTATATCAATAAAAATATAAAAACTTTAAATCACTTTTAAAAAATAATTATAAATCAAAATTATTATAAATCGGACAATCTGTATTGATGGATTATCTTCTCTGATTGTGACTGACTAGTAGTTTTGATTTTGCCGATTAGTAGTTTATTTGCGCGGACAGTTTCCTTCGTCGTTTGTGATAGGGTGAGACAGCTGAGAGCGCAGAGATGAAAATGCGTCTTCTGGAAGTTATATTAAATGCGTTCTGCGGATTTTCCAACGAGCTATATCTCGCGCATTCTTTGGCGTCTCCGCGAAATTAGCAAAAAGCTCAATAAAAAGGAACAGTAGATATCGCGAATTTGGCATAGACCCGCATTTTCGTAATGGCAGCTTCTGGCGCTGATCTCCATGTTACGCGAGGCAGGAATATCCTCTGAAAGAGTAGAGGGAGAGAGAGAGAGAGAGAGAGGGGGAGATTCTGAATTATAAAGGGTGTTTGGCGAAACTGGCAATTGGCGATTGCCGCTATTTTTGGACAAAGTTATTCTTGCAAATTAATTCCGGAATAACAAGTTATTTACAGACATTACAAAACATGTTAAATATTCTTTATAAATATGATAAAAAATATCGCCCGCACGCGTCTCTGTCTCTCTTCTTTTCTCTGCTTGTTCACGAAACGAGTATCATCTTCTGTGTTTTGTGAAAATATGCTTCGAAGCAATCCACTTAAATTACTCGTGTCATTATTCATCCGAAAGTTTTCAGTGTGAAAGAAAATTCTTGATGCAAACATTTTTATATTCTATTTTTACATTTGCCCTTAGTGGTTTCCTAAATGTGTAGCGTGATCCTTCTTATCATTCATAATTTAAATGTTTAAACTATGCATTATAAATTGTCGCTTAAGAAGAGCTGTTTAGAAAATACTGAATGTTTCATTGCGGAATGAATTTGGTTCCGCAATTTGGCATTATTTGGTCAATTTTCCACATAAATTTAAGAACGATTTTTCTCATCTGTGACAATAATTTTTTAAAAATATGTCAAATTATACCCTTCATCTTTTCCCTTTATGTCAAATTCATAAAAAATTGACGCATCTTTGAAACTTATCACAAGAAAAAGTGCTGATTTTTATTTATTTTTCGTTAATATTCTGCGACATAAATTTTTTTAAAATTGTGTATTTTAATTATTTTTCAATTTCATTAAGAAAGAGACAGAGAGAGAGAGAGAGAGAGATAGGTTGCAAAATACTTTCTTTCACAGTAAGAGTCATCCATCGAGTACTCGATAATTGCACTCGTTGCTGATCTACTCGCGTTTCCCCCTTTCTTCTTCGACACCTCCTTATCCTCCGGCGTCTAAGCGCGCGAAGGATGCGAAAAGGGAAAACGCGAAGGAAGAAAAAGGGGGTCGACCTTGCGACAGACGTTCTCGTTAAGCGGTAAGCGCGATAACCAATTTAGGGCCTCGGAATTTCGCTGGCGCCGCCAGAAATAGTCAGCCAACGCGGCGGTGTGTATAAACTATACTTAACCCCTCCCCCACTCCTTTCTTCCCTGTCGCTACACTACTACTCGGATATATATCGACACACTAAAGCCAAAGTCTACTACTAACCGCCGTCGTCGTGTCCATGCTATTCTCACGTGGCGTTTCTTCGTTATTCCGAATAATTCGATCGCAAAGGAAAAATTCCTCCTTTTTTCTCGTAGCATGAAAAAATTGACTATACTAGTCAATTTATACCTTGCAATATCGATATGTAGCTAATTCAATTAATGAGAATTAGAAAATTAATTTTTTGCTTATGTAGAAAATATTTTATTGTTGTAGACATAATTAATAGTTAAATTCCAAACGCGATAGAAAAAAATCACTGTTTGTCAAACTGAAATTGTATCTGTACTGAAATTTAATGGAAGATTTTACTTGTCCAAGCTTTAAAATTAAATATTTTGACAAAGCTACGTCCGTGATGTCAAAATTCCATTAAAATAATCCTGAAAAACTGAATCTCACTTTTTGTTTACACGTTTCTAAAGCACAATTCACTTTTCTTTTCTTTTCGATCGAGTTACGGCTCGAAAACTACTTGTATGTAGACATGTTTTTCACTCGAATGAACCACTTTACTCGTAAGCGAACAATAATATTACTTACACGAGATGCACTTGTCAGCGTGACAGTTCTGTTTGTCGCTCCTATTATATGTATACGCAATAATTTCATTAATGAAATATTAAATTTCTCTTTGTCTTTATGACAAAGAAAACTTTCTTTTGAATAATTTTCACGATCGAACACGGCGAGAAAAAAAGGATAGAACTCGTTCAAGAGGCGACGATGGGAAACCGAATCGACACTTTCCAAAGCTAGCTTTCGCATCAACATTTGCATGCGAAACTCGTGTACTACATATATACTCTCTTTATCTTTCTTCACCTACCTTCATAGGCCTCGTTAGACCTTTCTTCGCGTTCCGAGGACACTTTTTCCATCCCTCCGTCAATCCCCATGCGAGGCCTTCGGAATATACTTACAACAAGCAACGAGCAACATTTTTTTTTCACAGCGATTAACAAGCGAGTCACGAACTTTTTCAGTCCTCTCCCTTTTTCCGTTATCCTGCTAATTTGCATCCCTGCAAAAAAGGCTGGAAAATAAGCAAACACATATATTTGGGATAATAAAGACAAAACATTAACAACGACGTGGGTCGAGAGAATAATAAAGATTAGAAAATTTTGAAGAAAATTTGAGTTACCCGATATAGATCGAGAATTTTATACAACGAACAAAAAAACGTTTTAATTTTCCTCCAATATTTATTTAAAGCAAAAAATCCAAGTGTCATTATTAGGTATATAACTGATAAAATGATAAAATTCGCGTATTTGCATAAGAGATAAAAGTGCGATTTGTCCACCCACACATGTCACAGACGGCTGTTCTCAGTGACGCTAATCGCGATAAAGTACATCGCAGTTATTTCCATTTGATTGTGATGACGTCAGTGGAACAAAAAGTGGCTCAAGTAGCTTTTCTCTCATTCGCGATATCTTGCTGCGTACTTATCATTATGCTTCGTGTCTCGTATTTTCATTTTGTTACATCGCGATGAGATGATTATACAATATGTATAATGTCATTTTAATTATTCGACGCGATAGAATAAATTATTCACGCTATATGCAACTTGTTTCATGTTCGCTACATTTTCTTGTATATATTCGTGTTCATCTAATGATAGATCAACATTATTATTTTCAAGTGGGTTTAATTCGCTCGTTATCTCGTTATCTCGTTATCTCGCTTTAATGTATATTTTAAGGTGTAATTTTAAAGAGAAATTGATTACAAAATTACTATGAAGAATTCTTCTTCTCCTATCGAGGGAGTAATAAAAAATGGAACAAAGTCATTCTTTTCTAAAATCGCATTTTATCGATGTAACATTTTTGAATTAAAATAATTTAAAACTTATAACAGGGATAAAGAGAGATTCTCAAAAGAACAATTAATCACCAAATCCGCTACTTATTCAAGCTTTCACATATTTATTTTTCCTCGCATTGTATCGCGTATGTTATAATGCAGGGACACGAGATCTTGAGAAGAAGATGCACCGACAAAATTGTTCGTCGGTGAATAATAATGATTATTCTACTCGTACCTTTCCCTCCGCGGCTCTTTCTTCGACGTCGTGAAATATCTTTAGAGCGTGGAACACATTTGCGCGAAAAACACACAAGAATGTATTTACCTGTAGATTGAAGAGGCAGGAAGAACGATATCGCGCGCGTTCTCGCATCCATCAGCTTTTCTACGAAAGCTCATAACGCTGGACCATATATACATGCCTAGACACGCATATGCTTTTTACGTCAAAATTTTTGACAATTTTTTCGACCGCTTTTTCCGACTGGACGCGATGCAATTTGACGCCTTTCTGACGTGCAGCTGATTAGTTTATAAACGGCAGAAGCAGGTTCATTTCCTGTGATTTTTAACGACCTTGTTGAAACGTACTCGATATTTAGCAGTATATATTTTTTTACCAAAATTTTAACGAAATATTGTAAAAAATATACAGATGATTTATAGTAATCTGTTAAAAACTACACGGAGAGAATTTTCTCTTAAAATATACCCTGAAAATCATGGTAATCGTGGGATAATATGGTATGGAAAGAATTTTATGAGAATTTCTCTGATTAATATTTACCTCAATAAAAATAATAATATCTATCACAATAAAATATAAAACACGTTTGATTAATTTTACTAAACTGCATGGTAAAATTAATCAAACATGTTTTATATTTTAACGTGTAGATATTGTTGTGATAAATATTAATCAGAGAAATTCTCATCAAATTCTTTCCATACCATATTGTCCCACGATTACCATGATTTTCAGGGTAAATTCTAAGAGAAAATTCTCTCTGTGTATGTATGACAGAAACGTATAAAAAATATTATATTCCTCTGCTTCATTTTAGCATTGAAATGCAAGAGATGTTAATAATTATAATATTATTATTATTAATCGAAGACAAACAATCTATGCATTGTGAAAGTTTCGAGTGCAATTTAAACTCGGCTCGATCATCTTGCGGGCGAAACATAATTCGCATAATTACGTTTTCTTGCAAGATAACTTGATCCTCTCTGCGCGAGGAAAGTGTATGAATTATGGTCCGTCATATTGTATCTCCTCGCGTTATATATTTCGCATTCCCTCCGATATTATATACTTCCTCCTCCCGTTTACTTGTCGAGTGCACACACGCGTTACTCGGAACTACCTGTCATGAAATTTTTATGACACGTGTCGGCGAACGTGTAAGTACTAACGAACGAGGCTGTAGATTCGCCCTTCCGCGAATTTTATTTATCCGCCAAAGTCGCGTCGATCCGCCGTGAAAAATCGAAATTGGTCAATTCGCGGCTAACGCAAATTTTCCGATGAAAAATCCCGGGTACTCTCATCTGTGATTTATCTCGCCGACGAATCCATAAATTTTAATTCCGCGAATTTACATGATAGGGTTAATTTGAATAAATCGTTGCATGATAACGAGGAAGAGCGGCGTCGAGAGATCGCGGAATTATATTTCGCGTTCGGAGAGAGAAAGAGAAAAATCCTCCCTCCCTGCCCTGTCGGGGATATTCGAGATGATCCTTAATTCGCATACGCTTCCTCGCGTCGCGGTTACACGTGGTGAAAAAGTTCGTTCGGGATCGACCCTGTCGAGGTCAATTTCGCGAATCGACTCGGGGAGAGATATAATCGAGAGAGACGTCCCAGCCACCCACTCATCTCCGATCTCTTTTCTGTCGCAGGGAAAATGCACTTGGGCAGGCACGGGAAATCGGCGCGTAACTCTTCAAGATTCATCGCTGAGAACGCTGTCCGATATCGAGAGGAAGGTCCTCTGCAAGGTGGCCGTAGCGAAGCTCCAAGCTCTCAATCTGGGTGTGCACATCAGGCCGCCGAGCGGTGAGTCGTTTTTTTTTTCTCGAATCGAAAATAACTGGAAGCGAAAATTTTGACGTAAAAGTTTCATTTTTTTCCCCGCGAGAGAGGGAGAGCGAAAGAGAATGATCTCTATCTGTTTTACATTTTTATATCTCCGTAACTACTAGAGTTACTTCATAGAGCATGGATTGCTCAGAAAATAATAGCCTACATTTATTTTCTCAGCAGTAACTATTTATTTAAGAGGTTTGAAATTTGCACAATATACATGGATTGTTTTTTATTATATTATTTTTCAACATAATTTTCATCAACTTAATAGCCCTACGCCAGCACGATACAAGTGCATGTTTGCCTTTATTGTATCAGCTCTTGTCTTGTCCATGTCTTCATCGGGTGTGTGAAGTTGGCACCCCTATGTTATGCTATCATTCTGTTAAGAGTTCTGAGTTATTTAGAACCATAGGAAGAGTTCTTGATAATTTTTAGAAATAGTTCCTGTCATTACGATAACGAAAATCAGTTTCAAAAAATAGGGATGCCAACTTTGCATTTTTTTACACATCGAGTTCCAATAGTTTTGAGCAGAGTTTTAAGGTTCTTTTAAATAGTTATTAGTTCCTGATTATTTTTTTAAAGAGTTCTGCAATTTTTAGATAAAAAAACGTGCCTTCAATATCGAAGATATTTTAGAAATATCAAGTTCTGGGGAAAGACGGTAGAGTTCTGAATCGTACTCGATAAGACAAGAAAAAACGTGAAAACCGCATGGCTCTATCTATTATAGTTTCGAAGAGATTGATTTTTTATAATTAATACACTTTTACGAAACATTTAGAAAATCACGAACTCTAACGTTTTTCACGAGAACTTGATATTTTAGAAATATCTTCGATATTGAAGGCACGTTTTTTTATCTAAAAATTGCAGAACTCTTTCAAAAAATAATCAGGAACCTATACCTATTTAAAAGAACCTTAAAACTCTGCTCAAAACTATTAGAACTCGATGTGTAAAAAAATGTGAACTTGGCACCCCTATTTTTTGAGAACTGATTTTCGTTATCGTAATGACCGGAACTATTTCTAAAAATTATCAAGAACTCTTCCTATGGTTCTAAATAACTCAGAACTCTTAACAGAATTATGATAGCATAACAAAGGGGTGCCAACTTCACCCACCCGTCTTCATCGCATCCTCGTCATCTTTAATCTTGTCCAGCAGATATATCTTTAAGTTATATCTTTAAGTGGCTCAAAAAGATGTAAGTTTTTCAAAAATCGGAAAGAGCCAGATCAGGACTATAGGATAAATAGGGTAGAACAGTTTAGCGATTGTTTCCGATCTAACTTTCTGTGCCATTTAAAGATGCACTCCGCGGAACAAAATTTGGAAGATGACGAGAACGTGATTCAAGCAGTAAGGACATGATTATGGGGATAGGACAAGAGTTGGTATAGTAAAGGCATACGTGCACTTGTATCGTGCTGGCGTAAGGCTATAGAAGATAATTAAGATTATGTTAAAAAATAATATATGTAAAGAGGAAACATCGATGTATATTGTGTATAAATTTCAAACCTTGAATAAATATTTTCTGAGAAAAAAATATTACTTTTTGAGCAACCCTAGTATATTATCCAGTAACATCTCCCCCGCGATCTTTCTTCCTGACACGCGAACTCGCGGCTTCACATCCGCGTTCCGATCTCGTTCCGGAGATTTTGAAAGGAATTCCTCTCGGGCACGTGTAACTTTATTCTGGCCGTGTCCGTTGCTCCGCGCTAGATTAGTCCGTGTTTCGAAAGGGGCGAAGAAAAGAGAGGAAGCTATACGCGCTCAACGAAATTCCAACGCGTATTTAAGCGCGCCGGCCCCCGCCGGCTTTTATTTAACAAACATCGATGAGAGTCATGAATTTCTCGGATGCTTTTGTACGCTGTGCAGAATCGAATCCTCGTGTGTGCTTTCAACGCCCCCGTACGTTATGCGAGTTATCCGTTATAAGGTACATTCTTTCCTAGCGAATTCACGTTTTACCAGCGTTATAAAAGTTTTCTCAGTATATTTTTATATTTTTATATTTTTATATACGGAGGATAAATATTTTTCCCGCGGAAAATCCCTGAGGATTATCGATATATAGATTAAACGAATTTTGTTATTGATCGTACAAGTTAAAATGCTTTCTGAAAATAATTACTTTGAGAAAATGTCGATTAATTTGTCATTTTAATCCTGCATGTTTACATGAGTTATTCAATGAGGAATACGAAGAAATGAGGCTTCTTCGAAAAATTTGATTTTCGAGCGACCGACCGTTTTCTACGAGGAATAATAATAGGAGAGAGAGAGAAAATCTCTCGGAATCTCTTGTGTATCTATAAGAGATTACTTCGGTATTCATCGCGAGAGACGTGGCGCCGTTCGGCTGTCTCGTTTGAACTCCAGATGATTGACGTGTTTATGACTACGAGTGTTCGCTCGCCTTCATCCACTCAAATTTCGCGATGTCTCTCTTCTTTCGTCGGTCTTTATTCGCGATAACGCGCGCGAGCGAGAAAATTTGAGTGCCAAAAATTCCGATCGTCGGAGTGATATTACAATAGAATGACTATGAATAATTGCACCGTAATGGAAATAGCGTACTCCTACATTTTCCTAGTAGAAAGTGCAAGAAACCCATCACCGAGTCATCGTCGATCGATATTGGAGTCTCGTTCCAATATCTTCATTTTTCGCATTCCAAGTTTAATATTATTTGTTAGCGGAAATTTTTTGTATAAAGAATAATATAATAATAAATTATATATATATATTTATACAAGCATACAATAAATATAATTTATGCGGATTCATTATCTATATATAAAATTAAATTTGACAATTTTCAAACTTTAAACTTTTTGTTTGAAAAGTGTACGAATTCTTGAAATCATAAATTATATTATCAAGCCCAAGCATGACAAAGTTAAATTTTAAAACGCGCCATTCCGGGGGCATACAAAGGCGCAATGAAAAGGGAAGTCATGTAAAATGTACTTGTGCAGTGCATGGATTTATAGTCGGAATAAAGCAGAAGCGTAATCCATCACATGATGAAAGATATTATTACCGAGAACAAGAAGCAAAAAATTCGTAAATAAAACGCATTGTCAGCTCCAACTAACTTTTGCGAGAGATTCCGTTCGATTCTCTCTCCCATTTAATTACGCGAACGTTGTATTATTTCCGGCACGTATACGAGATTGTATATAAAAATAGAAATACATCACATCTTATCTGAAAAAATCTCTTCTCACGTTTCCCCTCTCTCTCTAATCTAGGAAAATATTGATTAAATTATACTAACAATTATTTTGAAATAAAGCTTTGTAAACGCGAATTATTCCGGCACGACAGAAGCAGATACTGTCCCGATTTTACGAGTGGATTGCGGATAATGTATCGCATTAAGCGAGTATCTCGGAATACATTTGTCAGCTCGTTCTCTTCGTCTCTTTTCAGAAACTCTCGGCAGCGGGTCGGCGACCACGAAGCCAAAGAGACGGGCGTATCTGCTGAAGAGGAAGGCACTCACGACGGGCTTCTTCGACAATAAAGGAAAGGACGAGAAAGAAAAGGGTGAGTACAAAGCGCAATACCGGGTTAATCGCGTCATATACTTTCGCTACGATGGGAAGCAACAATATCGCACAATATCTCGAGAAATAATCAGTCTATTTATAATTTATACCATCGCGGGGCCGCTTTCTCTATTCTCTTCTTCAATTAAAACTCCCTCTTCTCTCGTCGCGAATAAATAAAACGTGCACCCCATTCGATATCGATATTACACTTTACTTATACGAGATGACACAAGGAATCGCGGTCGTCAGGTCAAGCGAGAGAGAAACGCGAGGGTTCAACGAAATGTTATAACGTCCGGTCGACGAGCTTCGCTAATTACGTCGATGGGATTCTTTTAATCATTACGACAAATGAAACTTGGGGTAACAAGGCAGCTAGTAAAATTGGAATGGTTTTATTTTTATGTGACTCTTGTAAAAATATAAAACGTCGGATTCAACTCGTAAAGATCTTCAATTAAATAATTGTACACGCACAGTGACTTCTTCCTCTTCTATATAAAATGTGATTTTATTTTTGCTTCCTCATAGAGATAGAGGAAGCTTTGATTTCTATGCCAATGTATTTAGAATGTTCCAAAACATCGAAAAATCACATTTTTACAAAATGTCTGTATGTATGTATGTATCCATCTACGGATTTTTCAAACGTCCATAACTCAAGAACTGCTTGAGCTACAGCGCTTTAATTTTGCACACAAGTAAAGTAGTACAACACTTTTATTTACTGTAATTTTTAGAAAAATTCATAAAGTGCTTTAGATTTTAATCCAATTTTAATTTTTTTTAAAAATGGCGTGATTTCTCTAACTTCCGTAAATTTTGAGATATCGGGTTAAATTTTTTTATACAAATAGATTATCATTAAAGGTTGGTTGGTATTGAATTTGGCTTGAATCGGCTAAGTGGTTCTTTTTTTATAAAATTTTGAATTTTTTAAAAAAAGGGCGTGATTGCTCTAATTTCCGTAAATTTTGAGATATCGGTTTAAATTTTTTTACATGAATAGATCATCATTAAAGGTTGGTTGGTATTGAATTTGACGAAAATCGGTAAAGGGATTTATTTTTTATGAAATTTAAAATTTTTCAGAAAATCAAAATTTTACGAAAGAAACATACGAAAGGAAC
This sequence comes from Prenolepis imparis, assembly GCF_030444845.1. NCBI lineage: Eukaryota > Metazoa > Arthropoda > Insecta > Hymenoptera > Formicidae > Prenolepis > Prenolepis imparis. Next base: position 1,012,567 of record NW_028141159.1, read on the forward strand.
ATACAAAAGGAAGTACATACATACATACATACATACATACATACACACATATATATACGTGACAAAAAATATTATTTTATATGAAACAAGTGTGCAAATTGGAAACTTGCACATTGCTTCCTCACCATTCTATTTCGCTCATTAAGCTTCCTCTATGAGGAAGCCAAAATTGAAAAACTAGCTTGCTCATAGAGAAAGATTAATGAGCGAAATAGAATGGTGAGGAAGCCATGCGCAAGTTTCCAATTTGCACATTTGTTTTTCTTTGTTATATTTGAAAAGTATACTTTCTATCACATTTATGTTATGGCAAGAATAGGTTCTTTTTGTATATGCGAGTTATTGAAATGGATAATAAATTATTACCAAGCCCATGATTTTAAAACAAAATTAAATTTTAAAGTTTTATACAGACTTTCGAATTTATATTCTTGATGTCTCGACGAATGATATTCTTTCACGATCTTCAATTTCCGGAAATATGAAATGTCAAAACGAAAATCATCGAGATTGTCATTGGAGGAGCAGCGAATCGCAAATTGATTCGATCGATAATTAAGTACGAAGTGCGTAGAAATTGAATTGCGTAGAAATCCGGGTATTTAACAGTAGTATAATTTACGGCGCAATTATTTGTTTGGAGAATAACTAGTTCAGTTATTTTCAGACAGACGCAATTCAGGCACTTGCCGAAGTTTCTCTCTTCGGGGAAGTGATTCTCTATCACTTGATACGTTTATTACGACATTCTTACGCATTTGTATGCGAAATATAGATTTTAATCTACCGCCATCTACGAAGATCAATATTGTTCTTGGGACAAATTTCCGATCTATTTTAACCGATCCGCACGTCTCTCCTTAGTCTCGCCGTTTCAAATTCCATGCTTGGACTCGCAAGAGGTGCTTTACATCAAAGATATTCGCACTAAACGCTATCTTAGCCAAATGAATAAAAGTTCACTTTTAATGAAATTATTATATGATAAATAAACGCGAAGATTAAGAAAATAATTAACTCTCATACTATATATTGGGAAAATAACACTGTAAAAGTATGAAAAAATTTTTCATCGCACAGGGAAGATATTTCCGCGGAATAGACACACGCAATTTCCGGGTTACTGCGACCTCTCTATACGCAGAAATGCAGATGAAACCTTTCCGCGAATCGTGCCGGAGATAATTGTTCCTCGTCGAGCATCCTTGTATATACAGGGTGTCCCAGAATGATGGGGACTAAATTCGTGTGCAGATTCCTGGGATCATTTGGAGACGATTTTTCCTCAGCAAAAATGTCGAGACACCAATAATTTTCGAGTTATAAGCGATTGAAAATAAAGGGTTTTTCGCAAACTAAGCCTTGTGGAAATAAAATAATAATAAATTCACATTCTTCAGTTAATTTTAGGTAGAGTTTACTTTAATAGAATTTAAATTTAAGGCTTAGTTACAAAGATACATGATGGCAAAAATTGGAAACATGCAAAAAATAATGACCTCCCTCGACATTTTCGCCGAGGAAAAATCGTCTCCAAATGATCCCAGGAATCTGCACACGAATTTAGTCCCCATCATTCTGGGACATCCTGTATAGGCGGAATCGCTATGCGAGCAAACTGCAATTTTCTGAGGCGAACGTTATTCGAAGAATAATATCGCTTATTTCGAAAATTTCTAATTATGCATCATGCCGACGATTATTATCATTGCGGCATTGTTTATGCCGTACTTTCATGCTTGTTCGTGACATTTTCAAATAAGGATCCGATACGGGCGGCAAATCCACTCAGATAAATGCATTCGATGGCGGAAATGGGAACTCTCATGTAAAGTTTCTGCGTATCTCTCTCTCCGGATACATTATGCACTACTAGCATATCATTGCGAATGCAAATGTACAGTAGTACTCTTACTTACAGTCAAGAAAACTCCACTCGGTATATAAATCACGTAAATCATCATTGTCGATGTCGCATTTAAAAAATGATAAGAAAAAAAATAATATAGAAAGTTATACATAAATAACTTAATTTCCAACGAGTTGGGACAAAAATTGATTTGAAAAATGATTTATTTATACAATTCCATTATGATATTATTAAAGATTTATTTCTCTTTTTCTCTCGTACAGTTAAAAAAATAAAAGTCGATTTGAAAAATGACTTATTTATACAATTCCATTGTTACGGTATTATTAAAGATTTATTTCTCTTTTTCTCATATCGGTTAGCTTTTGATATCAAAGTAGCTGATTGATTAAAGAATGATAAAAATAAAAATAAAAAAATATATAGAAAGTCACACATACACAGTTGAAAAATTTGTGTTAAATTTAACAAATATCACATGTCCCAAACGGTCCACAGAAATTTTTGTGTTAATTTAACATAATACGGATATGTTAAATGATGACACGAATACTGTGTTAATATTTTAACATAAAATAAATGCAAACTTCAAGTAAACTTAAAATAAATTTTGTGTTAAATTAACATAGTTTTCATGTAAAAATTAACTAAAAACATTGTTAATTTTACATTTTATCATTCCCACTTATATTATAAAGTAAAATTAACATTTTTTTCCTGTAAATTTTAACAGATAAATCTTGTCACTAATAATATCGAACATATTTATTGTGTAAAATTAAAAGTAAATACACATTGTGTTATTTTTACACTTTTCTTCAGTTATTTTAATAATTTAACATTTGAGTTCAATTAACACAACAGCAATATGTTAATTTAACACATGAATGTGTTAAATATTTAACACAAAAATTTTAACGGGGACCGTTTTTAACAAGAAAACACAAATTTTCCAACTGTGTAAATAACTTAATTTCCAACAAGTCGGGATAAAAATCGATTTGAAAAATGACTTATTTATGCAATTTCATTATTATATTTATTAAAGATTTATTTCTCTCTCTTTCTCTCTCTCGTATCGATTAGCTTGATATCAAAGTAGCTGACCGCGAGATGAAATTTCGCTGCAGAAAATGCATCTATTACTTAGAGGCGGGCGCGGAGCAACATCGGTCGGCCAGGCTGGTATGAGACACAATTTCGCCGGCTAAAATTAGCCACGGGGTGCTCGGTGGCGGTACATATTTCCGCATATATCAGGTTTATTTGCGGTCCGCGGGCACTCTGAGTACGCCTATGCGTAGGGACAGACGTCAATCGGGAATCTTCCCGCGAGGTCGCTCACTCCCTTTAATGCACCACCAGCTTTAATGTTTCCCCTCCAGGAGCTGCGATGTCAATTGCATTCCAAACTTGTATCGCTTCGTATATAAAAATGGGACAGATATGCGAGTGTTTTTGTCCCTGGTGTAAATATTTTTTCACAAAAACAATTAAGATATTAGTGCACATACAGAGAGAGGGAGAAAGAAAATATTATCTTTTTTGTCACAAAAAACTAATATAGTTAACGTGAAAAAAGAAATGAGTATGAGATAAAGGAAATTAAGAAAAGAAAAAAGAACGAAAAACAACGTGATAAGGAATGTTCAATTTGCATAAAACAAAATAAAATTATATATGAAGAGAAAATTCATTAATATAATATATTGCGTGTTAAAAATTATGGAAGCTTTCAGATGCCGACAGATTAACGAGCAAATTATTCGAAGGGGCGTTAAACACAATCGTTATATCGTTCAAATGAGGCCTTCTTTAACGTAGAACGACACGTGACTCCGATGCTATAAATTTCATTTTCAAAGTACATTGGCGATCAAAATATACGCGCGGGCACAAACAAAGTTGCATCCACGTATAAATATACCTATCAGGAAATGTCAATTACTTAAACGTGTGCGTGCAACAAGATACACCGCGGGGATATTTATACACGCAATGCGTCCGTATGCTCGCACTCCGCGCGTCTAAATAAATACGTATACACCGCCATCGTACGGGGGTGGCAAAGTGTTTGACGATCGATGCCGATCGTTTCTCGACGCTTCCAAGAAGAGGCTCGTTCTCTTCGCACATTGTAGTGCGTAAAGTGGTTCGCGTTCCACGCTCGTTTCGAAGAGAGAAAGAGATGGCCGAGATGGCCCAGATCGTGGTCTATAATCGGACCGGTATATAGGGACACGGTTTGTTGCCTTTCGGTTTTCAGCTCGCTCTTTGGAAAAGTGGTCGAAACTTTCGTCTATCGTCATCGGCTTAGGTCGCTTCACGGCAGTACTTTGCCTTCGCAAGCTGCGACAAATTGCGTCGCCAAAAAAAAAAAAAAGATATCTTGCACTAATCTTTCGCATACGCATAACTCGAATGAGGACGAAAAGTGGCTTCCGCAAAGTTATTATTCGCGAAAAAAAATTTAGTATTGTAGCAAAATACAAAGATAAAAATATAACGAAATATACGCGCGAAGCCGGTACTATAAAAAAAAAAAAAAAATTGGATTCCGCACAAGTGAAGATTCAAAATATCACGAGGGACGATTGCAGGAAGCTGTCAAAATGATTCCAAGCCTTGGAAAGATACAATATATTGGGAAGCACTTCACGTAATCGAGTCGTGCTTCATCGAACCAAAGTAATAGTTTCGTTGACAAAAAGGCCTTTATGTGAGCGTGAATCGAAGGGAATCGTGCGTATAATATTCTCTTCGCGGTCTTCCATGTTATAGGTATAGGTAATCGAAGATGGCGTCGACGTAGCGGCAAATGTGCTTCGAATTATTGGCTTTCATATCGCGAGGCGGACGTGGGCAGACTATGAGAAGCCTCGCGTCTGTCTTTAGGGATTGCAATTTTGCGGGATACGTTTTTGGCCGCGTTCTGAAAGGATGCGCAATATAGCTCCGGTGGGTGAGACACGCGTTGATGTTAATTAGTGTCATCACGTTAAACACGTCATTCCTACGGAAGATATCTGCCTTCTCGTGCGTCGAGAGTCGAGTCGCTAAAATATCTCAAGTCGCGTTAAATTAGCGCTATTAAAGTCTGCATAATTACAAGTCTGGCAATACATGTATAATCGCGTTAAAAACTCAATTGAAATTATTAAGAAAATACAATTAATACGTAATTTTCTGCGAAAACAGAATCCTTTTGTGCGGTCGGAGAATGTTGAAATTAAAATTTATTTTAAAATGATTATATACACTTTCTGGAACACTGTCTTGGAGTTTCGTTCTTTTAGTATAATGAAAAGTTAGTCTTGCAGAGTATAATGGTATAATGAAAAGTTACTCTTGCTTAATCTTGTTTAAAGGTACTTTCTGTTGTAATTATTAATCAGCCCTTTCGCCATTTCATTAAACAATTCGCGTTACAGAAACGCGTTGATTGATCGATGTATGTATATTGCGTCAACGTTGGTACGGCAAATCGTGTCATCAAATTATTTGATGGATACCGTTTTCATTAATGAGCTTAATTAACGGGTGAAGTTTATTTACGTACGAAATACGTACGCACACACGCAAATTCATTTCGTGTCCACAAAGCGCAGCTGACGGCTCGTAGATCAGATCGATGTTGATTTCGCGATGCTCGTTTGCTAGCCAAACGATCAAGGAGATTATGAGAGAGTTACTCGGAAAAGAAAGATTTACTGACGAAATATCGTGCGTATATGGTTTTACAACTAATAATCAGTCAATTTAGTAACATTAATTATACATATATCTTACGTGTGCTATCAAAATATACCAGGTGTTCCATTTTAAAGGACCCACTCAAATATCTCATTGTCAGAAACACTGCGTTAAATCGAAAAATGTTTCCTACAAAAGTTGTAGGGTTTCGAGGGGGACATAACATAGTAATATTCATTTGACCTTGGGCGGCATCTCCAAGGTCAAGTGAAAGTGAGAATTTGAAGGTGAGAAGGTGAATTTTGAAGAAAATAAAAAAATGCTTTAGATAAAAGTTGTTCAAATTAATTAGTAGAAAAAGATGTTATAATAAAAAATATGGGTTTCCATTTAAAATATTTATTCTCACTTTCACTTGACCTTGGAGACGCCGCCCAAGGTCATATGAATATTACTATGTTATGTCCCCCTCGAAACCCTACAACTTTTGTAGGAAACATTTTTTGATTTAACGCAGTGTTTCTGAGATATTTGAGTGGGTCCTTTAAAATGGGACACCCGGTATGTATGAATATTTAAATAAAATAAGAAATATATATAATGTCTATATAATATTGTAGTTAACATTAATAAAAATGCAAATTTGGATCATATTTATACTATAATTACAACTGAAATTTCTAGTCAAAGAAAGTGTTGTATTACTTAAAAAAAATATTACACCTCGAAGAAAGAAAATCTTTATATTCAAACTCCAGTAAAAGTGCGCATTAAATTATATCAAATGAAACCAAATAATACCCCGCATATTAAATTTAAGATGATATACGTGTTATATAATAATAATTGTAATTTAAAAATCTTAAAAAATTAATGTACAACATTATTTAACGCAAGTCTCACGTGCGATTGCTGGAATGGAGTTTTTGAAAAGGTTACATATGTGTAACCTTTTCAAAAACCTCTGAAATTTTTATCTCCTCTCTTGCTCGCAGATGTAGCTGGTGGTCTGGTGTTCGGTATACCATTGTCGCAGTGCGTGGAAAATGATAGGATCGCTAGAATCGCCGCTGGAGAGGTCGCCGATGTGGGTTGCCTGAGCAGGAGCAGCAGACACGGTAGCCGGACCAGTTTCTCCAGCCTTATAGAAACACCTACGACCGTGGCGGCGAAAACAGAAGAGGTAAGAGATTCAGAGACCGATAATAATCGATAATAAAATGCATGAATGAATGAAATGTACTTGGTTCGATTGATATCTCACATATACACTGAGAGAATTTTCTCTTAGAATTTACCCTGAAAATCATAGTATGAAAGAATTTTATGAGAATTTCTTTGATTAATATTTATCACAATAATAAATAATAATATCTGTCACAATAAAATATAAAACATGTTTAAATTAATTAAACATGTTTTATATTTTATTGTAATATTGTCCCACCATTACCATGATTTTCAGGGTAAATTCTAAGAGAAAATTTTCTCTGTGTACTTTGTGAAGCGTACATTTCTCTTCCTTCAGATTTATATGCGTTGTGTGTGTCTTTCATTCTTTTGAATCTATTTTATTCTCTGAGCAAGTTATTTATGAATCTTGGTTAAAAAAAATTTACATTTTTGAAAGAGATATTTTTTAACTGTTTTATGAAAATTGCGATAAAGGAGAGATATTGGAAAAGATATAGATGCGAGCGTCCGTATTTGCATATCGACTTCCATCTTGCGTCGAACAAGACGTTGACCTGTATTACTTAGAAAAGTTTCTTTCGAGTGGTAAAGCTTGGCAGCTGATCGACCGACCATTAAAGATGCGCCCGCAAGCGACGGGCAAATATAGAAACTTAAAACGGCACTCGTACTCTATACACGACAAAGTACGGAATTTATGTAATTCTTCTAGCCCGTGTAATAAACAAGGTAAGTTAGAAGGCGACTCTCGCGAAGCGAACGGAAAACGTATGTCTTTACATTATGCATCTCTTTAGAAAAATTCGAGACAATTCTCGATCTCTTATATATACATATATACGCAGTAACGTAAAGACTAGCGTGAGAATAAAAACCGACTTGAACAACGCCCAAAACTCTGTCGGGCATGTCGAAATATCGAGCACGTCTCTTTCTCTCTCTCTCCTCGTCGACGTCATATAGCTTAACGACATCATCCCCTATTGCGTCATCGTGCTTGTCGGGGGCAGGCGGTTTATCGATGACCACTTGCGACGCGGCTTTGCCAGACGTCGAGTTTGCAAGTGGTTATTTTTCGACGGATACGTCTGACCGATGGCCACGAGTACGCCATTTATCTCCATCTTCCGTCTTAAGACGGTCAGGGTTGCGATATAGGGGGGAGGAGAAGGGGCCTGATGCGAGGAATTAATATCACAAAACGCGACATACTCTCTTGTCACGTGGAACCTAAAATTTCCTCCCCTCTTAAGCTCTCGTGATAATCGTGTAGAAATATAGTGCATGTATATTTATAATGTTATATTTAGTTTTTGCTTCTTTTGGATTTGGTTCTCAAATTACTGGGAGCAATGAGAAAGATCGATCTTAATATTTTATATATAGTTTCTGCGGTTTTCTTTGAAAACTTTTCTTTGAAAACTTGACTCGGGATCGATCGTTCTTCTGAACTTTGAACAACGATAAATGATTAGGGAATTTAATCTCAAACTTCTATTATAATAGGATAGAAATTGTCTGAGAGAAAAAGAGATTTTCGTTTCTCCGTCATCCCAGCGTCATGTGGCTTCGTAGAATTCTTTAACGTCCGGCGGAGGCGGATTCTTATATAAATTTCTGCTCACAGGGGAAAAGTTTATATACTCTAAGTGCAGCAAAGCGAGGAGTATACCTTTGCTATTTGTTTTTATTCTTATTATGAAAGATGTCTAGCGTATAGGAAGGAATAGTACGTCGCCGCGTTTCCATCTTGCAAAAATTATCTCTTCTCTTTCGAATGTGACAGATCTTTGACATTCCAATCGGAAGTGAGTATTTTAGTTTCAGAAGCGCCGTCATCTAAGTAGAAAACAATTTTTCTTTACTCAAGAACGGATGTTCATCGTTATTTTGAGAAGGCCGATTGGTGGCGTTTCTTGATCTACAAAATGCGATATTATTCTCGATATCTTACGACGTCTGGTTTCGACAACAGAATTATAGCCCGACCGTAACCTACGATAACTCGCACTATTATATAATAAAATAACAGTCTCACGATGTCTCTCTGGATAGCTATTTTCTTCTCTCTTCGCGGTATTTATAATCCTCTGATTAAATTGTAAACTTTTGAGAGTATGAATCGCGCAGCGAAAAATTTCTATTTCTTTTCATGTGGAAACCGAAACGTAAATACCGGTATTGTCAATATTATGCGATATATATGTATATATACACACAAAAGAGATGTCGTGCGATATCTTTTAATTAAAACTTTTTATTACAATTGTAACCATCTTGGTAACTATCTTGGCTAAGTTTATTCTTATTATTGAGCCCCTTTGCAAGAAGCACCGCGGGCGATGCAGGAGCAATAAATATCTAGGATAGTAGTTAAGCGACTACGAACTTCCGTTTCCACTCGCATAATAGCTTCATCAGTTTCGAGAATTTGCAGTCTCATATAGAATTTCCTAATTAATTTTCGCAATATGCGATACGCAAACTTTCACCTTGTTATTCACGATACGGTACGAATAGAAATAATATTCCAAGAATTATGGTAATTCGAATTTATAACATTTCCGTAATTAAGTCTTATTCAATCGAATAAAGACGATTTTTATTTCAGCAAAAATATGAAGGCATCGATAATTTTCGAATTACAAGAAATTAAAAAGAAGGAATTTTTGCAAACTATATATTATGAATTTAAAATTATAATACATTCTGTTAATCAGGTGTAGTTTATTTTAATAAAATTTTTATTTGAGGCTTATATAATTAGTTGCAATTATAATTAGTTACAAAAATATATGATTAGAAAAATTGGCAATTTGCAAAAAAATGATGACATTTCTATGAAATTATATTTTCGTTAAGGAAAAATCGACTCTAAATTTTCCGAAAATTTTAAGACATCCTGTATATACATATATGTACACAAGCCCTGAAGAACTTACGATCAAATTCGCAATCTCACTTTTCTTTTTCCATTATAAAGGCAAATAGTTTTCGCGTCTCGCTTATAAGTGTCTCCTTCGAAAACAAAGATTACGAATGATTTCCCAAATGTCCGGACATAAATTTTATCCAACCACCGAAAAAACCGAATTTTGACATTTTTTTAAACCTCATGACATATAAACTTTGTTCGTATAAATTTCCCGAATATAAACCGATAGAGCCGACTTTCCTTGTCCCTTTTTTTTCCTCCTTCGTCTCCGCCTTGAGATGAATCGAACGGAGAGATGAGTAAATTGGTAGGGGAGGGAAGAAAGATTGCGACAGCAAGACAAATATTGCACCCACGAATACGATCGTAATTCCACGCCATGAATTTGAATCGGGATTCTGGAAGAGCTGTATTCGACGCACCGACGCACTTCCGCAATCGCTCTCTTCTACGGCAACCGACATTGACGAATTCATTATTCCGAACGATCGGCGGAAATTGATTCGTCCCACTTACGTTTCCTGATTGTCTCTACACCACTCTATCACAGAATTAACGTATTTTCTCTTAAACGTGGCTCCTACACATGTAATTAATTTCGAGAAAATTTGTTTGCGGCAAGTTGTATGTATATGAGAATACTTTACGAGAGGAGTCGTTACACACGATTGAAAATCTGGAGATTTTCCTTGAACGAATATATATAATATGCTTGAAGAAAATATTTTAAGATATGATAAAATTTTGCCTCTTCAATTTATTTCGAGCGAAATTTATACACCTGTGGGTGTTTGTTTGATTCAAGGCTTAATCCTGATACTCGATATTCAGAATTAATCACAATTATTAAATTATCTGTGAATGAAAGATCATAATACTGATGGAATGCTTCGAATATATGTAGATAGGTATATACGCCTACACGTACAGGAGAAATAGATAGTTTTATTAGTACAAATTTATCAATGTGATGGATAAATTAAAAAATTATGATACAGTGTCAATTAAAATAAGAAATAGTACAAAAGTGAAAGTAAACAGAGAAAAGTTATAAACTGTTATTAGAGACATAAGGAGGAGGAAGATAGAGCAACGAGGGAAAAATAGAAACTAAATATTAGGTCAAATCGATCGAGATAATTGATACCGATAATAAAGCACCGACGTAACCAGAAATTGATGTGTCGCTTGCACTTGAAATTTTTACAACCGGAGGCTAAATCAGCTGTTCGCGAGACCCGAAATATCTATGCTTCATCGGCAGAAATAGCATCGATATATTTTATAATATCTCCAACCGCCCTCGCGCGCATGTTTCGCGGTTTACTTCCGGCTATTCTCGATCAATGATATTAAATGATTAACGCACTGGAGAAAGAGAGAAAAAGAGATCAGAGAACTTTTTTGAGTGACACCAAAAATTTTGACAGCCAGTTTTCATTGCACGAGAAATTCCGTCGCATGTAATTTATGATACGGTATTAAATAATAGTATATTAATTGTCTGGTCATTCTTGTAAAATCTGAGAAAGCTGACTTTCATGAAAAATGTGTCACGATAAATTTAATCTTTATCGGAAGTAAGTTAAAAACAATTTTGTTTCGTTTCCTTCTTATAGACCCGTTTCTACCAACGTCGGTTAACTTAAACCTCCGGTTAAATTCTTTATCTCTTTTTAAGGACATATCTGAAAAGAGACAAAGATATAGTTTAAGGCTCCTGGGAGCTCACCGCGGCCATATTGGATTGTGACGACGAGAAAGCACATGCTAAAAATTCTTAGATGCCATTTTTTAATGAAAAGATATTTCGATTAAACAGCACTTCAGATGGCTTTAGCACACTCTTAAAAAACCCCGAAAACTATCCTTTTCCCTTTATAATCAATCAACATCTGTAAAATGATCGAGATATTAGACTTTGACATGCGGAATGACTGCGCATGTGCAAAGACCAGACGGACTGGGCTTCATAATATTACATTTTACAGCTGTTGATTGATTATAAAGGGGAAAGGATAGTTTTCGGGGTTTTTTAAGAGTGTGCTAAAGCCATCTGAAGTGCTGTTTCATCGAAATATTTTTTCATTTCGAAATGGCATCTAAGAAATTTTTGCGTGTGTTTTCTCGCCTCTGACGTCACGATTTCGACATGGTCGGCAAGGAGCCAGGAGCCTTAACCGGAGGTTTAAGTTAACCGACGTTGGTAGAAACGGGCCATAGTCGGAAGAAATAGAGCAAACTTGGCGAAAATCGTGTTTTATAAAATCAGAAAGATATCATCGGAGATCTCTTAATCTCGGTCTATCTCTACTTATCGTTCCTCTTGGCATCTTTGCGAGACCACGCCTAACCTGATTGATCAATCGATATACGTACAAGGGTGAGGAGAGGACGACGTAGAATTCTCGTGCCGACGTCACGTGCGTCTCTCTCGCGTCCGAGGTGACATCATGGATTCGGAGACGTGAATAGAACGAGAACGGGATCGCTAATTTTAACCGCGGATTAATTAGGAACCCTCAATTTCGCGAGGGACTTTATTTTAGCGTTCTCGACACACGAAGAAAACGATTTCGCACGCTTGAATACTCCATTATGGTGCACACTTTGACACCAGCGAGTTGATCTTCTGTAGAAAGTTTTAGAAAAATTAATCGTGTACAGAATGATATCGTTTGTACAGATGTATCCGTGAAGTTAAACATCTGATTTTATTCATAGATCGTTTATATCGATGTTTTGAATTTTATTTTCGCGCATTCTAGCTTAAAAACGAACGAATACAGGCCATCGAACATTAAAAGTGTGCCACAATTTCCGTTATCGATTATATATATTTTACATAAAAAGAGTCAGCATTATATATATCTCGGAATGCCACAGAAATTCAAATTCAGATATAAAAAGGTAAGAGCCAGATATTAGATGCAACAAAATTATTTTTAAATTCTTCTATACTTATTTTGTCATCAGACAATATCAACGCAAGCTATATCGGACAAAATAAGTATAGAGGAATTTAAAATAATTTTGTAGCACTTAATATCTGTGCCTTAATATTTATACTTGAATTTGTATTTATACACTGAGAGAATTTTCTCTTAGAATTTACATTAATTTTACTAAACTACATAGTAAAATTAATCAAACATATTTTATATTTTATTGCAATAGATATTATTATTTTTATTGTAATAAATATTAATCAGAGAAATTATCATAAAATTCTTTCCATACCATATTGTCCAACGATTACCATGATTTTCAGGGCAAATTCTAAGAGAAAATTCTCTCTGTGTACATTAGAGCCTTTTCGATTTATTAATTTTTTTCACAGAAATTGTCACCTCGTCTCTTATGAATTTTTATGTACACTTACCTTCTGTTATGCAAATGATATTTTCCTCTCTTGACCTAGGGAGGCTCCTGCGAGTCTCTGTCGTCGAAAGGCGGTGCTCTCACAGGAAGCGATTCCGGAGTGCTCGAGCTGAGCGACAGTGGTGGAGGAAGCCCCGGTGAATGGGACGCGGTATCAGGCATCGTAAGGCAATGCATTAGGCATCTCGAGGCCACTGGTCTTCGAACACTAGGCGTGTTCCGCGTGTCACCTTCGAAGAAGAGGGTGAGGCAGGTATGACGTTTTCTTTCAATAATCGATGAGAATACTTCGACGTTAACTTTGACGTCACACAGAAGTTTTCGGAGATAAACTTTCTCGATGTAAAAGATACTTATTGCGAGACGATTCACGTTTACTCTCTCCTATGTTATTATAACTGTCTCATTTTCTTCCAATTATTCTGCAAGCAATATTTTCTTGTTAGTTTTATTTTAAAAAAATATATACAAATTTAAACGAAAATCATATACTTTTTTATTAAAAAGTAAAAAGTAGAAAAAAAATTAATTAATGATAATTTTTAGTTACTGTTTTTCGGGTTAATGTGAGCTTAAATTGACAACCTATTTTTGAAAGATATATCCTCTTTATATATTCTTATTCAGATATATCCTACGGATTAATTTGTGCGCGTTATCGGATTCTGTCTTACAATTAGTCTTCGTAATGTTGTCTCCATTACTGCGTATTCCAATCATCGATAAGTTAAACATTTATCTAGCGGAAAATCGATTACTTTGAGAATACAAATTAGTCACTTAATTTTATTTAAAGCGACTCAAATGACATAATTAGATCTTCTCTTCTCTCTCTTCGGAATGGAAGAGACATTATTTATACATCTTAAGCGTGACGTAATTAATTAATTCCAGTTAAGAGAAGACTTTGATTGCGGTCGGGAGACCAAGATAGGCGCCGACCAGTGTCCCCACGACGTAGCCACCCTCCTGAAGGAATATTTCCGCGATCTGCCAGATCCTCTGCTTTGCAGGGATCTGTATCAAGCCTTCGTGCATACGCAAAGTAAGCAAGCTTCTGATCCGACATGTTCGCAAATATTATCTCCCATTTTTTTCATCTCACCTCGTGATCCACAACATGCTCGATTTGCATTGCCGATTTTCGAAAATTTATTTGCGCAACGAGAGATGTCGATTCTTTCTTTCCTCCGCGACTCTGAATTTTCAAGTCTTTCCCGTGCGGACTTTCAAGGAACGTTTTCACGATAAAAGCGCGATAAAACAAGTCATTTGAATGTTTTTCAGAGATCAGGAACAGACGGCTGCAGCACGAAGCTCTACAGCATCTCATTCAACTTCTACCCACGCCCAATCGCGAGACACTCTGGGCACTTTTGAACTTCTTGAACGTCGTTGCGGCCAACAGTGAGGACCAGAAGAGCGAGACCGGGGATTGGATTCCGGGGAATAAAATGGATACGACAAATCTCGCAACTGTCAGTACCGGCACTTTTCGACTTCGATATTCCCGTTTGATTTTCTTCGAATCGCGCGACGTTGCACCTTGACTTCTCCTCTTTAACCGAGATACGCAAGAAGAATTCTTTATCAGCTAAAGTACGACGGTGAAGTTTTTGCGTTTCTTTTTTCTTTAGCAATTCTGCTAAACGGAGAGGAATTTGATCTTTATAAAAGTCTCTACGTGTGTAATCGACATTTTTATTTGTTTATATATCTAAAAATTTTCGCTTTCTTAGTATATAGCGATGAAGATCTCAAAAATCAATTTAAATTGCTCGTAATGACAAATTTGCAAGGGTAATCGTTGTTATGTATTTTTAATTGCATATCCAGGCGACGAGAAATATATTATTTAAGAGATGTCAGGGAGAAATTGTTTACTTGACAGAGATTGAAAATTAACTTCGATCTCGTTTTTTTTAGTCTGCTACAAGATTCTGCTACGCGTGGCAATCGTTTATATTATATCGCGAACAGGAATTTCTGCATCGAAGCACCGGGCTTAATTAATTCGACACGCGCTCTCGGCTATCGTCAATCATCGAAAAGCGGCGAAAAAATCCGCGTAAATTAGAAATCGATACGTTGTATTTTACGGACGATGCGCAAAATAAAAAATACGATCTCGCGTATTCTAGGTGTTCGCCCCGAATATCCTGCATAGCATGAAGCCCAGTCAGATGAGGTTGGAGGTCTCGGCGGAGAGGGCCGAGGAGAGAATAGACGTGATAAACGTCGTACGGACGCTCCTGGAACACACGTCGACCCTCTTCACGGTACCGACGGCGTTGCTGGACGAAGTGTACCAGCATATGATGGACACCCATCCGGCGGAGCTGGATATCGCCCTGTCTCGTCGCGTCGAAGAGTGAGTATCGCGATTTATCGTCGTCTTCCCAAATAATCGAGCCACCAGAAAGGATGCGTGGACATTTCGTTTTTATAACCGGAATCGTGCGCGATAGTTTTGAATGAAAATGAGAATTTCCTTTCATCAGCTTTCAAAATAAAATTCTCATCATTTTACAATTATAGTATCTGAAATATTAAATATTCATCATTATTAGATTTGCCTATTTCATAATTTACGATTAATCTGATAAAGAATCATCTAAACATTTTGTAGCTTCAGTAAAGAAATAAAGAAACAAAGTTCACAACAGAAAGTACAAGAAACAAGACAAAGTATGTATGTACATTTGTTAAAGTTATTTCTCTTCAAGTGTCATATAGCTGTATATTGACTCTATATAGACTTGAAGTTATAAAATTGACGGACATTACATATTGGTCTCTGAACGACTCTACGGCCGTAAAATATTCTATCGAATATTTTATATTCCTGTAAAAAAGCGGTTTTTTCGGAGTCGTGAATTTTGTCCTTGACCTAACGGGAGTAGGAGCTCTCTCGTTCACGAGCGGCGATCGATGCCGCGAGGTAAAGATGTTCCTCGCGTATTTACGCCCCTCGCGAATCATAGTGTAACAATATTGAAACAAAAACATAGAGGTAAAGTGCCGTACGTGCTCTTGCAGACAATGTGGAGATGATGCGGATCCCTGTAGCGAGGCGGAGACGTTCTCTGTGGAGGAGACGCTGACTATGTCAACAAACACCGCGGCAACGACGACATCGACGAGAAAGGTGCTACGATCATGTATTTTATATCCGTTTATCCGGCTGTTAAATTTTATGTTTGCAACTTAACTTAAGAAGAGAGCGAGACAAAGAACTTGGTTTAAAAAAGGGTCGATTTTATGAGCGCCAAAGAGTCTTTTGAGGAACATTGTATTTAAATGTGTAATTTACACATTTGAAACGAGAATGAATTAAGCTCGTAATTGCGAGATTCACTCTTAATGTCAAATTATACTCTCCTAAATTTTAGATTTAAACCGTTCTTTCCTCAAATGCTTCATTTATGTACTCAAATATAAATCTGTAATTTTAAAGTTATACACATCTCCCGAAATTATACATAGTTTTGAGTTTTGTCAGAATACATATACGATCGCTTTTCAGTGTAATAAAATTAAACTTAGCTGTTTAAACTTACTTAATTTAAAAAAGAATTTAAAATACTATAATAAAATTGCTTTAAACAGAAAGTCCAAGAGAGATTAAATCTAAAATTATATAGAATTACATAAAAGAATTTCATCTCGGCAATATTTAATCGTTATTAAAACATTATCTTATTCTTAAACTCATGTCACGCGTGATGTCGCTAATCGAAAATAAAATTCTTTTGTTTCAGATGTGGACGAGAGAACAATGTCTACATCAGACCGCCGGCGTCGGCGGTGATATAGGACCAAGGCCGCGACGGCCCAAGAGACCAGGAAGCCGGAGAAAGGAGGAGGGCAGGAGCAACAGCGTCGATAGCGGATCGAGCGAAGATCCGTCTGATCCTCGCCGAAAATCCTCGCCAGTAGTGATTACCGCTAGTCTCACCATACCCATGTCCGACGCGTTCACCCTGAACCTCGACGATCCGGACATTCCTTACATCGAGGAAGCGCCGAAGCAACCGAGCGCTCCCCCGAGGCGGCAGAGGCAGAGATCAACCTCTGGTTGCAGCGAAGGTTCGCGTTTCATATATAATTCAATGTCGTTCCATAGATAGTACATGTAGTTACTAGTTGCAAATTATATACCTTTTCTTTAAAAAAAAAACCGTGTGTTTTTTCTTTATACCAATTGATTTCTCTCATTATTTTGTGCACAAAAAAATATTGAGGTAAGATTATCGGAAAATGAATATTTCACGAGATATTTCATAGTAAATTATCGTAAATTATTCACTTTTTGGCCACCCTACCATTACAATACTTTTACTTTACCCTACATTACTTTTTATGTCGAACATTGAGAGAAATCAATTTATACAAAAAAAATTGGGTGGTTTTATAAAAAAAAAAAAAAAAACTAGGTTGATCTTTATATAATTTTGAAAAAAATACCACCCACTTTAAGTCGCGATATTATGTCCCCCTTCGAAACCCTAAAACTTTTGCTTGATATATTTTTTTTACAACCCTGTTAAGATTAAAATTAATTATATATATATTATTTCGCATATTAGACATAAATTTCAAATGAATTTTAAAATACACAAGCAGCAGCTATACTTGACGCATCTTATTGTTAATAATATAGCAGCGATTAAGAAAAAGAAATAAATAAAGCTATCAAAGGCTTTTGATCTTCTCTAAATAAACTATTAGGGAGAAGTAAATATAAAGTTACATCTAAGTAAGCTTGCGGATCCCAAATAAACCACGCTCTCTCTCTCTATCTATCTTTCTTAGCTATATGATAGACACGCTATATACTTATATCATAATTTACGACGAAATTAAAAATGTCGAAGAATCTCGTGAGGTCCCGCGGTCTCGATCTAATATCGTCGCTTTCGCAGGCGGAAGACACGGAAGTGACAGCGCGGTGGGATCCTCGGCGACCCTGTCGGGCGATCAAGCGCCGAGTTCCCCGCCGTCGTGGGCGTCTTCGCCCCCGGCGAGTCCCGACAGCGCGGTCACCGCCGTCTCGTACATCCCGGATCAGCAAGCGGTTCTCCAGAGGGTCTCGTTCACGACCTCAAGCGAGGTGAGGCAAGTGGGCAGGTCGACCGGCCAGCAGGAAGCGAGCAGGAGCACGGCGGCCCCGTACACGCCGAGCATCACCAGCATCGGCGGTGCGGTTTTGAGGCGAGTATATATAATATTCCGCGTTGCGGTTGTAATACCTTCCTTCTCTCCTCCCTCTCTTGCCTCTTCCTTATCTCCTCCCCATTCGAGCTGTAAAAGTTGTCGGAAAGTTTTACAAGACTCTCCCTGGATTTATACTACCTTGTTGCCATGATGATCTTTTTATTGAGATTGATGCGTGCGTGGATACATTAAAAAGACTCGTCCTTCTTCGTGTAACTGTTCGTAACGAAAATATATTTATTTGACTCGTAAACAGTTTTCCTTTGATAGATGTATCACGCGTAGACAAGCTCTTGTTTTATTTCATGATAGGTTTAAGACACAGTTTATTATCGATTTGCGTAGACTCTTGCACAAAGTAACTCTTCAAATTGCATATGAATAAGAAATTTGTTGACGCAAAATTTCGATAAGATTCTCTATATTAATTCTCCGCTATTAATCAATCATCTGGATTAGACTTATTAGAACAAAGTTTCTTACACATGCGAAGATGTTTGCGTAAAAATTTAATCATCACGATATAACTTATAAGACAAATCAACATTACTAATCGAACAAGTGTAATTTATAATAAAAAAATAATTTTCCTTCGTATAATCTTGTAAAAATGTGCAATTTGTTTTAAATAAATTCTGCAAACATTTCGTGCGACCTAACGCGAATTTGTACGCTCGCGCTGATTCAGGTCCAAGACCGCCGATATCGAGAGGATGCTGCAGATCTCGCGGCGGGACGTCGACCTCGCGCCGACCCTGCAGACGGGCAAGAACTCGACGACGGTGACCTCCGGCGAAAGCAAAAAGTACACGAAGAGGCGGTACACGGACACGAGGCATCAGACGCGCCACATACCCGACGCCGACACCCTGGCCGGCAAGACGTCCACGCTCGGCGTGACGTCCACCACGTCGACGTTATCGTCCTCCGTCACCTCGGCGATGACGACGACGCAGAATCAGCGCGTGCAATCGGTCTGGAAGAGGCGGGAACTGATCTCCAGCGCGCCTAAAGATCGGGAGGGATACTTTTAAATTATATATATTCGCGATTGACGTATCGAATCGAGATTCGAGATTGATCGTCGATATCTTCGGTGGATTAGAAGCCGTTTGATCTACCCATTATTATTATTATTATTATTGTTATTATCTTTATATAATAGCGAATAAATTTTTTTTCTAGAAATAAAACTCTAATTTCTTGACGAAAGTTCGATTGCATCGATCTGGAAGTCGATACAATTCGAGGATGCCTCTGAGAAAAGTTGGAAGCAGTATTTTTTCCCCCCATTTATCGTTTTGTTATAGAATATCGGTTTGAATTATTGCAACAAAAGTGCAGTTTTATGCAAAAGAGAGAGACACTAACAATAAGTTCCCTTCTTTAGACTAAACTCGAACGAAAGTTTGTTATTCTGAATAAAGTGAGAATGCGCCGCGCGCAAGATTTATCGACAGATGCCGCGATATATTTTCGATAAACACACATATATATATATATATATATATATATATATATATATATATATATATATATATATACGAGCACCCTAAAGCAGACAGCAGCATATTTTATTCCTGCATATTTTTCAGAAATATCGCTCTAAACATAAATAAGAAAGGTCAAGAATACAAAAATAAGTGCTGTAAAAGAAGAAAGAAGAAGAGAGAAAGGAAGGAAGGCAAATGTATACTGGCTTTATATATCTGCATAACCGCTCGACATGTTGATTTATAAAATATTCACAGTTATAGAAAGCATGTAAATAATTCTGGAGTTTGTTATTTGTAAAAATACACAGAGTCGAGGCGATGGCTATGAAAAAGGAAACATTGTTTTGCAAATTTTTAATCTAGCAACTATTTGCATCAACAGCTTACGACGAATTTGTATTTTCCTCTGTGCTTGGAGAAATATTTTACATAAAAAAAAACTCTGAGAATGCTTTTTCTCACAAACCATTTTGGTTTATATATGCGTCTTTCTTTCAGAGCCAATTGTCTCGAATAACGACTCAATCCATCGCAATGTTGTGTCATCTCTATAAAAAAAAAAAGAAAAAAAAATGTGCCATCCTTCGATAACGCTCGATCTTTCTTCATATCGCACAACTGAAAAATCTATCGCAATGTTTTATCTCTGCAAAAAAACAAAAAAAAAAAATGTGCCTTCGATTACGCTCGATCCGTCATCTCGCACAATTGATCTCGAATCTCGAATTTCGATAGAGCGGCAATCTACTGCCACGTTGATTAAGCGTGGCCTGAATAAAAAGTGTTCCTCCGTACGTTTGATTGTCGCGAAAATGTCGATTGATTCCTAGATTAAGTGCTGTCCTTGCGCTCGCGAAGGATTTCTCCCGGTGACGGAATGCGCATTCTCATTACGCGACGTTTTATCGACCCTTCGCGACCTTGACATTGTATCGGACGGAAAGGACAGGAAAATTGATACATAGAACGTTTTACCTCAGCCTTCGCGATGTAAATATAAAAAAAGTGGTCGCGGTTGCTCGACATCGCATCGACGTCTGAAAATTGTTACGTCTCGTGCTCTTATCTCTTATTAAGTAACTGTCACACCCCCATCAGCGGAAAATGATCGAGAGTCTGAAATTCAATTTGTCTTTTCTAATTCGTCCTCTCTACGACGTGATTATTATCGCAAACTGCCGTGAGGGAGGCGTATTATCGTTGTCGTTAAGTTTTTTTTTTCAATCTAGATAAATAAATGAAAGTTAATTTTTTATCATGCCTTGCAGCTTATATCAACCTCGTCGCACGTCGAATCCATCTGGTAAGATTAATTTCGTCCAGTGTGCTCCTCCTAAATTATCATTATACATAATAAAATATCCTCATGTTTCTTAATTATTATTAATCAGCAATCACCGATATTTTCTAAGATTAATCCATTAAATTGCTTTGTAATCCTTAATCTATATTGTTATAATATATATATAATTAACACACCACAAATATCGAAAAAATAATCTCATAAAAGATACATATCACAAAATATGAAATAATTTAAATATATAAAAATATACAAAATAATTGTCTTAAATATTAATTAATATCGTTGTACGATGATTGTAGTTGTTGATACATATTGTTACGTTCTAATGAAAAGGATAAGCGGTATCAGGACAAGATGCGGTGTCACTGTATACAGTGTGCAACCTCGATAGTGTTTCGTCACGCGACAGTGACGTTCTTGGTCATACACTTACGTCAATATAATATGTTAATCGATATAAACGATAAACATCCTATTCCTCTGAAAATTGCATTTTATTGAAACACTTTTATTATTCAATTTTTCAACGTGCCGTCCTTGACGAGGACTTACATCACGATCGTAATATCATCGAATACGTACGAACTTTACAAAAACAGCCGGCTTAACAAGTAGGTAGGTGCAAATGTGACAAATGTGCCGTTCGAATTTGAACGTAAACGAATATTCGCATATAGATATGTACAGTATACACGATTACATCGTTGATGATCGGCTTGGTATCTAAATCAATAATAAAAGTTAATTGTTAACATTATCTAGTGAACGATAACAATGAAACGAAATATACCGTAACAATCTTAATATCGCGGAATGACGTGAGAATTGCAGTTGCAGTGATAATTTTGCAATCGGCTTAAAGGAAATAAATTTTCCAACTCGACTCTTTGAATCATTGGAATGTGTACAAAATTGATAATTAAAATTACACGCAATGTTTCTTTGTAAAAAACTACAAAAATTAAAATTACACAAAAAATTTCTTTTGTTGATATTATTTTATGAAGTAATATAAAAATTAATTATGCTCTATTACATAGAGTTTGTCAAATTGTGAATGTTTTAAGAGATGATTTTCATGCCATTATATGCTTCAAAGAGTTAGGACCGATTGTTCGAACTTCTTGGTAAGTTTTACCCGACAAATAGCATATCTTCATCTCTTTTTCACAACTTATCTGAAAAGAGACGAAAATAGGCTACCTGTTGGGTAAAACTTACCAAGAAGTTGGAATAATCGGCCCTTAGTGAACAATTCTTTCTTAACTGCATGTAATATTCTTCCTTCATTATTATTATTTATCATATTAATATAACTGCAAGTTATCAATTCGATGTTCATTTTTATTTTGACGCAAAATTATCTCTGCAACTTTAGCATCCATTTTATTACGATATGTTCGTCGCGATAAGGTATTGGAACGAATAATCAGGTGAAGACCTTTTACAAAAGTCTCTCAAATTGAAGAGCATATTGCAATACTTAGGGAGTCGCGACTGATCTCGCTGCGTATTCGCCTTATCAAGTAGATCTTAATTTCTAGTTCAATTTCGCGTCCGTACGACCGCAAGTTTCTTTTTTTTTTTTTTACGAGGATCGGGCGGTAATAAATTAAATTTCGACTCGTACGATGCAAATGTACGATTATTCAGGATAGCATCTGGGCTCGAGTGACGACCTTCAGAGACGATCTTGAACGAATCGCAATTTTGCAATTTAGCACGAGTACATATTTTAACGAGGCCGGCTCTCGAACAGCGTTACATAAATATCTCTGAAAATAAAGGTACGCAGATTGCATGATAACAATAATTACTATAGATAAAGAAATCATAAGCGATAAAATATAATAATACTACTCGGGTAGAAGAAAAAAAAAAATAAAGAAAAACAAATGTATGTCCGGATTTTCCACGAGCAATAAAACTTTTGTCTCGCGTGTGCAAGTACACACATACGTAGATTTATATATATATATATATATATATATATATATATAATTTTTGTCTCTCTCTCTATATATATAATATATTAAAACAATCACTATAAAATATAAATATATTTATATATTCATAATATATAATATATATCTCTCTTTTTTTCTTGCCGTTTCACGGCTAGCTGCCTACAGGGCTGGACGGATGCGATGCTGTAATGTAATTTCACCTTCCTCTCGCGGCGAGGAAAAGTATAAGAGTATATATAAACTGCTAGATAGAGATAAAATAATATAAGGGAAAGTACAATGCAGAAAGGAGAAGAAGAAAAAAAAAACGTATCACGTATCCTGCGACTTTCACGGCAATCCGTTATATTAGCCGAACAGTAATAATCAACGATTAAGTTTCTCTTGAGAAAAAAATTATAATTTTTAACAATATAAAAAATTAGTTATTAAATAATTAATTCCTTCTATATTAAAATTCAATTATTAACATACAAAGTGCTGCAATGATAAAATTGATTGCAATTAGCATTAATCAATATTGGTGCAAGCGGTTCTTGATTACCGATATAATTTCTTTTTTGTTAAATCGATTTATATTATGCAACTTAATTCAATTATGTGACTTTTAAAACGTGTAACAATTTCTACATAATAAGTGTGATATATCACGAATATAACTTTAATAAGAATAAACATTAATATAGTAAACGTTACAAAGTACTTGTTTTGGACGGAAAATTGTTGATAATACTAATAATATAATACGATACACAACACTGAGATATATACATAATAAATCAGAGTGTTAATTATTAAATTCGGTAACGATTCATTGCCGTGTCTGTATAGAAATCTACACATATTTTAATGCGAATATATATATATATATCGTCGCTCTTGAAAATTTTAAAACATTTTACACAACTATCACTATATTAACAGTCGAGAGTTTCAGTTAGAATACACATACAGACTTACGATAGAAACGTAGTCGTAATAATTGTATGCGTGTATATAACACAAATGTAGAGACCGTATATGCTGTGCAATACTTGAACTTTGCAACTTAATTTATCGAGCTTAATATTCAATTAAACTCTGATGTTACGCTTAATTAAATGGTGATAGCAAAGGTTAGCTATTGCAGTTTGTGTGAGAATACGGTTACGTAATAAAATAACTCTCTGGCAACACGTGCGACTGAGATAATCCTCGTATGTTATTGTATCACAAGCCGGATTATTTCATACTTACTATTTTTGAAACACGTTGGAAATCTAATTAATAAAAATTCTCAATACACATGATTAACGAATTTCAAATAAAGAGATGTGTAAAATGGAGATCAGATTCGCGATGATTTTTAAAATCACTTACGTATATGAACTTTTAATGATCGTCATCTCAACGATTTTTTTTTGTTCATTATCAGTTCTCTCTTTTTTTTTTGACGTGTAAATATGAATGTACTTAATAATAATAATGTACTTAATAAGGCAAGACAATAGAATGGAATTGCTATAGTATAGAGCCTTGTGAAATAGAATGCACATACACATACATATATTTTTTATCTTGTAAATTTTGTCATAAAAACTCTTGTTAGAGTTAATAATATCTTTTTCTATTCTTGTTTAATTAAAATTCATATTTTTGTCGTAATATATTTACATTTTTGTTAAAGAAATAAGAATCAACTTTTTATTTACGATTAGTTTAAGACAATTTACAATCGATATGAAAGTTAGATTTTTTATTAAATTTATTATACCCTGTAAAAATGTGTGTAATATGTGCAAATTTTATTGCTGACTAAGATTTGTGAAAATACGATATTAAATCAGAATTGATTATTTTCTATTTTATACACATTTATATACTGCACATTAAATTTTTTTTTGTTACTATACATACATCACGATAACGATTTTTATCATATTTATATAACAATATTAACTTTTATCTATTTCCTACAACATGAATATATTTCTTTATTTTCGTCCATTCTATTTTCTCGCCAGTACTCTTACAGTTCACTATCCGTATTCTATGAATCGATTTATATCGAATATAGACATCGTGTAAGGATATAGTAGAAAAGTGTAAAGTGACGTAATACTTGACGAGTTGCCGTCAATCTCGCGTTTGATCTGGATTTGCTTAATATTTAATTCAGGTAGCTTCCGAGAGCTTCGGAGGCGAGATTATCGATCGCGTTTATCAGCCTATTTACATTCCGCCGTAGTAAAACGATAAATTTCTAGGGAGCGATTCGATTCTCGTCTCTTCGGAATTAATTTAAAGTCTCATTATACATATCAAAATCATCGGGCGACAAAGTAGCTGAACACAAGAGCCTCGTCCTCTCAATTTCGTTCCTTAATTGCGTTCTTAATTGCGCACGGAAATTAACAAAAAATAATAATCGGAGACCATCTACCATTGATGAAACGTACCTCGTGAAACTATTTCTAGTAGACGTCGTCGTTGCCGTCAGCTGACTTCCTGTCACGGCGTCCTTAAACGATCGACACTTGCGAACTCTCTCTCTCTCTCTCGCGTGTCAATAATAACACGTGACAGGGGAGAGAGAAAGGCATCGAAGGAGAGGCTAAACTTCCGTCGAGTGTGTCTGTATACGCACTTTCTTCTGCGAGCCGTTCCTCGACAGGGTCGGACTTTGCGTCGAGAAGCCGGGATTATGGATGCCGAGAGGTTTCGGCTTCTTCAGGGAACTCCTGAGGGGTGAGGCCGTGCTGGCCGCGCTCCCGGAAGTTGCCACCGACGCCGTCGATCCGTTTCCGGCTCCGCCGGCGTACGGTTTCCCGCCGGCGTACGGTTTCCCGCTGGCGTCTGTCATCGAGATCGAACCACCTGCGGAAACGAGATGGCGGAATTAATAACGCGATCATCTCCCTCTCATTCGTCGGCAAAGTTTTTTTTATATCATAAGGCTCCTGGCTCCTTGCCGACCATGTCGAAATCGTGACGTCAGAGGCGAGAAAACACAAAATTTCTTAGATGCCATTTCGAAATGAAAAAATATTTCGATGAAACAGCACTTTAGATGGTTTTAGCACACTCTTAAAAAACCCCGAAAACTATCCTTTCCCCTTTATAATCAATCAACAGCTGTAAAATGTAATATTATGAAGCCCAGTCCGTCTGGTCTTTGCACATGCGCAGTCATTCCGCATGTCAAAGTCTGATATCTCGATCATTTTACAGATGTTGATTGATTATAAAGGGAAAAGGATAGTTTTCGGGGTTTTTTAAGAGTGTGCTAAAGCCATCTGAAGTGCTGTTTAATCGAAATATCTTTTCATTAAAAAATGGCATCTAAGAATTTTTAGCGTGTGCTTTCTCGCCTCTGACGTCACAATCCAATATGGCCGCGGTGAGCACCCAGGAGCCATAAGTATATACTTTCAAACTAGAAATGCTATCTGTCATAGATGCGTCAATATATCGTGGAAATTAGGGTAGAGCAACCTTCATGTAATATGTAATAAGACGAATATTCGATATTAGCGAAGAGTTAAGCCTAGTCTACAATAGAGTCGTAAGGTCGTAAACGTAAGAAATTGACCAATCACAGTCGATTATTCTCCTCGAATTCAACTGTGATTGGTCAATTTCTTACGTTTACGACCTTACGACTCTATTGTAGACTAGCCCTTAGGGTGAAAACCCATGGACTGATATTTTCCGCGTAACGCGTACCGCGTAACCAATCAGAGCTGTTCCGCGTTTCCTTTACGCGGAATTGAATGTTCTGATTGGTTACGCGATACGCGTTACGCAGAAAATATCAGTCCATGGGTTTTCACCCTTAGAGCGAAATGAGAGAGCAAAATACTAAATTGGTTTGGTGACTTTTTTTATATACCCTGGGCATTATTAGAAAGCAAATATTGCGTATGACATTTTTAAAATTTTAGTTTCTGTCTCGAAAGATATATGTATGAACTGAGTAAATTAAAAATATCAATAGATGCTGCTCTAAATACTTACTCGTTTAATAATACTTGAAGTTAGCTGCCTGGAATTCACTTGACCGAATTATTGTTCTCACTACACCGACGCGATATCTAAGCACAACAATCGCCTGAGATTTTTCTCGACACTCCCGATACTACGCAAGATTTATATTTAGAGACGATAATAAATCTAAAATCGTAACTCACACGGATGCAATGAATAAATATGATTCTTATGACCGTAATGCATTGTTATATAATTTCTCGGAAACGCGAGTTAAGTATCGTTGTTACGACGTGAATTATTCGAACGCTATAATTTCTATTACACACGATATTTATACGTAAATCTGCATTGAATATATAAAATACGCGAGTGAGAATCGTGAAAACTTGAGCCCGATCTCCGCGATAGTCGAGACAATACTATATAAGCACGAAAGCAGAGAAACATGAGATAGGACTCGCGCGAGTAGAGGGGGAAGCGACTTCGGCCGGTTTGTTTATACACAAACGGCTGTGAAACGAGATAAGCGTGCGATTCCAACAAGGACAGGAAAAGAAAGAGAAAAGGAAAGAGAAAAGCTCAGCTGTTCGTGCGTATATGTGTATGTCTATCGACGTGTGTTTAAGAAATGACATAAATGCACGGCGATTTTTCTATGAAAAAGATATAAGCACACGCGGCCTATATAGTTTCGTCCTCCTAAAAAAAGGTTAGAAACTCACGAAGAAAGAGAAAACGAAGCGTTTGTCGCGTTTAAAATTCTTTTACATTTTATTGCTAGTCTCGATTACCAGAGAGACAAAGAGTAGTTTTAAGAAACTTGAAACCCCGGACACTTTGCTCCTCTCTTTATAATCTTCTATCCTCTTTAGTGTCTGTTTATCTCGTTTCAATTTTCGCAGAAACTGTCGTGTTCGATGTGATATTTTATGTCATCGCATTTCTAAATGGATTAACTCACGTTACCGCATATTGTAAACAAAAGCGATCTCGTTTTGCGACAAGTTCTTTTTCCCCCGCGCACGAATGTCCTCGTACATTTTAATTTAGTTTAATTATTTATTGTTCTCGCTTAATAACATTTCGATATCACCGCTCTAGGATTAGTCTGAACTTTCACACTCGTGTCACACACACACACACACACACAGACGCGTTATTCAATTTGTAATATTGTCAAGAATAATAAATCAATTACGTAATGAATTCGCGATACGTTCGTTAATAACTAATGATAAAATTATTTTATCACATCATTCGCGCGTTTTGTATAATATGTATACGTCAATATTACGTTTATATATTCGATACACTAATAATTAAACTAGCGGACGAAACTGCACATACTATACATTTAATATAGAAACGTCGCGTTTAAAAGAAACTAGCGGGGAGTGTGCATACTATATACATAATAGAAACGTCGCGTAAAAGAAACTAGACACTAGCGATGACGTCACGACAGCCATGTTTAATTCGCCTAGTACCTCGAAATCACGGAGTCGGATCGATCCTATCGAAATCGAATCGATCCTGTCGGCTTGACCGGAAACGGATATTGAGATATTTAGCACTTTGGCTCGTCCATTATGTCGTGCGCGGCCGTTTGCGCGGGAGCTTGAGCAAAGTGTCGGGCTTTTGTGGTGTAAATATCGTATAATCGGCGTCCTGCATCGCGCATCGCGAGTCAGTGGGAAGAGTCGCCGTGATAAACGCTGAAATTACGATCGCCATCGTGATTATATCGCGGCAGGGCATTACGGTCGAAAGACTCGCTCGTTCCGTTACGACTCCTCGGTTAACGAGAATAAATATCGTCCGCGAGTGAGTATATATCGTATCGGGAGTGTCGAAAAATGTATCGGGAGTGCCGTAAAACGTCGGGCGAGTCTCGTGCTACGCGTTTGTACTGTTTTTCACGTCGATGGTGCGAGTGGGCGACAGATTCGTCAAGTGAACTCCGCGCGACCGTAGCATCCAGGCATCGTTAACAAGTAAGTGTTCAGTTGCCGAATGAAATTAAGTTATCGAGAATCAATAGTTTGCTAATAAATATGTAGTATCGAAAGAAAAGTATCGAATGATCGCTGTATTATGCGAAAATATGATATATATCGCGATAGCGCGACAGTTTCATCAAGTTAACTCCGCGCGACCGTAGCATCCAGGCATCGTTAACAAGTAAGTGTTCAGTTGCCGAATGAAATTAAGTTATCGAGAATCAATAGTTTGCTAATAAATATGTAGTATCGAAAGAAAAGTATCGAATGATCGCTGTATTATGCGAAAATATGATATATATCGCGATAGCGCGACAGTTTCATCAAGTTAACTCCGCGCGACCGTAGTTCAAAGCATTCTTAAATAATCAATGATAGATGAATGTTCGATATAAAGATCCTCTCTCCAATTTTTATAAAACTCTTTGTATATTTATTACTCGTCATTTGAGGCTATTGATATACTAAATTGATATATAATTGTATACACAGAGAGAATTTTTATTTAGAATTTACCCTGAAAATCATGGTAATCGTGGGGTAATATGGAAAGAATTTTAAAAATATGTTTGATTAATTTTACCATACTTTTAGTAAAATTAATCAAACATATTTTATATTTTATTGTGATAGATATGTTATTATTTTTTATTGTGATAAATATTAATCAGAGAAATTTTCAGAAAATTCTTTCCATATTGTCCCACGATTACCATGATTTTCAGGGTAAATTCTAAATAAAAATTCTGTGTGTGTATACATATGCAATGTTGCGCAATATCGATACGCGTAGAACGAACGCTGTAAAACAGCGAGGAAAGAATTTTTCTTTTTTTATGATCGAACGTAAAATAAGGTTAGAAATGTAAATTGCTTGTAAAATGCTTGAAAATTACGAGTGAACTCGGTGTATCGGTGAAGGTCTTATACGCAGCGATGCGTGAAATAAGCCGCGAGCGTACATAGTCGCTACATATATTACGTTGTTCAGCGCATCTCGCTATGCAACGTGATGAGCAAATGCATGCCAAGACGCACCACAATCCGGGCTGCACATTCTGTATTCGCGTATAATAAGACCGCAAGTAAGGCGTAAGAGAGAGAACGTGGTCGCACCCTCGGTAATCTTCTCATCCCCCTCTGTCTGTTTATTTACGCACAGCATCGTTCTCCGAACTTCATCACCTTCCCAGACGTATATTTCTCGTACTTCGTGAGAGGTATATTGACTTCCTGTCAGCCGGTTAAATGAAAACGTCTTTCGCGTACGAGTTGGCCAAATATCGGCAAATTACGCACGATATAAATTATCTAATTTCGCGGCAAAATCAAGAAACGGGGTGTTTCGGAAGGAAAAAAAAATGCGGCGCGTTAATGAAGACAGATGCCTCGTTTACGACCTCGTGTAACCCGGAAAAAGTATATATAGCCGTTGCAAATTGCATTAACCCGAAAATGTTATTTAAGACCTTAAATACTTTATTTAATTCTTTCTTGTATATATACGCGTCTTCGTGATATTCATAATATATTGAATATTACCTCGTCGCTTTATCATGTATATCGTATTTAAGGCTCCTGGGTGCTCACCGCGGCCATATTGGATTGTGACGTCGAGGCGAGAAAGCACACGCTAAAAATTCTTAGATGCCATTTTTTAATGAAAAGATATTTCGATTAAACAGCACTTCAGATGGCTTTAGCACACTCTTAAAAAACCCCGAAAACTATCCTTTTCCCTTTATAATCAATCAACATCTGTAAAATGATCGAGATATCAGACTTTGACATGCGGAATGACTGCGCATGTGCAAAGACCAGACGGACTGGGCTTCATAATATTACATTTTACAGCTGTTGATTGATTATAAAGGGGAAAGGATAGTTTTCGGGGGTTTTTAAGAGTGTGCTAAAGCCATCTGAAGTGCTGTTTCATCGAAATATTTTTTCATTTCGAAATGGCATCTAAGAAATTTTTGCGTGTGTTTTCTCGCCTCTGACGTCCCGATTTCGACATGGTCGGCAAGGAGCCAGGAGCCTTAATGTTAAACACGGACGGTGATGCAGCAAAGGCGCAATTATGTACACATTTCGCGTTAAACGGACACGCTTTGAGCCCAGGCGTTGATCGCATTAACGCTATTAATCCCATTAATCGTTTGGCGCGTTTTCGCGCCAGACATCAACGTCGAATGGAATATGGATTTGAACACACATCAGGTGGGTCGAAGCAGGATTTCGCGAAATTAAACGACTGTCCAGTCCGGTCTTACCGTTCGTTGGTTGGTGATATTCCCGATATCCTGGATTATTTATGGTACCTCCACGGGGATCCGTGACGACCCTAATCTTGGTCGGGTCGCCGCCTCTTCGGGCGTAAATGCCCTCGTAAACGGCGGACACCAGTACGCCGAAGTTTAGAGCGATGGCAGCCAACTGTAACGATAAAATATACGTACGATTTATCGAAAGTGTCGCGATCAAAGTTTTACGATGCGAAATTATGTACAACGTTAACAGTCCTTTAAACGATCATATTCAGAATCGACGATCTTGAAATCGGCGCGTATAATCTTACGATTTACTTCGAAATAAATTATATTTCTTTTTATCATCACTTTGCCAGTGACATGTTTATGAAATTAAATCGATATAGAAGCGAAAAGACTCATATATAATATATTATGATAAAATATTTAAGGCTTTTTTTTTCAAGATTTAAAATTGGTAAAAGTTTTGTATAAATTTGAACACACAAATCTCTCTCTTGCCAGAATTTTTTTATTTCAAATTCTTAATTCTAGATATTGATTTTGCTACACGCTTTTGCACACAACGCGGAATAAAATTAAAAGATGCGAGTCTTATTTCACAGATTCGCATATAATTACACTATAAACTCCGCATTAACACTCTATATACAATTTATTCTTTAAAAAAAAAATAAATTACTTTTACATACTTTTCATTCTGAGACAAGAACTTATATTCCGCGGGATCAATCCACGTCAAATGAGAGAACGCATCTATCCGAGGATCAAATAAAGAATAAAGCCACGAACGTGCCCGGGATGTGAAATTTTACGTATACGCGAGTAAGTCCTAACTATTTCTCCCGAGACTCGCGCATTTATTTTGTTTTTCTCCGCTAATTGGCTCGCGGACGCCAATTACACGTCCAATCACACCGTCAGCCGCTCTAATTCGCCGACTAATGTCACACCGCCCGTGTTATTTCCATCGGGGGACCTCGCTGTACACAGAGACTTGGCGATTCCGACCCGCGATTCCTATTATCTTGTACAACAAATATCCGTCGTACACGTCGTCATCGAGCGCGAACGAACGTTTCATTCTCCTATTCTTTCGAGCGTCGTCCTTTCTTACGCGGCGTGCGAGAAACTAGGAGATCCCTGTCGCGTATAAGTACACTATCGATACGAGAGGAGAGAAGCATCGTCCGTAGGTGGCGATCGGCTGGACTGACGGACGGATGGTGGAAGGAGCGCGCGAGAAAAAGGGAGAGACAATTTAATTAGGGCCAACACAAAGAGAAGCCGCGCGCGTCATTGTTGTTCCGCCGCTATAATTAATCCGGTGTGTGTGTGTTTGCCTTCTTTTTGTCCTCCGTCGCGAGCTTCTCTCACCTACACACGTGATATGATAAAAGGGAACCCTCTCCTCCCTTGTGCCTTTCGTTTATCAAGGTGATAAGTTATTTTTCCTACCGCGTTGGTATGCAAAAAGAGAGAAAGAGAGAGGGAGAGAGCCAAGTATACGAAGCGGAAACGGAAATGTTGAAAGATATCCACGCTATTTACATGACATTCGCGCGGTTTTACGAGTATTTCACGCATTATTTAGCCACTGGAACACCCGTTATATACGAATAGGATGATTTCATGGCGTCGCGATAAGAGTCCTGCGAGATATAGCGGCTATTACGTGTGGCACTCGAGAGATTTTTTTTTATGTGGTACTTCTGTCGCAAAACGTTATTTAAACGTGGCTCCTGAGAGTTTATTTGAGGAAGCTATTTCGAGTAATTATCACTTTACTTGGAGCGTAAATTCTTTAACGTTACAACTCATCTTTTTCTCAGATTACGAATTATCGAGGCAAATATTTAAATATAATGAAAGATTTTAATTACTTTTATTATTTTCGTATTCCGCGTTAAAACATTATCACGTGGCGCAATAGTATCACACTGATATAACATCGAGATAACGAAAGCAAGAACTTTAAACTAGATTGAACCATCTCGAGTGACGAGGTACTACCTTGTGTTGTTTCTGCTTATTCATTCTGTCCAATTCGATCTCGTCCTTGGCCCGTTTCAAAAGACTCCGTTTCCTTTTCTCCATCATTGTATACTTTCGCCGATAAAACATCAACATACCACACACACTCTCTTTTTTTTAATACAATAAAAAAAAAGTCTCCGCTTTGAAGAGAAACTCGAGCCAAAAATACACGATACACGATCGATCAATCTTTATCAGAAACGTTCGCTTCCTCTTCTTTGGTTTGGTCTTCTTTGAGACTCTTTGGTCTTCTTTGAGACGCGGACGGCAAAAAACTAAGGTGACCAAGAGAAATACATGTAACTAATATCTTCGAAAGTGGCAAAAAAGTGTCACATTTATTGCTCCAACTCGCGCGCGATGACGAATGACTGAGAACATGGCTGAGAAAGAAAAAGAAGAAAAAAAATTCGCGAAGCCGAGAACCGAAGGCGAGTTCGCTGACGATCGGCACCGAAACACTCACTGCGGGTCCGCCAATGTCGGCTCATTGTTTTAAAAGTATCTACGAGTCGCGGCTACTCCGACACATACTAAGTTGGCTAAAGAAGGGGGGAGGGGCAGCTTAAAAGAACACCTGAGCCTCCGGTTCACGATCAGGTGGCTTCTAAAGCGTTTAATTCTCCGGTCAGATATACGTTTTCCGGCTCGTTAACGTCTCGCTGACACGCGAGCGAAACTATTTTATTATTATTATTATAATCGGAATCCTTTTGGATATTTTATGTTTCATCTTCTCTCTGCCTTTAATTCTTCGACGAATTAAATTCTGCACATCCCCGAAGGCGGCAAAAGAGAATAAGTCTTAGAATAATCCAGTCTTAAGTATACTCGCAATGTTGTAATCCAATTGAATTATTACACAACGAAGGGAAATCTCGGGGAGATATCCTGCTGGGGGGATCATAATATCCTTGAGAATTTCTCACACGACAGAAGACGAGTGTGACGTCTACAATATTTCTAGACAATATTTTTAAAAATATACCAAATGTAACCACATTTCCAAGAGACTTATTCTCGGAATATATCGCGACAATTTCCAATTCAAATTTTCACTCATTTTTTACCGAAATAATTTTTGAATATTCTCTACGAAAATAACTTTGGTAATTTATACTCTGCATTATAATATATTGGTAGTATTTTAAATATATTAAGCTATATATTTTGAACATTTCCCAGAATGATTCTAATATATCTCGAAGATTTTCATCTTCGATGTAAAAATAAAATAAAATGAAAAAGAAATAAAAAATAAAAATAGAATAAAATTTTATATAATTTAACAACTTATCTGACATGTGCAAAATTCAATTTGAACGAATTTATCGCGAGAGAGAATTTATTTTAAAAATGACATCCACGACTTTAACCTTTTATCCAGAACTTTTAAGGCTCCTGGGTGCTCACCGCGGCCATATTGGATTGTGACGTCAAAGGCGAGAAAGCACACGCTGAAAATTCTTAGATGCCATTTTTTAATGAAAAGATATTTCGATTAAACAGCACTTCAGATGGCTTTAGCACACTCTTAAAAACCCCCGAAAACTATCCTTTTCCCTTTATAATCAATCAACATCTGTAAAATGATTGAGATATCAGACTTTGATATGCGGAATGACTGCGCATGTGCAAAGACCAGACGGACTGGGCTTCATAATATTACATTTTACAGCTGTTGATTGATTATAAAGGGGAAAGGATAGTTTTCGGGGTTTTTTAAGAATGTGCTAAAGCCATCTAAAGTGCTGTTTCATCGAAATATTTTTTTATTTCGAAATGGCATCTAAGAAATTTTATTAGCGTGTTTTCTCGCCTCTGACGTCACGATTTCGACATGGTCGGCAAGGAGCCAGGAGCCTTAAACTTACAATTTTTCTGCTCGCTCACGCGCGGAATAATATCGACTCGCGAAGAAGCGTAATATCGTATCGAGTATTTCCTCGACGGAATCTGAGGGTATTACTGTACCTCGGTTGTGTAACGACCGTGCGAGTGTTTTATCCGCATCGGGAGAAACC
Source organism: Prenolepis imparis (assembly GCF_030444845.1). Lineage (NCBI taxonomy): Eukaryota > Metazoa > Arthropoda > Insecta > Hymenoptera > Formicidae > Prenolepis > Prenolepis imparis. The sequence goes on from NW_028141159.1 coordinate 1,047,926, forward strand.
CGAGCTGCCGTCTTGCGATAAGAAGGAACTCTCAAGGCGCGTAAAACGACGACGTTATCGTACCAGTTTCATAAAACTTGACGTTCTTTTGCATACAAATGTCTTCGTTGCTACCTTGCATCGCTCTCTTTCTCTCTCTTCGCGATCGATATTCAATTTAAATTACTGTTCATCGCCAATGAGACGAGCGCAATCGATCTTTTAATTAGCCCGCATATCCGTATGTTAAAGTCGGTTTAAGCAATCGGATTAAGTTTTGCGCGAATGAAAAGATGGAACAAATTCGTTTGATTAAAGAAAGACTTATCAACTCTAGATATTATTCGGAAAGAATTTAGTTTCTTTCCTCTTTTTCGTCAGAATAAGAGAATTTATACATGAGAAAAATATATACATATATTTTTTTTATTAATATCACAGTCAATATAGCAGCTTATCCTTCCACATGAGATGCGCTGTATCAGCAATATCTTGGCGCATTATTCTCCACCTTTTCATACGAGAGTTATTCTTTTTAGCGGGGAACGTTTTATGATAACGCTTTGTATCTTTTCGTGTCTCGCATCTTCTCTCTTTCTTTCGACTTTTATCGAAATATTCTTTTCACGCCTATTCGCGTTCAATAAGTAAGGGTACCATCTGCTCCTTGAAGCCTTAGACAAGAGTCTTATCTCCGTTTAGAACTGTGGCATCTGCTCGGAGGCGAATTGCTTCGTCAGGAAATTGTCATATAAATCATTCTCGTCGTCTATCGAACATACGACACGTTCCTAAGCGTAGCTCGGAGGATACGACTCACACTTGCCATTCATTATGGATTATTTAATGAATCTAAAGTCATTTGTAGCTACATGATATCATTCAAGATTACGCGATGCCTTCATCTATTTATATATCTATTCATATTTATATATATTATCTCTTTGTACTTAAAGAATCTCAACATCTTTTTTAATTTGACAATTTAGATTAAAAATCATAACGCTATATACGATTCTGATAATACTTTTCGTTAACGCGATTAAAATAATGTTTATTACCGGTGTCATAAATAATTATCATAAATATAATTAAAATAAAATGTAACAAAACGCGAAAAAATTATAAAAGGTATTATTTGTTTTAAATAAAAAATATAAAAATGTATTCAAGATTACGCGATGCCTTCATCTATTATTCATATCTATTCATATTTATATATATTATCTCTTTGTACTTAGAGAATCTCAACATCTTTTTTAATTTGTCAATTTAAATTAAAAATCATAACGCTATATACGATTCTGATAATACTTTTCGTTAACGCGATTAAAATAATGTTTATTACCGGTGTCATAAATAATTATCATAAATATAATTAAAATAAAATGTAACAAAACGCGAAAAAATTATAAAAGGTATTATTTGTTTTAAATAAAAAATATAAAAATGTATTCAAGATTACGCGATGCCTTCATCTATTATTCATATCTATTCATATTTATATATATTATCTCTTTGTACTTAAAGAATCTCAACATCTTTTTTAATTTGACAATTTAGATTAAAAATCATAACGCTATATACGATTCTGATAATACTTTTCGTTAACGCGATTAAAATAATGTTTATTACCGGTGTCATAAATAATTATCATAAATATAATTAAAATAAAATGTAACAAAACGCGAAAAAATTATAAAAGGTATTATTTGTTTTAAATAAAAAATATAAAAATGTATTCAAGATTACGCGATGCCTTCATCTATTATTCATATCTATTCATATTTATATATATTATCTCTTTGTACTTAAAGAATCTCAACATCTTTTTTAATTTGACAATTTAGATTAAAAATCATAACGCTATATACGATTCTGATAATACTTTTCGTTAACGCGATTAAAATAATGTTTATTACCGGTGTCATAAATAATTATCATAAATATAATTAAAATAAAATGTAACAAAACGCGAAAAAATTATAAAAGGTATTATTTGTTTTAAATAAAAAATATAAAAATGTATTCAAGATTACGCGATGCCTTCATCTATTATTCATATCTATTCATATTTATATATATTATCTCTTTGTACTTAAAGAATCTCAACATCTTTTTTAATTTGACAATATAGATTAAAAATCATAACGCTATATACGATTCTGATAATACTTTTCGTTAACGCGATTAAAATAATGTTTATTACCGGTGTCATAAATAATTATCATAAATATAATTAAAATAAAATGTAACAAAACGCGAAAAAATTATAAAAGGTATTATTTGTTTTAAATAAAAAATATAAAAATGTATTCAAGATTACACGATGCCTTCATCTATTATTCATATCTATTCATATTTATATATATTATCTCTTTGTACTTAAAGAATCTCAACATTTTTTTTAATTTGACAATTTAGGTTAAAAATCATAACGCTATATACGATTCTGATAATACTTTTCGTTAACGCGATTAAAATAATGTTTATTACCGGTGTCATAAATAATTATCATAAATATAATTAAAATAAAATGTAACAAAACGCGAAAAAATTATAAAAGGTATTATTTGTTTTAAATAAAAAATATAAAAATGTATTCAAGATTACGCGATGCCTTCATCTATTCATATCTATTCATATTTATTTATATTATCTCTTTGTACTTAGAGAATTTCAACATCTTTTTTAATTTAGATTAAAAATTATAACGCTATATACGATTCTGATAATACTTTTCGTTAACGCGATTAAAATAATGTTTATTACCGGTGTCATAAATAATTATCATAAATATAATTAAAATAAAATGTAACAGAACGCGAAAAAGTTATAAAAGGTATTATTTGTTTTAAATAAAAAATATAAAAATGTATTCAAGATTACGCGATGCCTTCATCTATTATTCATATCTATTCATATTTATATATATTATCTCTTTGTACTTAAAGAATCTCAACATCTTTTTTAATTTGACAATTTAGATTAAAAATCATAACGCTATATACGATTCTGATAATACTTTTCGTTAACGCGATTAAAATAATGTTTATTACCGGTGTTTATTACCGGTGTCATAAATAATTATCATAAATATAATTAAAATAAAATGTAACAAAATGCGAAAAAATTATAAAAGGTATTATTTGTTTTAAATAAAAAATATAAAAATGTATTCAAGATTACGCGATGCCTTCATCTATTATTCATATCTATTCATATTTATATATATTATCTCTTTGTACTTAAAGAATCTCAACATCTTTTTTAATTTGACAATTTAGATTAAAAATCATAACGCTATATACGATTCTGATAATACTTTTCGTTAACGCGATTAAAATAATGTTTATTACCGGTGTTTATTACCGGTGTCATAAATAATTATCATAAATATAATTAAAATAAAATGTAACAAAATGCGAAAAAATTATAAAAGGTATTATTTGTTTTAAATAAAAAATATAAAAATGTATTCAAGATTACGCGATGCCTTCATCTATTCATATCTATTCATATTTATTTATATTATCTCTTTGTACTTAGAGAATTTCAACATCTTTTTTAATTTAGATTAAAAATTATAACGCTATATACGATTCTGATAATACTTTTCGTTAACGCGATTAAAATAATGTTTATTACCGGTGTCATAAATAATTATCATAAATATAATTAAAATAAAATGTAACAGAACGCGAAAAAGTTATAAAAGGTATTATTTGTTTTAAATAAAAAATATAAAAATGTAAAAAGAAATCAAATAATAAAATATATATAAATATGAATTTCCGTAATAAGAGAAAGTTTTCTTCTTTTACACAATCTTGCATGATGAGAGACGTATTAATATTTCGCGAGTCGTAGTTTGAATCATATCAACGTGTCAAACGTAACATATAAACGAAGCAGATACGTGTCAAATCAAGCAGATGCAGAAGGCGATGCAACTGCTTCCGCGTGCAACAGGTTCCGAAAACCAGTGAATGACGTGTTATAACGGTACGTCTATCAAGTGGTAAAAATTAGAAACTTGAGGATGGAAAGGTTGATAGGCGTTGAACGCCTTATCGAAACTTATCTCGTTTGTTAACGACGTCGCGTTAATTCGAGTCAACGAGAAAATCAGTTAGAAGGACGTTACATTAGCAGGTGCATGTTGCGTTGACGACATTGGACGAGTAAAATTATCGTGTCATCCGTCTTTGAGGTGTGAAATTGCAAATTTAAATAAATTAGCAACAAAATTGGCTTATTATGCGACGCTATAAAATGCGAGGGGGCGCGAAAATAAATAAATAATACGCGGCGAAATTATTGTTAATTATATCGAGAGAGCTCGGAATTACTTGAAATGTTTTCGCTACCGCGAAAATAAAAAGAAAAAATAAAATGTAAAAATACCTCGGAAAAACAGCATTGTTGCTCGCAATGCATAGTGATTTTCGATAAAATTTCCGATAATAATAATACAAGATATATCCCCTCGAACTATTACAAAAGTATTAGTTTATCTGGTTTTTTTATATTTTAGTTTTTCTTTTATATATGTTTTACATCTTTTTATTATTAAAAGATTTTCCGATACAGTCAAACAGGATGCAATAAATTGTGAGAAAACCGATAATATGCCATTACAACAAGTATATATACTTTACTTTACCTGCATATAAAAGGCCTCTCCTCTCGTGATGACGAAGCTATTAGCTCGATCATCCGTTTGCAAAGCGAAGAGACTCGCCGCCACAATCGACAATGCCGCTAAAAAAAAAAAAATTATCGAATACACAAACATAATCCAATATACATATAAAATTACATGTCTTTATTAATGTTACATGTTTTTAAAAAAATTTAAAATTATTTGATTCGATAATATTTTTATCGCTGACTTTTCACAGCTATAAAATGAATTTACCGCTTTATAACAAAAATCTTATGCGTTTTGAGAATTTATAAATATATTCTGACTTATAATCTAATGGTTTTTATTTCAAATATAAGACAATAGAACAATGTTCGCGAATTATACTAGAAATTTATACTAGAAAAAAGAGCTTTGGATCACAAAAATTATATGTATGCATTCAATTTTACATATTTAACGCAATTATAAGCAACTCGCATGGATATAAAAACTGGAGATGAAACTACACGAATAGAAGTCAAAATTAGCGCGATACATATTCCATATTTCTTTCATTTATACGCAAATTTATTAACGCCGACTACGCGATATGCTCTCTTGTAGCACTAGATCGCTTGTGATATTATATTGCTTTACTGCAATACTATCTCCCGTGGAAATTCGATATCTCTCGTATAAGAGTTTGTAAGTAGGCCAGTAAGTAGATGAACGAACGAGTAAGTGGTATTCTACTACGTGTGTCCAGTATTGCAAAATTATAAACGCGATAAAAAGAATTTCTATATGTTGAACGTGATTCGAACTCTGTACTTTCGTGTGTCAAGGCCTTGGCTGGCAATACGTAATGCGTAAGAATTGATGACGTAATGTGTAGTGTGTAACAACGAGGGGGAAAGAAATGTGTAGATGAATCTCAGATGTTATATCTTGATAATAATTATGGTCTTAAAAATGAGAGGGACATTTAATATGGAGATCAAAATAATGTGTATAATATATAAAACTCTTAAAATAATAATATAGACTAATAATTGATGATGTATATGAATTTTAAATTTTATATAAATAATTATTGCTAATATAATTTTTAATTTTTATCGTAATCCACACAACTATTGAATTAAACATAAGATATTTAACTCCGACAAGCATATAAATAATGTTATATAAATAATGTATTGAATATCTTTGCGTTAGAAACGCAACACTTTGATATTGAGATATAATGATAAAATAAGTTTATCTTTTAAAAGCACACAAAGTTGCGTTTTCCTTTTACACAATTTACTTATAAATGAACTATTTTCCTTTCAACTTAAAACTTCCATTTCTCGACAAATTAACATAATCTTTGATGTGCCAACTATTTTAATGTTTCACATTTATCGCATTTGCATAATTTTATTTTATCATAAAATAAGTGCTTTATTTCTTTCATTTAATGTTACCTAATAAATTGAGCAGAAGAAATTTTTTAAATACACAATCTCTTTTCGATTACATATATTATATAAAGTAGATTTAAAAAACTTTTTACATTAATATTATTATTATATTATATATAAAATATTATATTATATATATTATATTATATATATTATATTATATATATTATATTATATATATTATATAATATATAATATTATATTTTATAATATTATATATATTATATTATAATTTATAATATAATTACTAATCAATAAATATCGTTGTTTCTTCACGATTGAGCATGCACAGCTATCTTGCTGTAAATAGACCCTATTTTTTGGTTCGAATTTTATTCGTATATTGAAACATCGATAAGAGAAATTCGTACTCACTTGCCAATGTAGCGAGGGCGACCTTGTCTATTAGGGCAGTACTGTACGAAATTACGACCCGTTTCGCGGAGGAGGCCATGGCTAATTGCAGCACAGCCAAGGCGACCACCATCGCCAAAAGGGCGGAGGCGCCGGCGGCAGCTAATCCCGCTATCCACACAGCCACTGAAAATAAAAGGAGAAGCCCCGTCGTGTTATTCTATCGCCCCATTGTAATCCCGCGTTCGTGCTGAGATTTTTGCCGCCGTTATTTTTAAATAATGCTACTAAAATATGAAATCCCCCGTAAATAATTCTATCTTTTTTAAACTTTTACGCTTTTTAATAACGTAACGAGCAAATAAAAGAATAGAAACGAGGAAACAATTAATCGCAGGATTTTCATTAATGTTGAACGAGAATATTATCAATTTTAAATAGCATTTACACCAAATATATGTATTTAATAACAGTGAAAAATATTGATTTAACCTACGGCGATAAAATTTAGACAAAATTGAATTTTTATTCGCCAACATTATTTAACTTTTAGTTTCGAAAAAGTCCTGTAATTGATTTAAAATTTACGTGAAAAATATCAATTTTACCAAAAATCCATAACTTTATTTATTGAATCACACATTAAACGTTTAGTAGCAAAATCTTTTCTGTCAAATATTGACGCGAAGAATTTTGTAATTGTAATGTTCGGGGAATTTTATAATAAACATATAGTGATTGATTCTATTTCTATTTCATCTCAGAATTAAGCGTTAAAGATGAGAAAAAAGATATCTTTAAGACGTAGGTGGGTATTAAAGTATCAGAGTGCGTTCTTTCTTTATAATATCACATATAAAATGAGACTCACACACTGGTTGGAATCTGGAGACATTTTGGCCGCACCACTCTCGCCCGTAAAGCAGAAGCTTGCATTGTCTCCATGGTCCGAAGTAACCTTTTTCTGTGGCAGTGCCAGCTGTAACAACACAAACGGGAAAAATTGAATGATAAAAAATTTATTTTCTACTCTCCCCCGTCCCCTAAACAGCAAGTGTGCGTGCGGTAAAAAAAGTTACGCGATTTTATATTCGAGTGACTTTTTATTCTAAGAATCTAATAATTAATAAAATAGTAAACGACGCTTCTTCTATCACATTTAATTTTAGAATGCATAATTTAGTATGTCAATTTGACTCGACCTCGTTATTTGAATTGTAAATTGCAGGGAGGATCTCGTTGAATCAGCATATAACCGTTCTATACGCGAAAATAAGAGAAAAATAAACAAAATACACAAAATAACACATAAAATAATAACGATATATGCGTAAAAGATATCGTAAATAGGAAAAAAGTAATAAATTATAATTTAATCAGATTGAAAATTAATCGTCTAATAATCTATTCAAAATTCGAAAACGTTTAATCGAAAATAATATTTACTCTTTAGTCGATTACAACAATTTTCCAACATTACGTATAATAATATTGTAAGTTTCAATTTTCAAACGTATCAATTATTTCTTTCTGCATTTTATTTTTTAATGGCCAGTTTCATCATCTCCGGTTAACTTTAACCTCCGGTTAAACTATATATCTTTGTCTCTTTTTAAAGACGTATCTGAAAAGAGACAAAGATATAGTTTAATCGGAGGTTAAAGTTAACAGGAGATGATGAAACTGATCAATGATAGAAAAATATCACGAGAGAAGAGAATTTTATAATGCATTAAATTTATAAATTGTAAAGATCTCGTGATATTTTTTTAATATATATACAATATATAGCAAATATATTCGTAGAATCATAAGATTAGACATATTAGACAATTCTTTCTTTCTGCATTTCATCTCTTAATGATAGAAAAATATCACGAGAGAAGAGAATTTTATAATGCATTAAATTTATAAATTGTAAAGATCTCGTGATATTTTTTTAATATATATACAATATATAGCGAATATATTCGTAGAATCATAAGATTAGACATATTAGACAATTCTTTCTTTCTGCATTTCATCTCTTAATGATAGAAAAATATCACGAGAGAAGAGAATTTTATAATGCATTAAATTTATAAATTGTAAAGATCTCGTGATATTTTTAAAATATATATATAGCGAATATATTCTAATCATAATATATTAGACATACATTTTAAAAAAGAGATTAAAATATACGTCTATTCTACAATATATCGAAAGATACATATTTATACGCAAAAATAGGCTAACACGTCATAGGCTAATACGCCCGATGCATTTAATTACCGTATGGAATTGCGTATAAGTTGCATATATGTCGATAAAAGGAACCGAGCACGCGACTCGATAATCCGACGTACATATGTACGTCAGTCTTGCTGTATTATGTCATTTATTTCGAAATGGGTTGTCCGCTTAATCCGGATGTTGAACAAGGAAACGAGAGAGAATTAAGCGAGCAAAAGCGGCTTATCTTTCCTTTTGTCTTTGCTTTAAGACGATCACAAGAGTGACGTACGAATAAGTGGAAACTACAATTTCGCGGAGCTCGTTTCCTCGTTCAAACGATCCGTAAACTTGCCCTGCGTGATCATTACTGATCTCTTCTTTTCTCTATTTTATTTCAGTCCATCTTCCGGAAGAGGAAAAATACATAGGACGCGCTTTTATTATATTACGCGATCGGAAATCAAGGCGGAAATAAGATAAAAATTACGTTTCTCGGTGAACGGCGTCTTTTACGCGATATAATATACGCGAATATCTATATATTTAAATAAATTTGCAAACATTAAAACATACGTAGCGGAAAAATTCAATTTTTCCGGTATATCGTGCTTCATCGAGCGATTCAATAAACTTGAGGGATGATTTCACGGTTGATCAGCGATCGGATACACATATAGTAAACACAATTGCAAATTTAGTCATACTTGATTCGCGAATAGCACATAAAAATAAATAATATCAATATTTATATCGAAACCATTCTCTCTTAATTTTTTACAAAACATTATCAATTAATTATTCAGTTGGATGAATAATCAATACAGCAACGATAATTAATTTTTCGAATATAATATGAATAACTCTCTATATTAATTCGCGTATTTATTTACATTTTTATTATAATACGAGATAATAATTTTAAAACGCGAGTGTATATTATTTATTAAAAATGCGAAAAGAAAACGAAACTACAATCAAGACAGCAATAGAGTAGTCACGTCACGTGGTCGAATAAAATGTCAAGTTGGCCGCGCGATTACTGAACTTCCTCCGCCGTTCGAGATTTATTCGTCGCGGATATCGAACGTTGTTTCTCACGATCGTGCTCCTTTTTTCAACGCAATGTAATAAAGTGTGCGTCGCGTACGAAAATAAAGTCGGAAGTGCCGTATAAATGCAGTGATCGTGTTCTCGCGAGTGCTACGAGTGCTACAAGAAATTCGCCGCAATCGAGGAACACGAGAGGAGGAGGAGGCCAAGGTGGCATCGGGCAACGACGGAGCAACCCATGGGTAACGTATTATTTATTACATATTTGCAAAATTTAGCTTCGCACAATGAGTACTCTACGACTTTTTGATTTTCCATCATTATATATAGTATATTTTTATATATAATTTCTTTAAATAAATCAGATTATATTAAATTCTTATATGAATAAATTAAATCATTGTATTTTAAATATATTAAAACTATTTTATTTAATAAAAATAAATTATAGACTTTTATGTAAATCTCAAAATTTGTAAATTCTGCAAGTTTCAAATTTTCTTTTTTAATTACGAAATTTCATTTGTCAAATTATCTGTCTATCTAAATAAATTAAAAATTTAAATTATTATTTAAACGATATAATAAATTTTTATAAAAATATTGATTATTTGGAACGCTGTTATAATTTGGAAATATTTGTGTTTTACAGATTAACGTCTTACAACTCCGCTGCTCTGCGCATCTGCATCGGTGAGTCTAAAGAATAATCTCTTTCATTTTAATTTGAAACTAAATTCGCGGCTTCATCCGCGGCCTTAGGATATGTTTTTGAGAATATGCTTCGCTATTACGTCTCATCTCGACAATCGTGTTTTTGATGGCAATTTTCTGGTAGCTAAAGCGGTTTATAGCGTGGAGATATGTTTGCGGAAGCGATGGCCTATGTAATTACTTAGCGGTACATCCCAGAGATGCATTCGAAGGGATGCATTCGAAGGGTCACCTAATGCACTTCGAAGGAATCGATGCACATTCTCGAGTGAAAAGAATATTATAGCAAATCGGCAACGCGACATATAAACCGGGAATTGGTCACTCTAAGAAATCTTACACAGAAGTGCTCGGATAATTTTGTGTCGCTCCTTTAAACTTTCAACGCAGCACAGATTTTTTTTTATATATTAGCCGCGTTCAAACTTTTATTTCATTCTAACGTCTTTGTATTTTATCTAATATTTTGATTTAATCACGATTATATTCTCGGCAAAGGGTATCTCTATGTAAATAGAGGTGGTTCGAGTTCGCGCTTGCAATTTCCCCTCGGCTATTCTATTCGTTTCACGTTAGAACAGTAGGTACATATTATATAATTTATGCACACGCCTATGTAAACTTGCGTCGCAGCAGGTGCAACAACACTAACTCTCGCAATCGTATTTTACGAAAAAAAAATTCGACGAGTACATTCCGTTTCATTAGCCTCGCGAGAAAGAATGCATCGTCCTTGTCGCGTCAGTATTACAACGAGCAAGTTGTTATTAAGTATATAATCTGCTGGCTTACATCAATATACCTTACTCCATCTTGCCTTACTTCAATAACGATTACGCGTACGCGTCAGGAAGAGCTAAACATAGTACAATTTGCATATCAAATGTCAAAAGATGAAGGAGAAGTGTGTAAGAAACACTTGTCGCGTGAATTCTGGGATCGACAAGAAAATATATATATATTTTCGTTCGCTTTTAATGTTCACGCGTTAACGCAGCGCTATACGAAGTTAACGATCTGTTAAGAGGATCTTGAAATTCCTATGAAATAGCTTGGGGAGTTAAAAAAAAAAACTTGTAGAAATTAACGCGACGATTTTAACTCTCGATGTTTTCTCACCTCGCGGCGTTATATTATATATATAGGATCGGAAACGCACCATCAACGTGCATTCGTATCGGTGTGTTTACATTATATTCCACGCTCTGCAGTTTCTCATGCGCGCAAAACCACACACGTCATTCATTCGCATTCGCCATGGGTTAAATCGCGTTTCTTCCTTCGTCCACGTTTGCCGCAACTTGAATTGGCGCATTTTTCAGAAAGAGGCACACGCAACATGCTCTTTCGGAAGATATATTGGTATATACATATATACATATACATAGAGAGAATTTTCTTTTAGAATTTACCCTAAAAATTATAGTAATCGTAGGACAATATAGTATGGAAAGAATTTTATGAGAATTTCTCTGATTAATATTTATCACAATAAAAATAATAATATCTATCACAATAAAATATAAAATATGTTTGATTAATTTTACTAGTATAGTTTAGTAAAATTAATTTTACTTTCAGTTTAGTAAAATTAATCAAACCTGTTTTATATTTTATTGTGGTAGATATTATTATTTTTATTGTGATAAATATTAATGAGAGAAATTTTCATAAAATTCTTTTCATACCATATTGTCCCACAATTACCATGATTTTCAGGGTAAATTCTAAGAAAAAATTCTCTCAGTGTAGTTATATTCAATTACCAATATATGTATATACAGTGAGTGTAAAAAGCATTCGTACACTGGGTATTTTCACAAAAAATGCTTTATTTCTGTATGTCAATAAATGATAAACAAACAATTATTTATTTATATTATAAAATCTTTTCTTTTTAATAACATTAAAAAAAGAAAATCATAAATTATAACATTTTACATTTCAAAACAATAAAATAACAAAATATAGGGATTTTCGAAAGTACAAAAAGTATTCGTACAGTCTGCTTGTTTAATAAACAAACAAATAAGCAAACAAAATAGAAACAAAATTAATACTTTGTCGGGTATCCTTTAGAGTCAATCACTGCTTGCAGTCTTCGTGGCATCGAATCAACGAGATTTTTTGTAACGGTAGATAAAATTTCATCCCATTCTTGTTGTAAAATTGTAATAAACTCTGCACGATTTGATGCTTGTCTTTTTCTCACTGCATTTTCGAGAATACTCCATAAATGTTCAATAGGATTCAAGTCCGGTGATTGTGGGGGAGTATGTAATTGTTGGGGTACGTTATATAACAGCCAATTTTTTGTATTATAGGTTGTATGCTTCGGGTCGTTGTCCTGTTGAAAGATGAATTCATTTTCAAGTCCAAGTTTTTCTGTAGTTTTTCTGTATATCTTTAGAGTTATATTATTGCACGCGGATACAATAGATTGTAAACATGCCAATTACAAATGCAATTTTGTGCAATCGTGTGCTCCGTAAGACAAATAATTCGCGTTGTTTGTTTCATTATATTACGGTGATTGCGATGATTCAAGTAACACATGAGGCGTGTGATTAGAAGCATAAATACGAAATTGTTTTTTTTTGCCCACTCATGTGATATATCGACCATTAAAAGCGTTAAATTTAATATCGAAGCAAGAGAGCGTGCGGCGTGAAATATTAATTGCATGCAATATCATTTGTATATATGCGTAACGGAATCATTTCGTACATTTCGACTGATAAATATCCACCTTTGGCTTCGATAAATTAATGTCGGTATAAATCGGTATAAATGAATGATAAATGAAACGATGATAAATCGTCTCGAACGATAAATTTTGATACAAAGTTGAGATGGGAAACATATACTAAGAGAATTTTCTCTTAGAATTTATGAGAATATCTCTAATTAATATTTATCATAATAAAAATAATAATATCTATCACAATAAAATATAAAGCATGTTTGATTAATTTTACTAAACTGTATAATAAAATTAATCAAACATATTTTATATTTTATTGTGATAGATATTGTCATTTTTATAAGTATTAATCAGAAAAATTCTTTTTATATCATATTGTCCCACGATTACCTTGATTTTCAGGGTAAATTCTAAGAGAAAATTCTCTCTGTGTATGTATATCGATGTTATTTTTCGATCTTTCGAGTGATAACTCATGAATAAAGAATTTTATTTAAATCCTGAAAATTTCTGACAGTGATGAAATCCTTGATCTAGTCCTGCATTCCGATGCACTCGTATATCGTCAATGAGATGTAATTAAATTAACGTTCTATTATATTGACTGAATTTTTATAAATTTTTATAAATTTTTATAACTTATCAAAACTTAGGTAAAATTTTAAGGCACGAAAAATAATTCCAATTCTCACTATCACATATTACGTTATACACTTTATAATTCGATTAACACAAAATTCCACGTATCTATATTAATCAGTCAATAGATTTTTACGACTGTTTGCAAATGTTACATCGACCGAATTTTTCTATTAATTACGGTTCCATTAATCAGTCGGCCGCGCAATAATTATGTCAGGAAGAACATCAACGATTGCGTTGCGAAATCACGAAAAACCTAATAATTACTCGTAACGCTCGTAATTAAGTGGCACGTCCATCCCATTTAATTCATACTTCTCGACATTACGAACTTTGTTGACTCTATCTGCAATATAAATTCTTCCAAATTCTGTATTCCGTATAATGGAATAACAATAATAACGTAATAATATCTCTGTAATATATATTTCTACTTAAAGAATACCCGCGAACTAATTATCGTTCGATACGCTGGCTGAAATACGTTGGACATCCTTTTTTTTTTCCTCCCGTCAACATGTACAATGCATTTCTACGGCGAACGGCCGGAAGCGTCTCGCGCGACGTTAATTGAATTTCTTTTTTCCATTAACCCGTTGTCTCGCGCACGGCGGATAAGACAAGCTCGATGCTCTTATCGCAAATGAGATGAGAATAGGTGATGGTATACGTACACCTACGCGGCCTCGTTCGTACATTAAAAGGTCAAGCGCGTTTGTTCTTCCACTGTTGGATTCGCTAATGGTGTGGCTGATATGACGTTGGTCACGCCAACTGTAAACACATTCCACGTAATTCGCACGTGCGTAATAACTTCGACGAACGCCAATGTATATATTTTACCACGCTTTATTTAGTATATTTATAGTAATTGAAGAAAAAATATTTCGCGAAAAAGACTCTCATCACTTGACATTTTAAAAATCGTAAGAAAATATTTAATTTAAATTCTCTAATTTAATTTAATTTATTAATTTATTCATCTAAAATGTATATAATATATATATATATATATATATATATATATAATTATATATTTTTATTATATATTTATTATATATTTATGTATATAATATATAATATATATTTATTTTATATATATTTTTATATATATTTTTATATATAATATTTAATTTAAAGTGAGATAGGATCATTTAATATTTCGATTCTTGCGCGAGTTATCTGTTTAATTGCAGTCGAACAATATTACGCTCTATTGTAGAACGTGCATGCGTATCGAAATGTCTTCTTCTCGCGATGGTATGCACGACACCGTTTATTATACAGTTGCCGTCTCGTCTCGGTAAACAGCAATCTAGTCGGCGTACGCGCTATTATAATTCAAACTGCGCCACATATGAGTTCAGCCTTCTCTCGCGCGAAGCGTTATGCAATCTTTCGCGTCGATTATGCGTTCGTGGCACATCGTAACGAACGTTTCGCAAATGGCTTTGCACGATTCAGACAAGGTGATTTATATTGACTTGCATTGTTCGCAAAGTTATTAATTATAACTTGAACCTGACTCAATAATATACATAGGAACTTGAAGCTATATAAAGAGTTTTAATTACTCTGGGGTTTTCTTACAAAAGGAGTAATTAAATTCTAAAATTATATCGAAACTTTATTGAGAGATTTACCGATTCATAAAACATGGATCGCTAATGAAAAGTACGTTTTGAATTAATAATTGAAGTTGCAGTCTCTCTAAAATAATGTTTTATGGTTTCGGATATAATAAATTTCGTTTTATAAAAATTTGCTGATAAATATAATATTCATAAAATCACGCAGAATTTCGCGATTAATTGAATTGAGCGAAACTAAAAAGAAATATATTTGTCGCAATTTGTTGATGCGAGACGCGAGATGGAGAATGTTGAGGGCGACTGCAATTTTAATTAAGCGATTGTAACAGTGATAATTTTCCTCTCAAATGTGTCGTATTTCCGAGAATATATTAATGCAAGAATCCCGGCCTGAAATTAACGCAGCACAGTCGGCGCGGCTCATTACGAGATGAGTATCCGTGCGAGCGTATATGTATATGCACTTATGATTACGCAATAATTGCGTGACCCGGGGATATATGATGTGCACTTGTTGCCGGCCGACATACGCAATACCTGCGTGCGATGCGTGTGTGCGTAAATAAACGGCACCCGCAACACGCTCGTCTACTATACCGTTGTTCTGTTTTCCTCGCGTAGCAAATCCCTAGGTACTTGTACGATACGTGGACAATACTCGACAATTTACCGGGTGATATCCTCGAAACGGACGGACCATTCGTTTCGACCCTGGGCGCCGTAGTCGTAAATTCCTCAAAGCAACGCGAGATATTCCAGATGTATGTCGCATTATGCGTGTCTCGAAAATGCAACGCGAATCGCGTACGGAATCTCATTAATGCATCGAATGTTTTATATCTACTTAAATGAAATTGTATTCAATCATATATATTTTTTCAATAACTATTTTTTAAATGTTCCATTCTCTTTCTGCCGATGAAAAAGAGAAATCTTTGTTTGAAAGTCAATTTGCAAAATTAAAAAGAATTGCATATATGTATAATATATCATTTTTCTATTAAGATTTTATCAGTCTATTATGATAATCAATCATTAATTGTGAGAGATATTTTCCACATATACAGTATTTATTATTCGGTAGTTATAATTATAAAATTTTATTGAGAAAAATGATTAAGTTATTAATTAATAATTTTAAAATTAATTATTAAATTATATTAAAAATGTAATTTAATATAATCTAATTATTATTATGATTAAATAATATAATTATTATTATAAATTAATTATAATCTATTATTATTATTATTATTTATCAATTATTAATCAATTATAATAATATAATTATTATTATATAACTAATTATTATTATTTAATTATATTAAAATGAAATTATTAATTAATAACAAAATTGTATTAGTTTAATAATTAAAGAAGCAATGTATAACAAATATAAAAGTCAATTATATTAATAAATTATATGTATATATTTTTAATTATATATTGATATTTTACCGTGAAATTATTTTGATTCGTCGGAAATACATTTTAATACTGTGTGATATTCACACACAACTTCAATATCATTAATTATATCTTTATTGATCGATATAAGGTTCTTCATGATAAAGATCATGAAAAAAGTACGAGCTTCTTAAATTAAGCTTGAAATTGCTAATTTTATCGCTTGCAGTAACAAGTATAAAATTTTAGAAAGAGCAAATAGCGGTGCTATCATTCAACATTGGTCGAAATCGTGCGAGGAATAAATTTAACTAGAAATGCCAAACGGTGCAGGGAAGGGCGCTTAGGATTTTTAACGTTTCACAAACAAAAGATAGGAATGAAGCGGGCGTCGTCGCGGTCTCTCTCGCGAGAAGAATGCTTTTTACAAGTGCATTGCAACAGACGCGCGAGGGAAGATTAATATTCCTTGCCTGGGATCTAAGGAAAACTAGTCTTGCATTTCAACGACGGTGTAACGTCGCATCGTTTCGCGACCACAAAACCGTTAAACCGCCAAACCGAGAAAGAAATTTTCTCTCTTCTCGAGACACAAAGATAATCTGTTGCTGAGCGTGACATACATATAAATCACGCGGTTTCACATAAATCATATTTCTTACAAGATTTTTAAATATCGAATTACAAATGTTTTTGTAATGCCAAGAAAAAAAAAAAACATTTCTTTCTTAGAAAACAAGAGAATTTTATAATTATTATTATAAATTATTGTTACATAATTAAAATATTATATAAATTATTTTAATATTATTATTATATTATTATTTTTAATTAAAGTTGTATTACAATTAGAGATTGTCGATACGATAACACACGCCAAAGTTATTTTTCCACGTCGCCACTTTTATATTTACGTCTCCCCGTTATATTGCGTCATTAGAAGCTACACATTTAATATTGTTTCGTGTGGGTGCGAACGGAGGCGTATATCGTGTGTTACCTGGAAAAGTTCCAGTTTTTATACCCGGTTCACACACACAATAAAGGAGCATTACAATCGTTGGTATCATCAGCTTGTCAGTCGAGATCTTCTCGTGCTATTAATGAATCGGCAATTACGAGATTAAAGCGTCTCGATGTTTTTTTTTTTTTTTTTTTTTGAAGGATCGCCGGGTCGATATTAATCGCGTAATACCTAAGAAGACACGATCGATTGCTGGCGCTTTATAAATATCGCGCCGTGAATGGGGAAACGTTACACGTGGCGCTTGAATGAAAAGAGCCGCGGACGCGCGCTTAATATAGCCCATAGCACGCTATTTTCCGCGCGCAACCGGGTGAAAGGAGCACACGGTCGCACTCTCGCAGTCGTGGAAATGCCCGCCATTTATGCCGCTCGCCATTTTTAGAAGCCGTTCGCACACTCGTAAAGTCACGATGTGACGTGAAACCGCGAAAAGGCGCTTCTCCGTCCGATATTACGCTTCCGCGAGCGTTCGTCGAACTCGTCTTCGTCTCTTCATGATGTCCATCTAATGTGCATCTCGGTACTAAAATAGCTTGTAAATCTTTCGACGTGGGCGAGAGATAGAAACAGGCGTGATAGAGTGAACGAAGAATAAAAATTCTGCAATCGTGAAAGAAACATTTCACGATTGTTCCTCCGTAATGGATGATATATCGGTATTGTTTGGCTTTTTTATAGAAATGGAATTGAATGGGCGCGGACAAGATTGAGATTAAAACGTTACATTAGCGAGAGCGATCGTCGAAAAAAGTAAGGGGGATATCGCGATGGAATAACATTGTCGTACTTTTCGAAATTAAAGATGAAGAAACATGGCGTGTCTTATAATCTCTGCCGATATACATATCTTTTTTATCGCATTATATGACGTGCGCGCATCATCATCATCACGGGCGGGATCAATTACGCGTGTCGCGTCTTTAATTTCACGCGACGATAAGTGGCTATCCGATATAAATGAACTTGCACGGGCGCAAAGTGGCAATTCATGTAGCGTTCTTCCCGTTTCATAACTTACGAGAGATCTCGGCTTACACGCTCGTGAGAAGCCCATCGAAAAAATATCACCGCCACACCAGCGAAACGTCCAATCCCGGATGGCTTTGTAAGCTCGCTCTACTATATCCCGGGTGCTCTTGTTCCGCCGGAAGCTTTAAGTAGCTTACGTTATTCCGTGAAAAGAATATCCGGCTTTCGCAGCTATCTCTTTTTCAGTTCGAATTCGGCCTATATATGCAGTGTTTGCTGTTATCTAAATAAAATTATATAGATGATCATCTAGATGAAATTTTGGCGTTATCTTATCTTTATATAGATAATAAAAAAATGTTTTATCTATATCTGCATCTTAGATTTAAAAAAGTGTTATCTTTACTAAATTATCTAACATAATATTCAGATAATTTGGTTTAGAGTTTCATAGCACATAAAAATATTTTAAGTAATAGAACTTGAGCAGTAAACGATAAAAACCAAGATAAAAACTTATAAATAAAACTATAAATATATTTTTATATCTATAATTTTCATTTTTTTATTTTACATTACATTTTTTAACTGTTTACATAAGCGATTTTAAAAATAATATTATCTGGAAGTTATCTAGATGAATCGTCATATAATTTTATCTTTTATCTATATACAGGGTGTTCCATTTTAACTTTGCCATCGAAATATCTCGTAAAGTCTAAAAAATACGAAAAAATGTTTCAAACAAAAGTTGTGTAGCTTCAAGGGGGACATAAGATAGTGGAAGAGATTTGACCTTGAATAGTCATTTGAAGGTCACGTGAAGGTCACCGTCAATTGCTTAAATGGAACCTACTATTTTTCTTTACATATTCTTGTAGCTTATCATGAGAGCTTTCCAAAACTCTATATATGAGTTGAATTTCGTTCAGAATTTCCTGAGTTATAAGGCTTGAAAGTTACAATACCCATTACTCAAGATGTACCACGCGGAGGTTGCCTAGTCGGATTTACACCTCTCTTGTGTTCAGAGAAAGATTGGAGAATGATCCAGCCAGTGAAGGCAAGATCAGTGATTGATCCAGCCAGTGAAGGCAAGATTGGTGATTGATCCAGCCAGTGAAGGCAAGATCGGTGATTGATCCAGCCAGTGAAAGCAAGATTCCATTTAAGCAATTGACGGTGACCTTCACGTGACCTTCAAATGACTATGCAAGGTCAAATCTTTTCCACTATTTTATGTTCCCCTTGAAGCCACACAACTTTTGTTTGAAACATTTTTTCGTATCTTTTAGACTTTACGAGATATTTCAATGGCAAAGTTGAAATGGAACATCCTGTATATTTAAAATAAAATCATCTTTATCTTATCTAAGATGAATTTACATATTTTTATCTCATCTTTATCTAGCTAATTTTAAAATCATCTAAGCACAACACTGTATATATGCGACCCTTATTTCTGCCCAAGCCATTCTCATTATATATACATATCGATATATACATATATATATATACTATACAATATAAATTAATATATAATAATATATATAAATATAATATATATAATATGCACAATATATAATATTATATATAACTGCTTGACTATAATAATCTTTCATATTCTCTCGTGATTAGGCTTCCGTAACACTTAATTTAATTGAGATTTCAGAAAGTTATTAAATTAGTTGTAAATAATAATTAAAAATACAAATACAAAAAAAAATAGAAAATAAGATTTATCGATGATGATTTATCGCGCAAAAACTTTGAATAAAAATAGTAAATGCGTCTATATTCACATGTCGATGTTAAAATGATTGCAATTTTGTTGTGACGGTTACAAATGCAAACAGCAATAGTTAAATCTGACTCGAACATTCATCACCCCTCTCCTCCTCGCCTTTCGGCCGCGGGCTTTTGTCTCTGACAATTGCATTAAATGCGCATGCACGGTTATTGCACAATACTCGTTCGTTTCCGAGAATGTGCTCGACATATGCATTCGATGATAACAATACCGCGTTGTGACATAGGTGAGCCTGCATTCACCTCCTTCAATCTCAATGAATACTTTCGCGTATGTCATAAATTACAAAAAAAAAACAATATTTGGAACTCTGTATAGGATAACAGGCATGCGACGAATACCGATGTATTTCTATCCGATATTCAGTCTATTCGGCGAATTTCCGCCGGGATATCCGGTAAAATCGGATGACACGATTCAACATGTGTCACGAAACACTTTGTAGTTGGCAACAAAAATGCGAAACGTTTCTAGCGTTTCTATTGCGCGCGCGCGTCTATATATAAGTCCCGTAATAAAGTAAAATATGAATCTTTCAATATTTCTATATCTACAATAAAAGAAATATTACTATTAATACATTACGTAAGACATTACACGTTTCGCGCCGATGTTGCGTCTTACAAAAGCCTCTTAAATGGCCTAGGAAGAGTAGAGAAGAAGCGAAGAGGCGCGTTGGAGGACGTTGTCTTGCCGTTCTAACGATTAACCATTGTAATGGCACCGATCTATGCTAAATACGGACTATTATCGACATGACATCCTGCAGATCTCGGCCTCACGATCGGCACGAACACGCGAACCATGACCTGGGTGTAGCCTGGCCGCCTGCAATCGTTGCGAAATGCGCGCACGGCGCCACATCCGTTGGTTATCTCGAAAAAAGAGCGGCGCAAAATTGCATTCGGACTTAGGAGCGTAGAAAAATTGATAGATATTAGATTCGAATGTTTCTTTAATTTCCGAAAACAGGCCGATTTATTTATTTTCTTCTTATCTAAAAAGACTCTTATTTCTATTATTATTAATTACTTGCTTCGAAATAATAAGACTTTGAACGCGATTTATAAAACTTTTTTATAATCTCTCCCCGATTCTTACTCCCTACAATTTTTAGATCTATTTCTTTCGGAAGAGTAATGAGTAATAAAGTCAAAAATTCATAGAAATCGAGTCGCGTATAGTTGCAAGAATGATCTGATTGCGGTAACTACTGGAACCGATGTCCATTAAGAAATATATATGATTCACTCGTAACTTACATGAAACCGCTGATTCGTCATTCACAATGTTGTAGCGGTCAGAGTTCTTATTCATATGCCATTGTTTTATCAGCTTCGGAATTTAATTTCTCTGACGTAAATCGCGAAAATCGCGTTTACACAATATACTATTCGTCTTGTAAACGTGAAAATCAAATAGTCGTTAAACATGAGGTGCGAATAGCGGGGGGCACAAGATTCTAGGATCGGAGAAAGAATTCGCGGGTTCGTGAGAGAGCAGCCTTTCATTGCCGTCATTTTTCAATTATATCCCTATGGGATTATAGCAATAGCAGCGCACCTCGATACAGCTTCCGAAGCGCAAACCCATAATTTTAATCGCCCGTATTTACCTTCGTGCTTCCGCCTATCACGCTGCTGAATTCCTTTCTCATAACTTCACGATTCTAGTCTTTACAGATGCGAAATAAAATTCAAAATGAGAAATGTGTGTGTTTGACAAAAATGTAATCGTATTTTAATCTTTCATTCCAAACGAGTAATGTAATTTGTCGTACGGAACCGTTTACCGAAATGCATTTATGAATAATAAAAAAAAAAGAGAGAAACGTATTCTATATCACAATTGCGACTACAAAGAATACCATAAGAATAATATTACTCGATCTGTTTTCCAATTTTTTAAAATATTTTTTCGCTGTCGGTTTCTCGCAAAAATGAAAATATTTCTATCTACATAATAGCTCTGTAATAGGATTACTTCTACATATATACACTGACAATGAGAGAATTTTCTCTTAGAATTTACTCTGAAAATCATGGTAATCATAAGACAATATGGTATGGAAAGAATTTTATAAGAATTTCTCTGATTAATATCTATCACAATAAAATATAAAAATGTTTTTAATATTTTACTAAACTGCGTATAAAATTAATCAAACATATTTTATATTTTATTGTAATAGATATTATTATTTTTATTGTGATAAATATTAATCAGAGAAATTCTCATAAAATTCTTTCCACACGATATTGTCCCACGATTATCATGATTTTCAGACAATAGAGAAAATATTAGGAACAAATATTAAATATTAGGAATAAGAATTATTTTAAAATAATAAAATCGAAAAAACTCTGATATAAAAATACAAATTCGAGTATAAAGGACTACTAAGGGCTAATAAACTACTAAGAGTCCTTTATACCCGAATTTGTATTTTTATCTTAGAGTTTTTTCGATTTTATTATTTTAAAATAATTCTTATTCCTAATATTTAATATTTATTCCTAATATTTTTCCTATTGTGCGCAGGGCCTAAATTCGAAGAGAAAATTCTCTCTGTGTAGGTGTATTTCGTCTTAAGAGAAGTTTAAAAAAAAAACCTTTGCACGATCGATCCACGTCTATCCCTATCGCGAATATATCCTCAACCGCGTTCGTTTTCGCCGTGGCTCCCTCGACTCCGCCATTAAGTCTCGAAGATTATTACGGACAACGAGAAGCAATTATCCGTACGAGAAAGGTGAGCGTGCATGCGCGAATCTTGCTGCAACTCTCTGAAAGTGCATCGAGCGCGAACCGCGGCTTACACACGAGGCATGTATATGATTGTGTGCGCAGCATGCATTCGTTATGCAGTCCATAGTTGTGCACTTCCGGCTGCGCGCGCCGGATGTTGAACCCCCTGGAGAACTCCTCTCTGCGAGACGGGTAAACGCGATTTATCGTCTAAGGGTGATATTACATTTATCGTACGACAAACTTTTTAAGCTCATTGATTGGCTACAAAATAGAGACTTCAGAAATTTTCTATACTGCAGCCAATCAATGCGCTTAAAAAAGTTGTCGTACGACAAATGTAATATCGGCCTAACGCGTAACGTTATCGCCCCACATTTTCATGGTGACATTTGCAAAATGCGTCGTTCACTCCCCTACCTTGTCGCGAAACTAATATTGTTTAACTTTGCAACTTAACGCTGGTGCAACTTCCTCTCCTAACGTTGCATGCAATATAAAACTGCGAGATATAATTCTTCGACGCCAGCCATTGTAGAATATCAAGAATTTACGAGCTATATCTCGCGGAAGGAAAGAGATAGCAGTTGATAATGTTTCTCCTTTTTTTTCTTCTTTTAAATCGCGGTTCAAAGCACTTCGCTAACATATTGCAGTAATATTTTTTTATTATTTCTTTGTATGTGAGCTGCTTCGTTTCTCCGTTGCAAAGATTTAGCGGGATACTTTTTATTCTTCGAATGCGCGTTATAACTAAACACAATAAAAAAATACCGGAAAAAATGCTTTAATTACTAGCCATTTTTTCACAGAAGGATATAAATAAAAAAAGAGTAGAGACAACAGCAGTTTTTATTATTTCGTTTTACGAGTTTGAACGATTTTTCTCACAGTCAATGCTCGATAAGAAATTTTTATTTCTTGTAAGCTTCGGGAGAGTTCAACTTTAGTTATCTCGGTGTAATCGAACTCTTTCCTGAATCTGATAGATTTCAGTGAATTTCATGAGAGAAAGAGAGAGAGAGGCAGAGATATTTTTGTATCTTGTATCTAAAGTTTCAATCATAGCATAGATTCATATTTCTCAAAAACTTTCCAAGAAATAAATGTAAAATTGCTTTTGTATCTATTTTCTATGTGTCTCAACAGTTTATGAAATATATATATTTAAATGTTTATTACGTACCTTCATTATGCACAAAAATTAAAACTAATTTCTTAAGGTTATCTTTCTTTAATTTATGCAATTAAATATTGGCTGAAAGCCGCATATTATAATTACTGTGATTGTCATTATTATTAAATAGCGTGCCGTGATCAAATACGCCCACTCTGTCTACCTGATGTAATGACATCGCCTACACGATATTATGTACATATTGTCGAAATTTCAAATATACTCTCTTTGAAATTGAGATCTGCTTCATAAATCTATAATCATGTAGTATAACAGTAAACGCCCACGAAGTGTATGTAAGAATTTGCCGTGGGAGAAATTCTTAGAGTTCCAAGTGAATTTCAAGACATGGGTATTCGAATAAGTAAAGCATGTCGGCGCTGACGTAAATGCATCTTCATCGAAAATGCAAAGTCAATATATTTATGCTTACACAATACACATCTCTTCAATTCTCTTTTACGCGAGAATAATTAAATTAATAATTAAAATCGTTGGATTTTGAAGAAAATGTTAATAGTCGACGACTGTTAATGAAAGTCAAATACGCTCATTTCGTACCCTCATTCGTTTACATATAAATAAAAGAATTAAAATAAAAAAGACGTATATAAAAATATTTTATATAATAATATAATGAATAATGAAAAAAATTACCACTGTTGATCGATTATTATTATTATTATACTTTTGAGATAAACAAACGATTATAATTAATACATATATTAATAAATAAAGATTGAGCTTGGTATCTTTATAATTAAAAATTGAAAAATATTTTTATTTATATTTAAAATTGTTCAAAATTTGTATGTGACAACACAGCATTAAAAAATATTGCTTGATGCTTATAATTATAATCCTACAATCAGTTATCTTTTATAAGAATATAACTCTAATTTAATACCGATTTTTTAATGTTATATACCTAATAAAAAGATCACGTTTAAGGCTCCTGGGTGCTCACCGCGGCCATATTGGATTGTGACGTCAGAGGCGAGAAAGCACACGCTAAAAATTCTTAGATGCCATTTTTTAATGAAAAGATATTTCGATTAAACAGCACTTCAGATGGCTTTAGCACCCTCTTAAAAAACCCCGAAAACTATCCTTTTCCCTTTATAATCAATCAACATCTGTAAAATGATCGAGATATCAGACTTTGACATGCGGAATGACTGCGCATGTGCAAAGACCAGACGGACTGGGCTTCATAATATTACATTTTACAGCTGTTGATTGATTATAAAGGGGAAAGAATAGTTTTCGGGGGTTTTTAAGAGTGTGCTAAAGCCATCTGAAGTGCTGTTTCATCGAAATATTTTTTCATTTTGAAATGGCATCTAAGAAATTTTTGCGTGTGTTTTCTCGCCTCTGACGTCACGATTTCGACGATAGTCGGCAAGGAGCCAGGAGCCTTAAACTCAAGTATTTTCACAAACTGTCCAACTTTGTTTCCATAAATTTCTTTTGCATAATTCAATCGTCGTTAAACAATCATGGCTAGATATAATATTATGGCCTTTTAAAGCCAAGAAATATTAATTCAAAACTCTTTCTCTCCTTCTCTCCTCGTTATTGTTAGATTTCATATATACTCTTTTAGCGTCGTAAATATCAGATTAACCGGTTCGTAAGCTTGAAATGTGCAACGGTCTATTAAAGACATGTCATAACCATATACCGTGACTTACGTCAATGAATTTCGGCGGCTGTGGTACAATTCTCAGCCCGCGGCGATTACGATGCATGCAACGATTTGCTTTGTAAGCGATAAAACGGATTGAGTTACGATTGTGCGGCTGTTGTATATTTGCTCACAAACAATACGGTTGACGTTGCGCGCTCATATTTCCCTTTCCTACCTGAATTATGTTCTCGAGCTCCTTTGGTGGACATTTTCATACCTGACATTACATTACACGCAATTGATATCGCGATTTGAACATATAATGATCATAGAAAGGATAGCTGTTTCTCTCGCACCGTGAAAATGTTCGTTTATGTTAATGACATCTGGACTATTATTCACTGCATTAAAATAACGAAAATTATCTTTCCCATAATTATATAAAAATTTATGTATTGAAATTATAAAATTAAACATAGGTATCTATAATTATAATATCTTTCACATACGATTGTAGAAAGAGATATTATGACCGAAATATATTCTAGAGATAATTTGTGACAAAGGAATTAAGATAAAAGTGACATCAAAACATTTGTTTAATGTGTTTTTATATTTAATCACTTGTTTGGAATTTCATAATGTCTAACAAATTAGTTTTAAATTACTTTTCACGCTCGTGTAAATATCAAAGTAATTTTAAATTACATTAAGTCAAATTACTTTTAATTAATCTTGTCGCACTATTATCAGATTTATTATCAAAAATATGTTTATTAGAAGAAAACATTAATTATTAGCTATTAAAAATTTGTTAAAAAACTAGATATATTACAACATTACAATTTCGATCGGAAAACACTTGTTCGTATCATAGCTATTCGAGAATCTTGCGAAACAAAGACATTTTGAGACGTAGACCGAACTTGGAAGGGTATTTCATAACTCGATGAAGAACCTAAATGAAGATTCCTTATGATAATGCACCGTATTCCGTTACGTACGAGGCTCCTTTACGCCGGTGAACGAAACTCCCGCGTGCGCGGACTATAATTTTTAGAGAAAGATCACATATATAGAGAGCGGGAGCTCACAATCAGAGGAGAGGGAAAGAAAGAAAGATAAAGAAAGAACAGGGTGAGCGAGAGCCAGGTAAAGGCCGTTGCACTCCCGGGCCCCGGCATATAGCGGTACCTTATGCTTCTCTCTTTCTACGCACGCACGTGTGTATACACGCACATATACCACACATCGCGACATACTCGTTCTATCGTTATACCAGTCGGCCATGACGCGTCATCAATCGGATCTGACATGAGAACGGCGGATTCCATCGATCAACGATGGTTCCCGAATGTAATGTGGTCGAGCAGGGAAACCACGTGACTAAAATCGCAATTAAGAGCCTCGTTTTACATTGTGTTATCTCGGCTAATAATTTAGCTTCTACAAGTTTCAATAAAAGGGCGCGCGAGTCGTTAAAAAAGTTTGATAATGCCAAATCGATCGCAGGAAAAATTATCGCCTGTATGAATATAGGGTTTAATTACTGAACTAACGCCTATAACTTTAATTTCGCTTACGTATATATGCAAGAAAATTGCGGTCGTGTAACTTTCAAGGTGTACTATAGATTTAATCTTTTAATTAAATTTTTATCTTTTTTAATTAAAAATTGTTTTACATAGTTTGCGGATAAATAATCTATCTAGGAACATGTGTGACAGCCATGTATGTATACACATGTGACTATGTAAATGCAGCTTAGATTGCAACATGCCCTTGCATGTATACAGGGTGTCCCATTTTAATCTCCCCAGGCAAACATCTAGAAAAATATGGAAGATACGGAAAAATGTTTGAAAATATGGACTTAACCTTAAGTGACCTATTGAAGGTCAGGTCAAGGTCATCGATGTTTTCTTAAATAGAACCTTGTATTTTTTATTGCATATTCTTGTAGCCCTTGTCGAGACGTTTTCAAAACACTACCTATTGATGTCTCTTAGGCAAGCCATTCCCAAGATACGAAGCTTCAAAGTTGACATATCATCGGCATTCGCATTATTTAATGTACATACACCGCCGGGAGGTTGTTCAGTCAAATTTGTACATCAAGTGACTCTAAAAAGGGCAGACTTTGTGTGTATGTGTGTGTGCTTCTTTAGTAAAACTTTTATCTCTCTTTCTCTACCATTTTCCCTTACATTAAAATAACCAGAAGAAAAATAATTAGAGAAAAGTTTTACTAAAGAAACACACACACACACACCCACACACACCCACACACACAAAGTCTGCCCTTTTTAGAGCCACTTGATATACAAATTCGACTGAACAACCTCCCCGCGGTGTACATTGGATAATACAAATGCCGATAATATGTCAACTTTGAAGTTTCGTATCTTGGGAACGGCTTGCGTAGGAGACATCAATAGGTAGTATTTTGAAAACGTTTCGACAAGGGCTACAAGAATATGCAATAAAAAATAGGAGGTTTCATTTAAGAAAACATCGATGACCTTGACCTGACCTTCAATAGGTCACTCAAGGTCAAGTCCATATTTTCATCATCTGTCCCCCTTCAAGTCCTACAACTTTTGTCTGAAACATTTTTCCGTATCTTCCATATCTTTCGAGATGTTTGCCTGGGGAGATTAAAATGGGACACCCTGTATATGACACACGTGTCACATATACATATATATGAATCTAGATGAAAAAAGTTTTGTTTTTGACGAGTCGGGGATTTAACATCTCGTGAACAATACAACACAATTTGACGAATTTTGCGCGAAATTTTATTACACTCGATTGCAACCGAGAGAGCTTGGACTGATGACTTGATATTGTAAAAGTTCGCGATAGCGTAATTAATTTTGCAATTTTAAAAATTGAAATAGAAAGTGACGAAGGAAATTTCACTTTAATCTCTAAGTAACTCTAATAAGTTTAATCTCCATTTGAGTAACGAAATAGATTGCTTCACATAGAAGCTTAATTAAAATAATCAATGCGACTTGTAAAAATCAACAACAAAATTACAGCAGAGATGAGTTTCTATTAAATTTATATTCTGAAAAAAAAAATCGATATTCGATATTTCGCGAAAAGAAATCTATCAGAGTATAAAATCGATCGAGAAATATTTTATTCCTAATATCGTCAATATATGATGACAAATCATAAATATTACGAAATGAAATGCGTATAATAAAGAGACAGCTTGCCGAAATATTGCGTAACCATCGCTCCGATTCAGCGAGCAACAATGGCACGGTGTTTTTCGTCGAGGGAAGAAACCGAGAGAAAGAGAGAATGAATACGTGTTAGCGGCTTATCGAGCCTATTATCGCGGAACTTTTCCGTCAGAAAGAGAGAGAGAGAGAGAGAGACCCGTCTCGCCATCCGTAATTAACAGCTTCCCTATACGTCGCGTCCTCGCGTTACGCACGACGAGAGTGACCGCACGGGCGTGTGCGCGTGCGTAACAGTACTCCTTGCCACCTGTGAATCCGCACGCACCTGCGAAACGTCTCTCTCTCTGCGAGAGGGCTCCTACCGCAGGTGACTACACTGAGAGAATTTTCTCTTAGAATTTACCCTATCGTGGGACATGAGAATTTCTCTGATTAATATTTATCACAATAAAAATAATAATATCTATCACAATAAAATATAAAACATGTTTGATTAATTTTATTATGCAGTTAGTTATAGTAATATAAATATAATATATATATAAATATTAATCAAAGAAATTCTTACATATAAAATTCTTTCCATACCATATTGTCTCACGATTCCTATGATTTTCAGGGTAAATTCTAAGAGAAAATTCTCTCTGTGTACATACCTGGCGTACCTGTGCGCGAACGTGACCGTGCTTATATTGTTGTAGAGGGTGTCCCTGAAATAGGTCGCTAAACTCTGGAACACTTCTGCTCTCTAGGCTTGAGGTCATAGGTCAGAAAACTTTCGTCGTTTTCGATTGATAAGTTCACCTTTCGCGATAAGAGCTTGCAAGAATACTTTAAGACACTCGTGCAAGTGAAGGATTTTTCTTTTTTTTAGAAATTGTCAAAAATTTTCTCTCGCAGCAGGATGTATCTATATATTGATGTATATTTCATAAAAATTATTTACGGCTCTCTCTTTCTATCTTTGTCTCGAGTGAAATATGCGGCCAAAGCTGGTCGTCTATTTCAAGAACATCCCGTATATATAAGCGCATCCGCGCCCGATATTTCACGGCGGCAACATATGGTAGCGGACACCTGCTGTACGCACGAAGCATGCGTTTCACGTGCACACGTATGCATGCGTGAGTGCGTGAGTGCATATAGCGACCGCGAAGAGTTTATCGAACGACGACGAGTGTGGGAGCGCGTCTCTTCTCGAGACTCGAGACGCGCGCGCGAGACTTTTATTTCCGCAGATTTTTCTCTCTCTCCGGAGCGGGGTGGAAGAGAGCTTCTCCGTGGCGCGGTCGCATTATTCCTCTTTCCACGATGCTCCTCGATATGCGTGTCTACACACGGAACACGAGAACGAAGAGAAGCGGAGAGCCGGCGCGCGAGACAATGGCGGTGAGACGGGGAGAAACGATGGGAATCGGCCGCGTATGGGAAACGCTCTTACACAGGCGTAACACGTTGGTTTCGTGTTCACAAATTTCAGCGAGAGACACACGTCTCTTAGGATTATTACCCTGTTAGAGCGATAATCGCCAAGAGTCGCGTCGGTGATGGCGATGATTACCGGGTTGATTGGTAGCGCGATATTACTCTTCGGCTATGTCAATTTACACGCGGAATATATCGCATGTATTATGTGCGTCGTGTTGTATATTTATAGCGCGAGGAAACCGCGCGTTATTGGTTTCCGAGAGAACCGCCCGTATATTGAGCAACGTCCCGTCTCTCTTCGCATAGGTATAGTTCCTTGAAACGCGCTTTTATCTCGCGGGATATAATGGATAATGACCATCGCGACGATGTCTATTATGCAGCGCGAAGTCGAGAAAACGATGAGCGTATATATGTG
The DNA here is from genome assembly GCF_030444845.1 of Prenolepis imparis. Classification (NCBI taxonomy): domain Eukaryota; kingdom Metazoa; phylum Arthropoda; class Insecta; order Hymenoptera; family Formicidae; genus Prenolepis; species Prenolepis imparis. Next base: position 1,079,088 of record NW_028141159.1, read on the forward strand.
TGGGCTTGTTTGATCGTATACTTCAGTCACTCGAAGCTTGAACAAGTCCTCGTCATTACATAAGATGGAGATTTGCGAGAGATGGTTTACGGTACTCTTGAAACACACAGGTGGTTCTCGTATACGAAAGAAAATTCGTAGATAGGTATTTTAAAAATATGATACTCTCGATATTTTTTAGTTTAATCATAATAATTCAATTGGAATTTTTTTAAATAAATATAAGCGATGTATAAAATAAACTGAAAAGAAGTATAAAATAAGAAGCTTCGAAATTAATTAAAGTTACTCTACGGAAATTTTAAATATTTAATAATGAGGATATAATTGACACCACACACTCCCAAATGATCACGCGTAAGGGAGAGAAAGAGAGAGAGCGTCATGCGTGTAGTAATAACGATAGCGACATACGCACGAGCGACAAATTGCTCTCGTTAACCAGGCCGGAGGAAACATCATTAACGCGATTACGCAAAGAGAGTGGATGGACTTTGAGAGCATCTCGGTGGTGGAAATTGCGTGTGACTAGAGGAACGCCGACGCGTTAAGTCGAAGGCCGAGACTGTCTAACTCCGGAACGTTGCCGGAATTATTAGCAGCATATAGAGAAGAGGGAAAAACGGGTCCGAGAGGTGGGAAAGCGATGTCTTGCTGGAAAAAAAAAGAAAAAAAAAAACGCTGGAATTAACTGACTAGATAATATACATAGGTACGGGAAGTCGGCTCTGAATTGGGTCAAACCTTTACTATATACTCCGGTAAAATCGCACGTTCACGAGAGAAGGGAGGAGGGAAAGGGGCAATCACCGGCCGGCCGGCCGGCGCGCGTTTTCATTCTGCTAGACTGATATATGAATGAACAGTAACGCGGGGAAATATGTTTCTCCGGCTCCTCGAACGTTTATTTAGCACGCTCTACTTGCGCCGCTCGATGGCCGCGTCCGCGAAAGAAGTAACGCAATAACACACGCGATAATGCGTGCGTTCCCGCAGAATCCGTAGAACACGTGTTTCTCGAGATGTGTTTGACGAAGAAGCGATAAATTATAATAAGGAATCGAGAGGGAGGCTTTTAATCGAGTTTGTTGATGGATGTAATTTGCATAACATCGCGATCGTGATGTCATCTTCATATATGGCGAATATTTTTCGCATGCGATTGATAAAAAAAACGTAAACCGATACAACTGTCTCAGAACTTGGACATATATTGTCTCGATTAATTATACGATGATACATGAAGAAAATATATTTATGAATTGCCATTAGATACTTATTGTTAGATACGCAATTTTTGTGAAAAAAAAAATATATATATATATATATCGGATGTCCCATTTTAAAGGACCCACTCAAATATCTCAGAAACACTGCGTTAAATCAAAAAATGTTTCCTACAAAAGTTGTAGGATTTCGAGGGGGACATAACATAGTAATATTCATATGACCTTGGGCGGCGTCTCCAAGGTCAAGTGAAGGTGAGAATAAATTTTTTAAATGGAAACCCATATTTTTTATTATAACATCTTTTTCTACTAATTAATTTGAACAACTTTTATCTGAAGCATTTTTTTATTTTCTTCAAAATTCATTCTCACCTTCACTTAAGGTTAACCTTGACTAATCTTGGAGACGCCACCCAAGGTCAAATGAATATTACTATGTTATGTCCCCCTCGAAACCCTACAACTTTTGTAGGAAACATTTTTCGATTTAATGCAGTGTTTCTGACAATGAGATATTTGAGTGGGTCCTTTAAAATGGGACACCTGGTATATATATATACACTGAGAAAATTTTCTCTTATTGTTAGAATTTACCTTGAAAATCATGGTAATCGTGGGACAATATGGTATGAAAAGAATTTTATGAGAATTTCTCTGATTAATATTTATCATAATAAAAAAATGATAATTATCTATCTATTACAATAAACTATGAAATATGTTTGATTAATTTTACTAAAAGTATAGTTAACTAAAAGTATGGTAAAATTAATCAAACATATTTAAAAAATTCTTTCCATACTATATTATTTCACGATTACAAAAATTAAAATATTAAATATACATATAAGCTATAAAATATTAAAATAAATATAACAATAAATAATAGCATTTTAAAAATATTCTTAAACGAATGCTTGGACTCTTAAATGGCTGATTTATCGCGTTTAGTAATGAAATATGATTCTTACGGAAAGCTAATAGGATTTTTAATTTATTCATGTAATCTGTAATAAAATATTTTGAAGGGCGATGCGTTGTTATTCTCGCGTCTTACACGTTCAATCAGTTAGATCGTTATCCCGGATACAATATCGGATTTGTTCATTTATCATGTACGAAAATAAATTCAATCTAGCGTAATCTAACGTCCTTTGACGCATAATCCCGTTACGTGCTTAAAGACCTGCATCGCTAATTAGTGCACCGACGAAACAAGAACCTCTCTCCACTATCGATTATTCTCGCGAGAGATGCGCGAACGTAATATACAAGGCGAAATATGCGACTTAACATTTCCTATTACCTGTCATGCGAAATAATGTATCGCATATGTCTTTCACGGAATATATCGTAATATCGCGAGAAGAAAAGTAGTAAAGTTGGCCTTAATTATAGGAGCACCAACGGTCAACGTTAATCCAATTCCCCTTCTCCTTCTTTACTCCCTTTATCTTACAATTAGTACAGTAACTGTATTATATAAGGAGATACGGCAATTCGAGATTTCTTATTATTGTATATACGATCTCGTTATTGTATACGCGTTTAATTAAAACTTAATTAAACGATACTTCTCCCTTTTCTCGGCGCAAGTCTTAGAAATCTTTCGTAAGACGCGAGCATATATATTATATAAATCAACAAACGAGTTTAATTAACAATCGACCGATTCAAAAACTCGCTCTGAGGAACCTATCCGAGACGTCTTCGTTATAAAATATTCTTATTCGTCACGTGCGGAGCGAAAACTAAAAAAAAAGAACAAAGACAATCGCGGGGTCGGGGAATCCCGCGAAGAAAGAATTCGGTAGCTCTTCGGCATAGCCGCTGAATGAGTCACAGCCTTAATTGATAAAACCGATCACGTCGCTCGTGACGTCTGTCTGACTCACCGTCAGGATTGGTGAAGTATCCCCAGGTGGGTGTCGCGGTGGCCGCCGCTTGAACGACCAGGGCGACGACGCTGAGGGCCAGGGCGCCGGCGGCGCCCCGCGCCGCGATCGCGCGCTTCTCGCTCCGCTGCGGATCGGTAGTCGTCGTCGCGACCGCCCTCACACCGCCCTGACGAGTGCTCGGAGAATCGGTTGCCATTCTTCATGCCGTTCGTATATTTCCTCTCCGCGAAGCGTATCCTCTCTCTTCGTAGATCGCGATGACAGGTCGCGAAGGGTCCGATGTTTTTCACATCGATCTTCTCCTGGATCTTGTTCCTTTATCGATATTTATAATGTGCGATTTGTGTAAGGATTAGACGTAGATTCGAGAGCGATATTCGTCGATGATCGATTCTCGCCTCGGAGGTATCGATTGATTACGGGCAGATTTAATTTCACCGGTACTGGGTGTGCAACCTCCGCTATGGCGCGACCGGAAATTAAGCGCCCCGAGCGTGGTTCGATTTACCGCCGCGGGTATCGATTTTCCTATAGTTAATATCGGTCATCGCTCGTCGTCGTTGACGGAACGACCAAGTGTTCATCGATCTTTCGCTAATTATTTCATTAACTTTGATCTCGTCAGGAAATCGTAGAGTAATATTTTCCGGAAATGAAATTTTACCAGATCGACGATCGATCTTTTGTTTACTTTATATCAGGTTGCTCCTCTATATAAATGGTCTTTCGAACCGATAGGTCTTGATGAGAAATGGAGTATTCGCAGATTTTGATCCTGTTTGTCTTCGCGCGTATCCTTGACTCTAACCGGAAACTCCGGTGATTCCAACTGGTATCAGGTCGCGCCTTTAATCTTGAAGTCACACGGTACGTCGTAGTCGTCGTCGTTGTCGTTGCGGTCGATAATCGAATCTCGCGTTAGCCGCGTAGTCGCGTACGCACGCATGCAATCGATAGCTGGTGCCGGTGAGAGAGCGAGAAGGAACGTCTAAAGGTGGTTGGGGGAGGGGGTGAGCAGGGGGACAGCGGGGGCGAACAAGGTGCGGCGGGATGAAGGAGAATCGCACGTATCGGATTAAGCGTAATTCCACATTCCGACGTATGTGTATGCATGGGTCACTCCGTTTTTTCTCTCGCTCGATCTTTCACGTATCACGTAGAATCTTGGATGTATCGCGCGCCAAGTCTTTTCTTTTCAGGGAAATGTGTGTGTGCGCGTCTCTCTTATTTTATTCTTATTGTATCCAATTCTTAGATCCGTGTCGTATATTTTTGAACGTTGAAATCGGAGGGGATCCTTGTCTCCAAGATAAGTGTATATATGCGTTTTCTCTCTCTCTCTTTCTTCTTCCCGCTATTTCTATCTCGCGCACCTTTATCATCTGCATACGTATTATATCTTCCTCCCTCGAAAACCCTTGGCGAAGGCTATCGTTTCCCTTGGCAGCGGACTCGGAACCGGTTTTTGCGACGTGCAAAGCGGCGTTGCTAAAAATAAGATATCTCTCTTCTCTCTTGGTCTTCCTCTCACCGCCCCTCTATCTTTCTCTCTCTTGCTCGTCCTTTCTCTCGCCCTTTTTCCGTTTGTCTTTCCTCTTCACTCTTTATTATCCTCTCCGTCCGCGTTCCGCTCCGAACGTTCCGTCTCGTTCGTTCCAAGGAACCTTCCGGTGCGGGGGGAGGAGAGGGGGGAAAGTCGCCGGCGCGCTAGATCGATCCTTGGTCGATCCCGACAATCACCGTCCGATCGTCGACGGGCGTTCGATTGTCAAGTCGTGACCGTGGAAAGTCGCGAGTCTCTCCCGAGCATCAGGCGCATCCTTCCCTCTTTCCCTTTCTCTCTCCTTCTTCTCCTGTTTCTCACAGAAAAACGCGGCGCGACTTTCTCTCTACATCGTCGTCGTCGTCGTCTTCGTAGAACGAATTGGGATCGGCGGCGAACCTGTCTACCGCGCGCGCCGCTCCTGGTGGAGGTCACGCGTTGCGTCCGTTAGGTTGGATTGGCTGGTAGCTGCTTGCTATTCACCGAGTTGACTATAGTGCCGCTATAGTTATCGATCGCTCGTGGATACGCTCGCTTCATTTCGTGCCACGTCTCGGCAGTCCCGAGGAGGAGTTTCGCAACGTTCCACCGTTACACTCGCGTTCGTTCATCTATACGTTCTGTCTTCCCCGCTGCGTTACATACGGATGCACTCTCGACCAGCGGCTCTCGAGTTTCCCGCGTGCACTCGGTTCTCTCTTTCTCTCTCTTGCTCGTCCCGATCACTTTCGCCCCTTTCGCGTGTCACCGTGTCACCGTGTATGTGGGTCGCGCGAGGCGAGTCGTCGTCGCGGGGACATCGCACTCGTCGTCATCGGGTCGATTTTCCTCGAGAGGGTCCGAGAAGGGACGAGGATATTATTCTCGGACGCGCGACGTATCGCTACTAGCGAGCACTCGCGAGCACTCCGTTAGTCGCGGCGCGATCACGATGTGTGTCTCCTCCGCGTACCTGCTGCTGCCCGCTCGTGCGCGAGTAGTCATGCATAAAGGAAGAAAAAAAGGGAACTATACATATACGCATATACGTAGTACACACACACATACACATGCACAGTCACTCGCGAATGTTGCTATTCACACGAGAGCGCGCAGGAAGAGGTGCGCGGACGTAACGAAAAAAAAAAAATAAAAAAATAAAAAGAAGAGGATGTGTTTGTACTTGCGCGTACAAACTGACCGATGCACACACACACGCGCGCGCGCACGCATGCACGTACGTACGTAAGTAATAATAATAACAACGAACCGAAGAATACGGAGCGTGCGTGTGAATATACTCGAACGGGTGTGTGCGCGCGAGCGCGGGAAGGAAAATAGAGAGAGAGAGAGAGAGAGAAGACGCACTACACGCGCGCACGGGAAAGGTGACAGGAAAGAAAGAGAAGGACGGAAACGTGTGCGCGAGCCTGCGCGCTGCGCGGCATACTGAGGCCCGATGCCGAGCGACGCGGCCGAGCTGCCCGGATCGCGCGCGTCTCTCTCTCTCTCTTTTTCCTCTCCTCCGGTTGTGCCGTCTTGCTCGCCCGCCGCCCCTCTCAAGCGCGTTCTTGTCATTATACTCTCCACTCATGACTTTGCGGCTCTCGCTTGCATTTTGCTGTTGCACTCGCGCTCTCTTACCCTCTTCGTCTCGCGGATGTAGTAACTGGGCGATGTGTAAGGTGGGTTTTATTTTAGCAAGGAGGGTGAATAATAAAATATAAAGGGGGGCATACGGTGAATCTCTGTCTGATTGATGTATTTTGATCCCGACCTCATTTCGATGTATACTGAATGAGGCGGTTATTTTTATCACAGATTTCGAGATAAATTATTGCATCGATGTGCAAAAAAAAAAAAATATTGTATTTCCAGAGAAAAACTCTGCATTTGTGTGATTTATATAAGTTAATGCGTATCTGTATTTGTATTTATATTATAGTATTTATAAATTCTAATATATACTCTCTCTGCTCTCTCTCCTTTTTCTCTCTATCCACTCTTTTTAATTAATATTACATAATATTACTATATTAAATTAACAACCGTACTCCAAAACACATAAAAATATTTATTTTTTAATTAAACCTATATTATATACGCAGAGAGAATTTTCTCTTAGAATTTACCCTGAAAATCATGTATATATATATATGTATATCTATCAATAATATCTATCACAATAAAATATAAAATATGTTTGATTAATTTTACTATGCAGTTTAGTAAAATTAATCAAACATATTTTATATTTTATTGTGATAGATATTATTATTTTTATTGTGATAAATATTAATCAGAGAAATTCTCATAAAATTCTTTCCATACCATATTGTCCTACAATTACCATGATTTTTAGAGTAAATTCTAAGAGAAAATTCTCTCAGTGTACGTATATCTCTATTTCTATTGCGTATGAGTTATTAATAAAATTTTATTCTGAAAGTTATATAATAAAATTGTAGATTAATCAATCAACTCTCTGTTTGTATGATAAAATATTATACATTACGTTAAAAGGAAATTCTGGTTTTATAATATTATTCAAAACCGGTTCTTTACTACAATATACTTATTCTTTAAAATTTTATTTATCAAGTTATATTATTTAGATATCAATATATAATATAAATATAAAATTTACTTTTTAATTTGACTATTTAAATCTCTCTCTCTCTTCTCTAGCCAATTGTTCTATATGTAAATTAAGTTATTTAAAATTTCATCTCTTTTTCAATAGTTATTTGAAATTAAACGGGTTATCTCGATTAGCTTTTATATTCACCGTCGACAAAAATGATGTCGTTCAGCCAAACGACTAGTTCGGGAATAAAACTGACATCAGCTAGCAATTCTTCTCGAATACGGCTATTAGAGGACATGGCATGGCGAATCATTTCGCCGCCTTTTGCAATTGCGTTAATGTTTAAATTGTCGGTGCGTTTATACATTTTTGCACGAACGTGCATTGCGTTCTATTTAATTTAGACTAAAACGCGAGAGCGTCTCTTTGTTCGTTGACGCGGGAAGCGAGCGCCATTAAAATAGTTAAGTGAGCAGTTATGCTTTACGGTATGTAATAAGTCCAAACTGACTACTTCCTGACCGTGGAATCAGTGAAAATAGAGGAATCTTTAATGTGCCGAGAAAATATTATATAGTGTCGCGTGGAAAATGTCGCAAACCGGCTCGATAACCGGTGCGTGCGCATTTTTCAAATTTCTCCACATCTTTATTTTTATTGTAATTTTAAAAGCTTTCCTTCCTTATCTCGTACAAGGAGCTGTTGATTGAATGTCAATATCATATATCCGTGTATGTGTGTAATAGTAGATTTTTTAAGTTGTCAAAGGAATATTTTTTATAACTATAAAAGATTTATATAAAAAAAGAATACATATAATATATATAATATTATTATATATTATAACATATGTATATATATATATATATCAGATTAAAAAAAAAAATAATATGCAGCTTGTCCTACATACGTTTGTTTGCTATAATAAAATATTTTTTATTGTCGCGCATGTATTGCATCAATGTTCCGATTTAATCTCGTTATTGCGTCATCTTACAGGACAATATGCGTGCGTGCAAGACGGTGCACAGTGCAATAAACTTCGACTTAAATTGCGAGATTTTATCCAGATAATATTCCTGTTCTTGAATTTCGTCCTACTCAAGTTTCGAGACGCAAATCTGTGTGAATTCTTAAAAACCTCTAATATTAAGTAGATCTATTACGCGGATAAGCTCCTCCCAAAAGGGAGTGTTTCAAAGTCCTCGCGATCGATATCACTTTTCGCACTTTAGCATAATTTATTAATGTTTAAATGCAAAATGAGATGATTTGGGACGATGCCCTTTAAATCTTTTATTCATAAAATCGGTTGAATTGAAGATTGGTTTGCATATTTTAAAGATGCGGGAGATGAAAGAGAAGCCGAAGCGTCAAATTAATGAATGTAATAATTCAAATATCGAGTTAAGTCATTCCGAGTTAAGACAAATCTTATCGCAGGGCACGTAAAACTCATCTCTTGTACAGATTAGGGATGAGCGATGTATTAAAAAAAAATCGATGCTAAGTTAATCGATGTTTGAATATATCGATGTTGATTAATCGATTTTTCACAAAAAGTATCGATAAATCGATTATTTAAAAAAAAAAACAAAGCATTTTTATATTGTAAAAATAGTTAAGATATTTTTATAGAGGAATAACGCAAATTAATGAATATAATTAATTTTATTTACTCTTTCGTTAAGAAATGAGCACAGCGCAGTTAATTACTAAAGGACCTAAAGGTACTATTACATTTGTCGTACGATAAACTTTTTAAGCGTATTGATTGGCTGCAGTATAGAAAATTTCCAAAGTCTATATTTTGTAACCAATCAATGAGCTTCAAAAATTTGTCATACAACAAATGTAATCCTAGCCTGCGAAGCACAATGTGAGTTATGTAGTAAATTCTGCAGGTACAAAAAAACTTTTTATTAAATAGAAAATAAATAAAAAAAACATTGCGCGGCGATATTTTACATAAATAATCGAACATCGATGTATCGGATGAGAAAAACATCGAGTAGATTAATCGATTATTAAAAAAAAAAACTATCGACCATTTCGATTAATCGGCAAACATCGCCCATCCCTAGTACAGATTAATTATTTAATCTAATCATATCATAGCGAGTAAGAGAGAGAATAAATTGTAACGTCTTCTTGGCGTTACAATTTATTACATTTTATATGTACCTCTTTTCTCTCAGTTTATTATTATACATGACGAGATTTTTTTTATAAAAACAGACATTTTCTTTATGCTATTTTTTAAGATTCTTTTTGTTTCTTTTTATATTTCGTCTTCTTCAATATTACTTTACACATATTAAATCATATAATTAAGTCTAACTGTTCTGTAATAAATCATAAAGATGATTAATTACAAAATTCAAATCTAGCAAATTTTCTCTCTTGGCAAGGATCTACTTTCGGGTGTTCGTTTTTGCCGATACAAGTTAAAATGTAATTTCCGTCTGGGTTTTCGTAATTTTGACCGAAACTGAGCGCCATATAGGACTACGTTTTGTATCTCTCTTATCTCTCTACCTGCTATCTTCTTTTTGCAAGCATAATTATCCCGGTGCGGTGTGCAAAATTTAGAATACACATGGTGTTTCTCTCTATCTATCTCTTACAGTACTCTTAAGCCGTCGCTGAGAATAAAATAAAAGCGGACAGGAGTGATATAATCTCCATTAGACTTGGACGTAGGAATGTAATCAACGTTCTATTGTTTCGCGGCTTTATCAGGAAAGTCCATTGGCTGTTTGATAACGTACGATGAAGGTATTTCCCCTCCGTATCGATGGAATTCCCGCATGCCGCAGGTAATTCAAATTAACAGCGCGCGTGTACAGAATACACCGACACAATTAAGGGCAGGATATGCGGCTGGTAAGTCGCTAAGTGTGTATCCCTGTGTATTTAGACTGTCACCCTGGATAAATCTATGTATAAACCTCTTCGCGCGCGGCTCTCGGAAGCTATTCCGAAGCGTGCGCTCTCGCTATCTCTCTCGCTTCCGCTTAATGTGTTTAATTAATATAATCGCAGCGTTCTATTTATCACGTCATCGAAGGCGTGGCGGAATGCACTCTGTCGTATCTTGCAATGAAATTATGATTTCCGATGACGCTCGGGGCAATAAACTTACTATAAAGGTCCTATATGATACTTACGTTCGAACGCATCAGGATCCGTTTTATTTCGATAAATCTCTATCGAGTAGAAAAAAGCGGGATAAAAAGAAACCGCAAAAGAGCGAATGTCGCGCCTTCGGTCATGCTTTTTACTCGGCAACCACACGAGCCGAGCTCGTACACTAATTACGAAGAGAGAGAGAGAGAGAGAAAGAGAGAGAGGGATTATCTTCGCGCGTGCGAAGCAATTTGCTGTTCCCCATTAGAGAGGGATTGCAGGCTCGTGCGCAATTAAATGCCGTCAACCCCCTTTCGCGAAACGTAGAATCCTTAAAAAATGCGCGAGAATTGTATAGTTCTGTATAACAATGTACGACGTAAAAGTTCCTCCTACCTCCATTTTTAAGCATATTTTTATATTGAAAAATGTGGAAAAAATTCCACAGTTACATACATATTTGTCCTGCGTTTTATAACGCGCACTGAAATGTTTGTCCGTAAAATTTCGCAATATTCTATTAGCGTGAGTTAATAAATTTTTTAATTTGCGTAATTATTGTGTGCGACACACAGACTGATCGAACAGGTTTTACGTCTTTTATTTCTCTTTAGTTTCTCCCTCTCGTAATAATAAAAAATTGATATAAAAATATTAATTAAAAATAGAAAATAAAAACAACGCAGTTGAAGGTTGTGGAGAATAAATTAGGATTATTTTAAGGACAAATAAATTTTTGTTAAAAAATGTAGGTACTATGTCTGATTATAAAACGGGTTGCTCAAGCGTAACGACCGCGTTGTGCTTATCTCGTTTATCAATCCTTGTCGCACAAAGCACAGAGTGCACATTCGAACATATGGTTCCGGAATGTACGTACTCCTTTCCCTTCACAATGTATTTCCGGAAGTAGCCGCGATAATTCACGTCCATTACCCACGATCTGTCAGGTATGTTTTATCGATGCGCCAGGAGACTGCGTCAGACATATTTTCCTGTAATCCGAGATAAACATACTTACATACGTTATATCGAAGTTCGGATCGTAAAAGTCGCAAAAAAATTTACGAATTAATGAGTTAATCTCCAAAAGATGCAAGATTAATTTTTCGTAATTTTCAAATCGAAGCATTTCATTTAAGAAGCAAACCCGACTACTTTGGAGAAACAACTGTCTTTGTCACGAGATATCACCGACCTAAATATGCATTATCTTCATATCGCGAGATATTCAGTAACGTCTACTGTCACCGAGAATTTCCATCTTCTCGGTCGTACATGGCGGTAAATGACGTCAGGACGTAGGTAGAGAGACAGATGTGTTCGCTTGTGGTCTGCTTTCAAGGTTACGGGTCGCATGCCCGCATAGTAATCCTACTTACGCAACGACGTGCCGAGACATCGGAGACCACGTAATACGCTCCGAAGATATTAGCAGACTGAATAAACACGCAGGGGACTGAGTAAACACAGGGCTGGGCGCACTACCGTAAAAGTGTGTTTTCGTATTGTAAATAACATGTGGTTCTATCGAACGACGTAAAAGATAGCATAATGTGTTTTACATACATATGTTTGCCATCTATGCATATTATCTAGTATATACGCTCTTTTCCTCATGTCGAGAATTTTATTCAAACTTGCGTATATGCTCTACTTTATTCGAATATTCTATAACAGAATATGACTGTCAATTTTGTGGATTTTTATATTTCTTCTCCAAGATATATAAGTGAATTTTTTTTATTATCTAAAAATTTCATATTTACTCGAAATTTGAATGCTTCTATTTCTTTCACGAAAAAAAAAATTAGTTGCCACAGTTAAATTTTAGGTATCCCTATATTACACCTGAAATTTAGTTACGTAGGAAATTCCCCGTTAAATATTATAGTTAAAAATATAAAATTACCATAAAATTTAAATATAATACTAAATTTTAGGTGTAATGTAGGGACACCTAAAATTTAGCCACGATAGCTAATATTTTTTTCCGTCTTAGTTTGGATAATGGAGATTCTATAATATACGTTGAGATACTGAAATATTAGTCTTGGATAAAATGCTAGAGCACGAGAATGCCAAGATGTTTACTGTAAGGATTAAGGCGCCGAAGCCAATCGGCTTCCCCCCGTTTCAATAAGTATGTGCGAACCGCAAACTGTATTGTCTCTTGGTATCCGCGATTTTATCTGCTTGTTCACCGACTTTACGTGCGTCTATCAATGCGTTCTCGACGATCGCTCGATCGTTACTCGCGTTATTATTAAAGCACGTGTTGAATGGAAAACGATTCACTCGCTCCCGATCAGCGATAGCTTGCTAAAGCGAGTCATAAATTGATGCTTGAGATACTACGAACAAAGACTCAATTCGACACCGGTAAAACGTTACAGCAGCAATAATGACATAAAGAAAAGATACTCTTTGTAACGAAATACGAGTCGTAATAAAATCCGTTGAGAGTTGCATATCTGGAGAAATAAAAAGTTATTCAGAGAGAAAGAGATAGAGAGATAGATAAAAAATTTAATGAAAATATTTTTTATATATATACACAGTTGAAAAATTTGTGTTAAATTTAACAAATATCACATGTCCCAAACGGTCCACAGAAATTTTTGTGTTAATTTAACATAATACGGATATGTTAAATGATGACACGAATATTGTGTTAATATTTTAACATAAAATAAATGCAAACTTCAAGTAAACTTAAAATAAATTTTGTGTTAAATTAACATAGTTTTAATGTAAAAATTAACTAAAAAAATTGTTAATTTTACATTTTATCATCCCCACTTATATTATAAAGTAAAATTAACATTTTTTTTCTGTAAATTTTAACAGATAAATCTTGTCACTAATAATATCGAACATATTTATTGTGTAAAATTAAAAGTAAATACACATTGTGTTATTTTTACACTTTTTTTCAGTTATTTTAATAATTTAACATTTGAGTTCAATTAACACAACAGCAATATGTTAATTTAACACATGAATGTGTTAAATATTTAACACAAAAATTTTAACGGGGACCGTTTTTAACAAGAAAACACAAATTTTCCAACTGTGTATAATTTCTCAAGAAACTTCACTCTTTTTGAAAGGTAATATCTTCAATTCTAGATTTAACGTGAAATAGACGGTTGAAATTAATTGCGAATCCAAGTAAATTAATGCGACTTTTAATCCGATTAATATTACAAGCAATGTAAGAAATTGAATTATCACACGATATGATGATTCGCAGGATAAATTGTTGTCCTTGATAAATTCTCTTTATCTCCCTCCAATATGATCCCTCTTCCCCCTTACCTTAAAAATCGAAGCCGAAAAGTGCGGCCCCGCTTCGCGAGCGGTCCAAGTTCGTTGAACCATCTCGTGCAGAACGTGATCCACAGAGATTATGGTTCCTTACCCGATCGTGTCGTCGAACTCTCCGACGGAGTGATATTACGTCCTTTCGTATAGTCCAGCCGTGCCCGTCCTCCTCTCCTTTCACTCGGCATTATTACGTAATCGGGGATACTCGATTCTTTTTAGTCTAAGACATTCGTCTTCAATTTTCACAATACTCTTCCGCGAATGAATCGTCGAGTGATTGCGCGATTATTCCCAAGAACAACAAAATGTTAATTAGCGATATGTTAAAACAAGAGTTGGAGCGAGAAAAGATATTTTTCAAAGTTATTTGTAATTAAATATCGCGTACGATGCTCTCTTCTCTCTTTTATCTCTCGTATAGCTTATAAATGGGAAAGTAAAAATCATGATGCGTCAAAAATTATGTGAAAAAATAATTATGCGTTAGAGAGCTCTTGAGATGTTGAGCATAGTGTATTTTGTACAAATTGTAACACACACCACGCCTTAGAAAGACAAATTAACCTACGTGTGCCTAATAGAACGGAGCAAACGTGCTCCGTTAGATATAAGAATTCATCGACGCTGTCTCTCATTGCATCACTGACACACATACGGATTATCTCTCATTATTGCTCATTACTGAAATTATTTATAATTTAGAAACGCTCCCGTTGGAGAATAATCTCATCGTAAAATGTTTTTGTTCGACCGCTATAAATGTGCTTGGACGTTAACTCGTTTTATTAACTCAGTTAACAATATTAATAACGTGTAAACTTAAAGTGCAAAGTTTCTTACTCGAAGATTAAAATGCGCAGAGCGAGTAGAGGCGATATTAATTCTTTCGTTTAAGGTTTATCATTATTACTCTTTACTTCACTTTTATTAAGTCTATATTTTCTAAATGAAAATGTTTGCAAATATTATGTACATCATACGTGTCATATATTACGTATCTTATAAAGTAAGCAATGCTACGAGAGAGAGAGAAAACTTCACTTTTATTAGTTCGCCTTTCTCTCTCACTGTCTCTCTTTCTCTCGGAGTATTCTTTACTTTATACTAACAATAAGATACGTAATATATGACATACACGTATATAATATACATATACATACAATGCATACATTCACGGATATTTTTATTTAGAAAATATAGACTTAATAAAAGTGAGGCAAAATAATAATGACAAATTTTACACAAAAGAGACATATTATAATTAGAATGAAAAATTTTGTTAATTTGATTGATGAACATATAAGTGACAGTCACATCTCGCGAAAGATACGAGAAGAATAATATAGATTTTCTCGAAATACAGATATTACTTCACTACTATTCTTTATAAATCGGCATTTTACGTCGACGGAATAAAAGTCGTTCGTCTTATCAATCCAATTTCGTTCCAATTTTGTCCGCAAATATATTTTCAGAGAACACATATCTTTTGACATTTCCGAGGGAACGATTGAACGATGAATCAATACGGTACGGGATTAAGTATTCTAAGAGTGTATATGTCCGGAACACCCGTTGCATTACCACGGAGAGATTATTTACGACACAGAGTCGACTCGGACCGAGGACGCGGGTCACGGAGGTTCCGCGAGGGTTAACTCGTTTAACCTTCTTCTCTCTCTCCTTTCCCTCCCGCGCAAGAAATCGGGATCGGGATCGACGTGGCTTTACAGATGCGTGTACCTCGATTAGTGGAACCTACGATCGACTGTCGTTCGTCATTCCTGCTCCTCGGTTCTTCCGTCTTATCTTATAGAGCGATATCGTAGACGTGAGAGAAGATTGAACGCAGCGTGCGAAACGAAAAATATACTGGATATCGTTATCGTATTAATTAATGAGATTTTGCAAAAGTGGTTTTTATACTTTGACCTTATATAATTTAATCTAATTTTTTTAAAAATTTTTACTGTTGCCTGCTGATGCGAAAACCGCCTACGCAAAGTTGAATAAGATCTCGGATATCATGCATTCGATACACGGCTTTTCAAAGTGAGATAATTATTAAAAATCCTCGAGCTATTATACTAACCATTAATTTGCATTTTTGTCGAAACCGAACGAAGTAGATTTCCATTGTACACCCACGATATGTAACCTTAGGCATCGCGCGCGCATTATTCTCTATGGGACTATAGATGCTGGAGGCTAAAGCGGGAAATAACGTCATTTGTTTCCATGTACCGGATCATCAATAATTCTTCGCGTCTCTGTTAAGCTATTGATAGAATTTCCACGAACGCAATTAACCGCAAAACAAAAATCTTCGTTCGTCTTTTAATTTTATTTTTACAGCATCAGTTGCAATCTAATTTGGGAATTGCGCCAACAATTGACAATTAAAAATACGCGAGAAAAAACTGATAAACGCTTCTCTCTAAATCACTCAGAGAACCGTGTTATATTTTTAAAAATCAGCGATAAGTAAAAATAAGTATGAAATATGCGAGAAATAAGATATCATTGATTAGTAATGGAAGAGTTTGTAACTAATGTTTGCATTTGTAACTAATCGCAATTCGTACTAGGAGGGCTTATTAGTCTCTAGTCGGATTTAAATCACGGCAGGAAGTACGAAAGGTTACATGTATATAATTTGCCGGGTAATCCTTCACCGCAAGAGAAAATCACGTTGCGAGTTAAATCATACGTCACGATCCAGTTACTTGACCCTGCAGGTTTAGCACGACGTTATCCCAGCGACCTGGCGAGGGAAGAGGTCATTCGACGTGACTTCGAAGCTTCTCGATTGGTTCAGAAGGTGCAAAAAAAGAACCTTTTATTTATACTCCTTTAAATATCGCTTTGTTCTTGCAATTAAATCGGGAAAGGTATTAATTTGTGTCTACTTACCAGGCTGGAAATGAGTCGCACTCATCTCGAGAGGATTTCGAAATGAAAGTAAACGGCAAATTAAATCGTCGCATAAAACAAAAGAGAAATACTCTATACTCTTACATACATAATATACATTATATTTCCATGAAATATATATATAATATATATATATCGGTACACGTGTACATCCACCTTCGGGTACAATGCATAACATTTATTATTGTAGTATTTATACTTTATAATTCGTATGCATACATATAGGTAAGTAATGTGTTTAAAGTTTCAAGAGGCGGAGTACAGAGAA
Source organism: Prenolepis imparis (assembly GCF_030444845.1). Classification (NCBI taxonomy): domain Eukaryota; kingdom Metazoa; phylum Arthropoda; class Insecta; order Hymenoptera; family Formicidae; genus Prenolepis; species Prenolepis imparis. The sequence continues at coordinate 1,095,985 of NW_028141159.1, forward strand.
AATGTAGATTGCATGTCGTCTGTATCTATATTTATATGTATATACGAGTATATACCGTTAAGGTATGTGCTTTTAAATAAAATCGCCGTCACAGTTTAGATATACCACATATACATATTAATTATCTCTCTGCTGAGACGACTATACAATAATTCCTCTTGATCCTCATTTCCGCAATTGACCGAAAGAAATCTCTCCCCCGTTACACCGAATCTTAATTACCCTATCGATTATTCGCAATCATTCTCGACGGAGTGACGGTCAAGGAACACCGACGATCTGATTGGCGAAAGTGGCCGGAGAGATATCTCCAATCAGAGAGGCAGTAGTTCCCGTAATTTATATATAATATATGTATATATCATCTCATCGCTTACATTTTTCCTTGGAATCTCGTTTTCCGTCCCGTCCAGAAAGATTGCGAAGTTCCGTAGATACGAGAGAATCGTGTTTGCGATTCGCCGTGAAGAGAATCACATTTCTCGCATGTAAAGATAGTCGAGATTTTTCGTAGATTTTATTTATTCATAACGGGAGAGTCGAACTATATAGATTCTCTGTAGATAAACTCTTGAAGGATCGTCGTCGAAAAGGAGCAGCGTGACAAATAAAAACAATGTTACAATTCAAAAATACGTTTGACAACAATTTTGTATAAATATTTTGACATATGTATGTTAGCTCGAACGTATTTTTTCAATACTTTATTTGTATCTCGTTGAATTAAAAAATATATATTTCTTCAAGTTCAGAGCTCTAAGGGAAGATGTGGATGACAGAAACTTTTCTTTTCCAGTCAAAGTTCTTTCAAGGAAGAGTTGTCACAAAGTAAATGCAATTTCCAATTTTTTATCACATTTATATATATTTTACGAGTTACATATATTGTATATTAGGGATTGGATGGCGAAATTCGTGAGATTAATTATTTCAAAATTTATTTTGTTAACGTTAAGCGAAAATTGAAACCATAGATACAATATATTTTCATGGCTGTATTCTTCTTCGGGTATCTTATTCGAAAGACCAGATTGGATTGCAAGGAATGTTTGATCCTTTATTAAATACGTGCATTTGCCATTTTCTGCTCCGATTCGACGACGACTTTCGTTGATGAAAAATCCAAAAGCGGGAATTTAAGGAAGAGAATTTTTTTTATGAAATAAATAGCGAATATGATAAAAAAGAAATATATATAACGCCGAGAGTAAAACGTCATTTAATATGATAATTCTCACGAGAATCGCGATCTTCGTTAAGGATCGATTGCACCGCAGTTGGCCATCGCGAATTAATTATACTCTTCGCATTATCCACGCTGTAATTGGAGCTAAGATCTAAAAGGAAAAAAAATCGTTAAGCATTAACGATTTTTAATTAAATTATGATTGGCGCAACCGATCCTCGGATATTGAATATTGCGAGAGAGGTAGTATCGAGGGAGAGTCTGGCACTAGTATAGAAGATATCGCGGAAAAGCATGCAAATGGTTTTTCGAGAGTAACCTGCTCCAAGCAGGTCGCAATTCACACTTAATCGTGTTCATATGCGCGACTAAAAGGGATCTATAAGAAATCACATAAACGAAAAAAAGAATAGTCAAGCGTAATCATCGAGGCCTTCGTTCTAGTCGAGATTGATATAAATTGATATAAGCATCAATGTTGAAGACACATTAGAGAATTATTCCCACGGGACAGATATATATGTATATTTATCGGGTGGGGGTTAAATTGTACGGGAGGAACGTCCGAGTGTGCTCGCGAGGAGAAGAAGTAGGATATCGTCGTCCGGGATCATCTCCCGCGCAATAAAGAGGGAAGAGAAAGAAAGGAGAGAAAAGAAAGAAACGGGGAAACGCGAGACGCGTAGGAAGACTCGTCAGAGCGGCGGATAGGGAGGACAGGGCGGAGGAAGGATGAGGGTGTAAGGGTGGAGGAAGGGAGAGAAGGGGATAACGTATATTTAGCCCCATTTCTGGAAGAGACCCATCCGTTGACACTGGCAATTGGAGCCCCAGAGATTACAGCGGCAGCTGGAACTGTAGCAGCAGTCCTTCGGCCGGTGATCGCAGTTGCCGCCGCGTCTTATGCAAGCACGCCTAAACAAGTATATCAACGAGGTACGTCTACTCGAGATTAGGGAAATCGAGAGAATGCCATTTCGAGACATCGAGACATCGAGAAACATCGGGATAAGAAAGGGGAACTAGGAAACCGCAGCGTTCGGTGTTTGCGAATATTCATGTGCATTCATACATAGACACACACACACACACACACACATACCATACTTGGAAATAACGCAAAGTATACTATACATTCCGCGGACGGCGGAAAGATTTCTTTGGGGATCGCGCGAATGAAAGACTCTTATCTCGAGTTTCCGGATTTTCTTTCCGCACCTCTTTGTAATTCTCGACAGACGTCAAGATTTCGAACATCAGTAAGATTCACACACGCATTCTATTTTTTTTATATATACGCATAATAAGGGACTCACTCTATCAATGATAAATTATTTCGCGAGATTTTTTTACGAGAAAAGAAATTTATTCTGTAAACTCTTTTTATACATCGGCGTCTCCGTGAAAAGCATGCAATTTTTCGCAACCGGAAGGAAAAATTACGGGAAACGGGAAAGGGCTGTATGAGAGGAGAACTCGTTGAAGAGGGAAGATGAAACCGGGATTGACAAGTAAGATAATCCACTCACTTTTGCGCCGCTCGCATCAGATTCTCCAAAGCGTTGTCTGTATAATCCGAGGAGTCGCCACCTTGGAAATCGCCTGCGTCTTCTGCAAAAGTAAAAAAACGCCAACGATCCACTTTAATAATACGATCTACATATATACTTCACTCTGCTCTACCAAGTCGCGTCGGTTAATTAGAAAAAAAGAGACGTTATATTTTTTTACTTTACGCCAGACGCCGAATTCTTACAAAACCGGAGAAAAAAAGGAAGGGTAAAGGCCATCGGACACGAATTTCCGTAACCGTAAGCATAAGACGTAAGAATAAGCTCGAGAACCAATAAAAAACTAGCTTTGATCTAAATAATTCCGTAAGATCAGAAATAACCATAATCTTAACACGTAACATGAATTTCAGTCGGTTGAAATTTTTACGTACGAAGAATTGTATACATATATATATGAGTATTGCTACAAAAAGGTTATGGCACATCTCTATTCTTCTACACGATTTATGTTCATTGCATGACATGTGTATACATATATATCTGATTTATGTATAATTTGATATTTAATAATTTTAAGGCTCCTGGGTGCTCACCGCGGCCATATTGGATTGTGACGTCAGAGGCGAGAAAGCACACGCTAAAAATTCTTAGATGCCATTTTTTAATGAAAAGATATTTCGATTAAATAGCACTTCAGATGGCTTTAGCACACTCTTAAAAAACCCCGAAAACTATCCTTTTCCCTTTATAATCAATCAACATCTGTAAAATGATCGAGATATCAGACTTTGACATGCGGAATGACTGCGCATGTGCAAAGACCAGACGGACTGGGCTTCATAATATTACATTTTACAGCTGTCGAGGGGAAAGGATTATAAAGGGGAAAGGATAGTTTTCGGGGTTTTTTAAGAGTGTGCTAAAGCCATCTGAAGTGCTGTTTCATCGAAATATTTTTTTATTTTGAAATGGCATCTAAGAAATTTTTGCGTGTGTTTTCTCGCCTCTGACGTCACGATTTCGACATGGTCGGCAAGGAGCCAGGAGCTTAAAATTATTAAAGAATATTAATATGTAATATATATAAATATATACACATATTTTAGACATAAAATAATTCTTACGTTACTTCTTATGCTTACGGTTACGGAAATTCGTGTGCGATGGCCTTGAGAGTAATCTTGAAAATCCTTTGCGGATGGAAAACGAGACTCGCGCATAAATTCGCACGCGAGCTTATGTTAGATCCAAGGCTTATGTATACGAATTTCGATCCGTCACCTTAAAGGGCACATCTTCAAGAGATGGAGGAAGAACAAAAATGAAAGAACGTTTTATATGCACTCTATAAAAACAATATCAATAATGAAGACCTCGTAATTTACGTTTCTTTGACTCGCTGTTTGATCGCTGGAGCAAATATCTTGTCTTCGTCTTTTGTCTTGACGAAGATAAATTTGCCTTATCGGACGGAATAGTCGATATTCTAGAAATGCGTCAAAATTATAAAAAGTAGAGAATATCTTTACCGTAAATTTCTTCGGAAAGATATATTTTATTTTTTAGTAACTACTTTTTTATTTTTCAAAAATGTCGAGAGCTATTTATTCGCTGAAAAATACATTTTTGTATTCCTCTCATATATGTATTCTTTACACTTTCTGATAAAAAAAATCCATAAAGACTGAAAATATTCCCATTATACATATAAAATATACAAAAACTAATTGCAAGATGTATGATAATCGAGGGAATCATATTTAATATTCTCATTGTTTCATTTTTATTATTGCGGTTTATGACTTCGCAATTCCGTCTGAAAGAACATTAGGTCTAATGGTCCATTAAGATTATTGTGGCAAATATCGTTATGTGTGTCTGGAATTTACACGAAAAGATCCTTCCCACGAGGAGGTGAAAGAGAACGTGACAAATAAAATGAAATATAGTCCATTTGAGAAACTTTATATTTTTTTTCTCTACTAATGAAATTGACGTAACACCGTATTATTCATCACAAACTCGTCTTTTTTTTATTCATTAAAATGAAATTGAAAATTTATATAAGAAAGTGATGCATAGAGTAAAATAAAAAAAGAAATAAAAGAGACAAGTTAAAATATATAAAAAAATATTTTTGCCAAAGAAATAATTTTGCATATACAATATTATACATCTTTATATATATACATATATATATATATATATATATATATATATATACCTATTTTCACTTTATGAATTTTCGCTTGCTTTGTGCAATATTAGCCCTTGTTTTTATTAAATTCCTGCAACTCTATATTTCATAATACAAATGCCTCAAATATTTCTCACCTTTTGATATTTTCTGAATTTTTTATCGCGGCTTGATAGAATAAGTGCAGTGAGAAACGATTAAATTGCGATCTTATTATCGCACGGCAATAGAAGAGAGATGAAAGAACGGAAATCGGGTAAAAAGTGATAAGCGATCGATTGCGAATTCATTAATCGTGGTAAGATAATCTCGATAAGAGTAGCTCTCTCTCTCTTTCACTCTCTTTCTCTGCCTTTCTCCCTTATTTCAATACAGACTTTCCCATCTGGAGGATTAAGATATTAATCCGATAGTATTACTTTTTCTCCTTTCCTTTCTCGTTGCTGTTGCATTTCCATCCCTTTTACGCGAATACTCCAGGGATGTCGCCAATGTTTCAATATTTCTATTGTGTACCGTAGCAGAAAATTGCGAAATTATTCGCGCTCAGAGTCAACAACAAGGTCATCTTTTTAGCAACTTCTAACAAGAGAGAACCTCACGTAAATACTATTTTCGCAGTAGAGACTGGTTTTGTAAACTAATATTGCCTTTATCTTTTATTAAAATAATTTTTTATCAAAAGAAATTTGTAATTATTTATACTTGTAATATATTTCTTTTAACGTTTTAGAGAAAGAGAGAGAACCACACTTTAAAAAATGTCTAAGTTTATTGAATTTTGAATTATAAAAAATACCACCATACACGTACATACACACACATTGTAACTCATATTAAATCGTGTTAGTATGCAGGATTAATATACAAAATGTTATAAATTCGTCACAAATTTCACAAAGATTGTTACTTTTCCTACAAACACGCTTTTTCACTAAAAAACACGTCTTGCTCTTTCTATGTCGTATCTCTTGACGGTTACTATAAAGTCGTATATTACTTCGTGGGGGTTCGCGAGATAATAAAATGTGACGAAACGACAGTAAAATTTTCATTTTATCGTTTCGTAGAGAAAGACCCGCATCTTTATCGTCCAGGAGGAGCAGCACGTAACTTGTATTTTGCGACACGTAATAATCCAATTATTATACGTCATTTCGGGAAGTCATTCCGCGCGACTTGTTGACTTCGGTGTATAAAATATATAAACAAGACCCTTCCCCGAGAGACACTTGGAACAACATTCGCAATGTTCGATCTAAGCATACAATATAATCGAGATAACAATGGAAAATACAAGTAATTAATTAAAACAACCGGCAACATCTAATGCAAGAGTTGATGTAACGAATGACGAGGAAAATGAAAAAACTTTCCGGTTACGAGATATCGAAAGATCGATAAACAATTGCAGTGTCTTCAGACGGGAAGCCCCCGAAAAGCAATCAAACTGCTTGTAATGAAATCATCGAGACCGATGTCCGTCCCGGAAACTGATTACAGTTTCATTAACACCGAACAATTCTTGCACAATCATCATGATTTTCCACATTCCAAATGTTTCGTTTTGCCGAAGATAAGAATAGCGCCGTGTGTATTTTATTAATCAAATATTTAATCATCGACGTAATTAAATTGTGCTATCTAAATGATATATAAAAAAAATCAATCTTAATTTTTTTTACAAATATAGGCAACGTAGACGAAATGTAACAATTAAAATGAACGATAAAGCACAAAGGAAAATATAATCGCTAAATCTCTCTACAGTCGTATTAATGGGAGAATTTTTTTTCGTAGCACACAAAAGACATCTCTCGACTTTTATTATGAAAGAAGAAAAGAGCTCTTTAATATTATAAATCACAGTGAAAAGGGAGGATGTGTGCGAGTGGAACTCGAACATAGTAGCTGCGTAAATTCACGAGAACTATTTCAATGAGAACTGGTAAGTTTATACCCCCTACTTTGTCAGTCTACTTTGCTCTTTAAAGCACTAAACCGAGTTAGTACAGAGCTAAAAAAGTTCTTGTTAAGAGATATAGCTAACATAAATTTATATATCTGTACTCGCATTCGCCGATCGGCCCTTCTCTCTTTTCTCTCTTCGTCGTTTTCTCGCTCCACCTTATAAAATAAATTCTCTAAACGAAGTTATCTCGACGCTAAAGGAAAACTAAATTTACTCGCTTACTTTGTTTTTAATTTCCGTAAAGTGCGATAATCACGAGTAAGAGCAAATATTGCAGATTGCGTGTCGCTTTTGCCAGATTGCTGCTTTCAAGTGGAAGCCAAACGTGGCGGCTTTAACACGTTTCCGTAATTCGATTCGTCCGATCATGCATAGACCTGCGTCACTTGCACTAGGCACTCTCGTGTGTCGAGAGTTTCTCCATAAAAAAATGCGCTTCTCGTCTCGTTCTCGACTTGAGATACTTTTACGCGTTTTTTAAATAAGTTTAACGAATCTATGTTGATTGTATTAGTGTTCCTCGCTTAATTCACAACATTATAATCATATAATTATTTTTATTCCGATAAACGCAAAACTTTTGGCTCTCGTTGTCAGCGTGATTGTGAAAAAAAATTACGAGTAACGAGATTACAAGATTGAAGGAATCTCGAGATTATTGTTACGCAGACGTGCTAAATATTAAAGTTTTAACGTTCGCCAAGTTTCTGGTCGATTAATTTCGAAATTTTCAAATTAGAACCAATCAAAAAGTTTTCAATGCGGACGCAACTTCGGAGTAACTTGTATATTTTCGAAGAACTTATCGGTAACTCTCTTTCATCGCGATGTAATTCAAGGAAGAATTAATTTCGAAGAAGAGACAAACAGGATCACTTTTTATCAAGTATGTATTCAACAAGACTTTGGAGCAATCTCGCGACACTAAACAGAACGGATATTTGTTTCTCAGTGAAACTTTTCTGTGAGATGATGCATTTTAATTGGAAAACTTCACTCGAATAAAGTTTCGCTTCGCATATTATGCTTTAATGTCAAGTAAGAATAATGCACATATAGATATGTTTATAAACAAGTTTTGTAGAAAAGTTTTTATAAACAATATATAATTAAAAATAGATATGTTTTAGACTAAGTTTGATATTCCAGAAGATGCAAAAAAAGTTCAACTTGACTATGTTTTCAATATACATATACATATTTTTCAAAAGAGTTATATAAACACATGTAATAAATTGTTGCAAAAAAATTATTTAGACCTAAAAAATAAAACGCACTGTAAAAATTCGTTTAGTCTCAATTTGTTTATTTTCTATTATCTGTAAGGCATTAGTTTTATTTTTTTTGTGCAATATATGGACAATGTTAACAATTTAAAAATAATAAAGGAAAAGTTTCTCTCTTAAAAATACAATATATTTCACATCAAAGAAAACATGCTGTTTATCCTACGCTCAGCATGGGAGTAAAAAATCTAAAAATAAATGAAAGAAAATGTTTATGCAAGAATAAATTCTTCTACAAAAAGGAATATTAAAAAACTATCATTTAATTATATCAGAGTCGTTAAATAAAAAATTAAACCAGCCAATTTTCAACATTTCCATTTTGCACAACTCGTTAATTATTGCTCGCTACGAAAAGAGATTCATATAACGTAATATAATGGAAAAAGCGACAATTTCCCATGCAAAAATAAATCGAAAATCATACATCGTTGAATTTGTCTCGATGACTATTAATACAATATACATAAATATAAAAGTATAAACGTTTTATTTATTAAAACAATTTAAAATAAATTAAAGTGATTGAGAAAGTTATATAAATTCTCTCTTTGTTAAAAAAGAGAGACTATTGTATATTTTTTATATATATTTCAATAGCTACTGATGAGATAAATCCGATGATGTATGATACATATTATAGATCGTTAGAAATCATTCAAATTACAAAGAAAACGATCAAGATTTCCCCTTTTAAAATTAATTTTTTCGAAAGTAAAACTTTGCACGAAAACAACTTTATTCGATATTTTTAATTTATTTTCACCACACCCTCCTTTTTGGTTGTACCAAGTTTCTCGAAGCTCTTTCTAATTATATTATGTGCAACATACGCAAAATGGGTCATGCAATATTTGCATCATGTTATCCATGAATATATAATTTCTTATCCGTATAATTCACATAGAAATTAATTAATCCGAACGTATTTATACACATACAGACAACGCAAATCTCTCAAAAACCGTCGTAAAGCTATCTCTGAAAGAGATGTCTTTTTAACATTCTCTCGCGACATTTTTTCCGTAATACATTCTTCACAATGTCCTTGGAATTTTTGCGTTGTCCTCGGATCAATTTGTTCAGGATTAAATAACGCGCGATGATAAAGGAGAGAATCGTAGGATGAAAACTCACCACCGTCGTCGAAGTAAGGACTGGCGAAGCCTCTGTCGGCCAGGACGACCAACAGAAGGGACAACCACAATAACCAGGATCTCATATCGCCTTATGCCGGATGCGGTCGCTCGGGGTCGTCACGGTTCGCGCTCACGAAAATCCGTGAAAGAGAAAGAGAGCGAGAGAAAAAAAATGACAGTAGGGAGAGAAAGAAAGAACAAGAGATGTAAAGCAAAGTGTCCCGACTCGTTCCCGCTCGTCTCTTCCGCTCTCGTTTCGTGCAAGGAATCTCACCCTCGGCTGACCGGCACCGGGTACTGGGGTGCGAGTGAGGGTTCCACCGCGATCGTGATGCTTATATAGACGCGGAGGGAGGCGTGGCGATGCGCCCCCACGAGAAGCGGAGCTCGCGAGCGGATCGCGCGCGCCAAGTTGTCCGCCACGCGCGCTCTAGTGCGCGTCGTCTGATCGTGCGGTGCAGGAGCACCCCTTGAGTCTATCCGAGGGATGAAGATCCTTTCTCGGCTGCCGTTCGCCGCTACGTATCAGCCTCGTATTCTCGGAGAGGAGCAACTGGTTGCGAAGCAACTGGTACTTGTTAGACTCTATTTCTTTTACTCTTCTGTCCGTCTATTTGTTCTTATTTTATCTCCGTTCCGACCTCGAAACCTTTAAAACTGTCCGAGGCTGCAAAGAGTTCAAATGTCAGAGGTATATATAGTTTGTTGCAAGGCGAGATACACAAATTTGACGCGAAAAAAGTTGAGGAGCAATTGTGCAAAGGAGAAGCAGATGTTGTACGTTTCAGTGATATAAATGCGAATTATATGTAAATTATTATATAGGAAAATATATTAGGAAACTGTATTCTGCTTTATCAAAGTTCTACTCTATTTTATATTAGTTCAGCTGAATAAAGTGACTTATATCGAAATTAAAAACAGGGTAAACTCTTACTGATATTGAACCGAGCATTTGGCAATACAGAAAAATTAGTTTCTTTTTTTAAAAGAAAGTCGCATTTGATTTATATTTTTAATGATATAAAACACGAACACACACTCTGCTCTCACATAATGAATCTCTGAATATAAAATACTTACTTGAGATGTTTCGGCCGTTTTAGTGTCAGGAATGAATCAATATATACGTGTCTTCCCGTGTAATAAAAGGATAATTAGTTCAATTTGCTCGTCCTTGATACGTAATCTCGCAAATCTCCGTAATTTGTTAATTCGATTCGTTGGTGAATATGCGGAATTAATAAAAATTTGTTTACCACACTCGTAACCCTTCTCGTTTGCTCGAGTCTCCGACAGAGATGATTGCGCAAATCAGAGAGTACACAGGGAGAATTTTCTCTTAGAATTTATCCTGAAAATCATGGTAAATGTGGGACAATATGGTATGGAAAGAATTTTATGAGAATTTCTCTGATTAATATTTATCACAATAAAAAAAAAATATGTTTGATTAATTTTATTAAAAGTATAGTAAAATTTACTAAAAGTATGGTAAAATTAATCAAACATATTTTTAAAATTCTTTCCATACCATATTGTCCCACGATTACAATGATTTTCAGGATAAATTCTAAGAGAAAATTCTCTCTGTATATTGTTATGCACAGAATCCGAATCTTAAATATATTCACTTGAGATCAAAACTTGTACGGAGCATAAAGAACTTATATGGTTAAAGAGATATAGATAGATTCCTCACAGAAATCACCTTGAAATTCAAAATTGAGTTTTTCTTTTTCCGACATGTTCCATTCTGCATAGTGATTTTAAATCAAATCGTATTATCATGAATCTTGCAATGTTCAAAGCAAACTTTGATGGATTTTATTACGACCCTAATAGATCTCTTTTCATCGCCCTTTTTATCTTTGACATTTTTCGCAATATTTTGTAAATATTTTTAAATATATATAATTCTGTCAAATAAAAATTCTATTTTATTAAAATTTAAAATATACTTACATTTTAAATAAAAAAATAACGTTGTTTATTACATATTTGCTTTTTTTTATCAAATTTAATTCATGAAAGTCTCTAGATTGCTATAGGAGAAGTTTTTTTTTTCAACTTGCCTATAATTTAGCTTATGATTAGCGCCTCGATATTTTTTTATTACAATAATATTTTGTTCCAATTAATCAATGGCGAATAACTATATAGTACATATGTGCGTATGACGTTTAATTGTTTTTACACGCGCGGGAAATTTCATTGCGGGGGTGCAAAATAATGGAAATGTTGATTTCTCGTTAACGGCGCTCAAGAGAGTTATCGTGAACGTTACGTTGTTAGTAGCATTTGGCATTGTTTGGCTGGAATGCGCAATTTAGTTTATTCACACGGCGGTACAGTTTCCGAGCGTGCCACCGCATCAGCTGTAACAGACGTGAATCGTTGTGGCGAGGCTCTCGAGAGCTCCGCGAAAGCCTGAACAGAGGAAAACTCCATGCTTTCTGTGCGTTGCATGACGGCCGAAAGCATAAATTAAACCGAGATTCAAGTTTGTATTTGTTGCGAGTAGTTTCTGTGCGAATTTACAGGATAAATGTGATGAAATATATGTGCGAAGAAATTGCGGAGAAATTAATTTCAGAGTTATTACAAAGTGTCAGTAATTTTCATAAATAATATTAAAATAAGGGAAAAATTGCATACCAATGTCGAGAGAATATCATACATGTCATTGCATTGTATTTTTTCTTCATGTAGAGAGAAAGAGAGAAAATTAAATGTTTAATATAACGAATTATGTTGTATCGTATTATATATTTGTTTTCAATTTTTGTTTACATTTCGGTAATACAAATACGAAATATATAAATTGTAAATTATTACACGCGTTTTCTCCTGACTTTTTTTTTAACACTCGTGCTTTAGTATCTCAAATTTCCGCTCTTCTATCTTATATTTTTTTAAGAATAAAAAAAAATAATTATTCTCTCCTAGAGATCTGCAACAGCGATATAATTTTAAACTCGCTGTCGAGTATTCGTCTCTTTGATGCTAATAAGTTTCTGAATTACATTCAGAAAGTTCGGGGCGCGAGAGTTATACAGAAGACAGAAGTGTGTAGCTTAAATCAACGTACGGGAAATATATAATGAAATGACCGCGTTGGACAATATCCATTATTCAGAACCTGACTTTGATCGCTTAGCCATGAACAGTGGCCGCAAAGGCGATTGTGAACTTCCGACGTTTACTTAAGGGCAATACGCAATTCCGGTTTGTCACCAAAGTGCTTAGGAGTCAGCAATTAATCGAACATGTTTCGAGATTAACGTCTTGTTCTAATATCGAGAATATTCGCAATATTATTTGCAACGTTAGATAAATCTCAATATAAGCGCTTGCATCGTTGATATAAAACAAAAAATAAATAAATAAATACAAAGGATTATTAAATTACATAAAATATAAAACTAACTCAATTCAAATGTAAATTAATTGCGCTCATAAAAATTTAATTGTGCAAAGTGTATCATTTCTATTTAAATCGAGTAAACTATTTAATTATTTCTGAAAATGCCACAGTGCTCATATATTTAACTTTGCTACATTTAACAAAGATATTTTAATATGAATAAATAATAAAAATTAATTTACAATACTTACCAGTAAATCGGCATTGAAGAAATTTATTGGGATTAGTTTTCACTCGTACTCTGCTTTAATAAATGTACTACACATCCTTTTCTTGATTTTTCACTCGAGATAGACATCGAATCTATTGCAAAATTAAAGTCGGCGGTTTCGCTTCATGTCGCAATCTCATTAATAAAAGCTTGCCTGCTAATGGCAACAAAGTTCCGCGTATGAAAAAGCGAGCCAAAGGTAGATGTGCAATTTAACTAACAGATGGATAGAATGACGATGAAGCGGAAGGATTTCCCATCGTGGGTGTCAGAGAAATTGAAGATAACGTCGAGATGGAATAAGCTACTAAATTTCGCCGGTTTGTGGGTGTTTTGCGAAGAGAAGACCCTCCAATGCAACTTGCTTACAAAAGTACAATGTGTCCTTTTATCACGTTCGGGGTATCGGATATAAATTGTATTTATATCTCGCTTAATACATTCATGTTCGCAATTTTCTTCTATGTCTCTCGCAGTTGCATTACGAAGCTATCGTAAATTCTCTTATTTATTGATATCTCCTAAATATCCCGCCTGATCCCATATACATTGTATTTCGTGACGAAAAGTAGTTTGCTCTCCTTTATTGAGGATTTGCACATTTATTTATCGAGTTACCGATTCTATTTTTTCGATAAAAAAAATGAAATTTCTATAAAATTACAATGATTTATTTTTTAACTTTATTAGCGATTGTTAAATAATACATAGATCGGGATTATTATCAGTATGCATGTGTATAAAATGATTTTCACCCAAGTAATTTTGCGTTGAAAAATATGTCACTTTGCATTTAAAAAAATCCTATATATCTCGAGAATAAATTCTAATATTAAAAAACAATCAAAATCAATCGTGTATTTTCATCGCAAAAAAATATATCATTATAACGGAAAATTATCAAATGATATCTCTCTTCTCGTCTACTATTTGATTTATATTTTGTATTAAAAAAATCAATACATATTATTAATACATTTATTAATATCGCTGTAGAAATAAAAAAGTAGGGAAAGATCAGTATTCGTTAAAATGATAAAATAATATAATAAAATATAATAAAAAGGCGAGATATAGTAAAATAAATCTTTTATTAATTTTTGCTCGTATAAAGACGATATCGCGATTTCTTTGCTTCTCGTCATTCCCTTAGGTGAAATAGGTATCGAATACGAGAAAGAGGCGCGATATTGATTTACGGATAACATCCTGTTATATGAAAAAAAAATACAAAGTATCATACAAAAATGAGATACACCAGTCTGCTAAAATTTTCGATAACGATGCCGGATATCCTTTAAGCGTCTTACCTATACAATCCTGAAAAAAAAACGAGCAAAAAGAAGAAATAAAAAAACATGTTCGTATCAAGATGGGTGCACCTATCTAACTAGGAAATCCGATGTCGCGTCCTAATTGGCGTTTATGGTACACGAGGGTGTCATGCGTCAGCCGGTATTATACATCCCCTATATAATGAGTTACCAGAGATCTCGGAGAGACTTCGTTATACGAGCAACGCAGACGGGGTCTAACAATAAGCCTTATGTGTCGCGGGACGATTAGTGGTACCACGATCTGGCTTTTCGGCGAGAGAAATTAAACGCGGAGAGTCCATTAATTGACATTACATGGCATTAACACAGTCGCGTTTGACACATTGTTGCTAAATTTAGATCTAATAATCTCCATAATCGAGAATCAATAGTAAATATACCCTTAACTCGAAATTATAATCTATATTTCAGCAAAGACGATAAATCTTTTTTATAAAGACATTAGTAAGCTTTTTAATTTTTGTCTGCAACAACTTGTCATTTAAAAGAATTTATATATCGCAAGTTTTATAACATTTCTTTTTATACAAAGTGCATAGTCTAAAATCGTCTATAAAATATATTAGAATGTATATTGAAGACGCTCTCTTGAAGATTGAGTTTGGAATTGGTCAAATTCCAATCTTCAATCTTAATATATATAATCTAATATCGATTTTAAAAGTTTTCCAGTCTCTCAAACTATTAAGTTCTCAGTTTCATTTTGTTTGGCATCTACTTCTGGCTTAATAGTATCTCGAGTTTCAAGGATTTATTGTTAATAACAAATAATTTTCAAACTCTACAGCTTTAAAATAGAGAAGAACATAAGTACTTGATACTTATTGTGAAAGATTTGAATCTTGAAAATTGTGAAGCGAAAAATAACCGTATATTTGATCGTATTTTTTTTCATATGGACCTCTTGCGTAAAAAAAAAAAGAAAAAATGGGACTGTCATAAATAAAAATGTGCGTATCGCGTCACGAAGGACATCGCGTGTGCTGTCAATATTTACAAATAAATTGCGATGCTTGTCTGCGAAATTTCTCCGAGAAATGAGTTGCTCGAATTAACTCGCTGGAAATGATCGTAGAAATTGACGAGGACTCGCGTGATTTTGCGACGGTCTACAAGAAAGATTATCTGGGAAAGAAAGGTGAAAGGCCAATCGGATGCAAACCGTTACCCAAGTATCGATCACCTTTGAACATCTTGAACGAACCGTACAAGCAGTATCTGAATACACGACTAGAAAATCGATCGTTGCCCGAGAACGAACGAAGCGAGGATCCATTAGAACGGTTAAACAGGGTAAATATATAATTGTACGTAAAAGATCATATGCAGCTGCGTATATGATCGTGTAATCACGTACATCTTTCCCCGAAAATACAGATACGCGACAAGTTTCCTTATCTGAGAAACGTTCTGCCAGAAATCGTGCCGGATGAAAACGTGATAGAACGCGAGAAGAAAAAATCAATAAAAACTGTATATCAATTGGATTACTGGAGGGATTCTGGTATAAAGACTCCGTTAATTATAATAATTTTATCATCACACTAATGGCTGCTTATTTACAATTTTATACGAGATATCGTATGTCTCGATTATACTATATAAAATACCGCAAGTTGCAACAGAATTTTAATCTCTCTTTTAGTTTTTGTTTAGTTTCGTGTTTGATCTTTACGATGTTGCAATGTTGTGTCATTAAAATGAATACTTTGATCGCGATTAGATAGTGCTCGTGTAGACGCGACGTTACCGCAAGACTGGATTATACCAGAGACAATTCAGAAACGCGCATATCGAGATCCGTGGATAATCGCAACGCGAGACTTGATAAAGCCGCCAAAAATTGTCAAACCGCGCAACAACTTGGATCCTAATCCCAAGGAAAGAGAAATTCTTCGTGTAAAGTACGTAAAATACACCACGTAGAGAAACGTCCGATTAAGGCTCCTGGGTGCTCATCGCGGCCATATTGGATTGTGACGTCAGAGGCGAGAAAGCACACGCTAAAAATTCTTAGATGCCATTTTTTAATGAAAAGATATTTCGATTAAACAGCACTTCAGATGGCTTTAGCACACTCTTAAAAAACTCCGAAAACTATCCTTTTCCCTTTATAATCAATCAACATCTGTAAAATGATCGAGATATCAGACTTTGACATGCGGAATGACTGCGCATGTGCAAAGACCAGACGGACTGGGCTTCATAATATTACATTTTACAGCTGTTGATTGATTATAAAGGGAAAAGGATAGTTTTCGGGGTTTTTTAAGAGTGTGCTAAAGCCATCTGAAGTGCTGTTTCATCGAAATATTTTTTCATTTCGAAATGGCATCTAAGAAATTTTTGCGTGTGTTTTCTCGCCTCTGACGTCACGATTTCGACATGGTCGGCAAGGAGCCAGGAGCCTTAATATATTTAAAATATAGAAATATATTACTCTATTTTTCTGCAGAACTGGCAATTCCGAGTACGCTAATACAATCGGAATAACAGGGGAAAGAATTATGCTAGAAAGTCCCGCAGATATGAAAGAATGCATCGCATCGCAAGAGTTATTAAGGAATTCTGAAATAACCGAGTCGGAATGTTCACTTATATTGAAACAAAATTTAACTCTCCCGTCGAAAATATTCTAAGTCATTCTTTTAAATGATATAATTTTATAATTGAGACACAAGATATGCGTGTGTATACAAGATGTGTGTGTCGAGGTCATTAACAACTACAATAAATTATAGTGTATGCAAGTTGTTAAAAAAACAGAATTCATATTTTTATGCTTATATATAATAATTTCACTTGCAACTTCACTCTCAAGTTTTCAGTAAACCACTAATTATTTGCTAGGATTACTTTCAATTACAGCCGTACAAACTTTTCACATTTACATCAGTACACATGTCGCTGCATAAAGATATAGTTACATAGCTTACATTTTATTTTTATGTAATTATTTACATATTCGATAGAGCCGCTTTATACGAAATAATTATCCATAAGAGTAAATATTTTATATTTTATATGCGTGATAGATTTGTTCGTTGAATATTTTTTTCATAATTGACAAATTTTGCAAACATCTCAAAATCTTTAGCAAACATATTAATCTTTGTCAGTTGTTTGAACAAAGTTAATTGGCGATTCTTCTTTTACTGAATTATTATTTGCGTATTTTCGTATCATTTTTAATAGATATATATTTTTTAAGATTATAATAACTGACAAACATATAGAAACAGTATTAAAAATGAAGAAGCAGAGTTGAAATTTATATTTTATACAGTAGAGTTAAAGTGTAGTTTAAAATTTTAAGATAGATTAACCAAAAAAGTTTTCAAATATATAAGCTTATAAATTGTGCACTTAGAAATCGTTTATCTATCAATATTTATATTGGGGAGTTAATATCTCTGAGAATTAGAAAGATTATATACATATACGTAAATATCTCACATTTTAATTTCTTACAAAAAAAGCAAGTTTTTAATTAAATATATATTTGTAATAAAAAATTATACTACGCAAATTCACGACGATTACTTATATTCCTAATATCTTTTAATTATAAGAAAAATTTTTAACTTAATTAGTAATTTAATCTAAAAATGTACCCAGCACATGATATATACAAATGTATGATTCAGTCTCTAACCTTACACAGTATTGCTAACTAGTTTTAAATCTCATTAAATGACAAAATATATTTTGTGATTAAAAGAAGAATCTCTATGTCCACATACAATTATTATGCTATACATTAATCTAATTTATAGTTTAATTTCCTTAGATATGAAGTTATTTATATATATATATATATAAATAAGCATTTGTGAGACATATGTACTTGTTTAGTAAAACAATATATGTATTCTTTTACTAAATAAAATTGTCACAAATGTTTGCTTTAATTACTATCAAATTATAAATAGTGTGAGATATATTATACTTATGTTCATGCAAATTGTCTCAAAACAATAGAATATTTCACAATTTCACAGAGTTAAAGACAGAAAGATTCTTTAAAAATGATTTAAAAATTTTCTTATCAGAAATGTTGTGCGAGAGAATTATTACTTTTTGCACTTTCCAATATTATACATTTTTAATATTTAATATTAACTGAAAAACAATTTTTATCTATTTTTTTTCTTAAGCTTGTTAGGAAAATTTTTAATCGTTAATTATCAATTAATTTCGATATTTTTTTTATAATAGAAAAGAAATAAGAAAGATATTATATAAAACCTTATATACAATTTCATGATATATCTATAGACATATCTATAGTTATGTAAAAATTACACAGATTTTTGAAAAAATTACACTTGTATTATACATTGCACCTAAACATGAAAATATTTACAAAATGCAAATGTCCAATAACATCACCGACACAAATTTATTATGCTGATTTTTTTTCTATCCAATTTGTATTATTTATATCAAATGATTGTTTGAAGTAACAATGTCGTCATCAGAAATCATGTCTTGCAGAGGAATATTTGGTTTCTGCAACAAATAATTAGAAATGGCAAATGTAACTTACATCGCATACGCAAACATTACTGATTAGAAAATAGTAAGCGTTATCTTACTTCAAGTACAATTGTGGATGCCATATTGTCTGTGTCGTGATATTGTACACCTACATTTGCGGCTGCTATTGCTACAGTATGAACGTTATCGGTGCTGGTTGAAGTTGTGATGTGCTGGGTAATCGTGGAGTTTGCATTTGCTCTACTGGAACCATTACACTCTTATATGCGTAAAATTACCAAAATGAGACACTGCTTCTTTAGTTTTTCTTTTTCAAGGTTTAGAAAATTTACATTAGGAAAATACAAAGTAACACTTACTTCCGCTTTTTTACTTGACCAGAATGGAATCGGCCGCCTTCGCCACGAATTCTGTTCATCGCATGTCGATGACGGGATTCGTGGAGATATTTCTGCAAAATTAAATCTTATGTAATTTTTGCGTCTTTAAGCATTTCGCAATTCAATTATTGCGTAAATAGGTAACAAATCCAATTTAAGACCAAATAGACGCGTTTAATAGAAGATTAAAATTTTTTTCTTACAAAACTATAGTATTTAAGTATATATGTTTTATTGTCACAAACACATTAATGTGTTTTGGAAAAATTTGAGAATCCATACCGGCCTTTCCTTAGGTATCTTTCCTTCAGCTTCTAATTTAGCACGCGCTTGTCGACGCTTTAATATCCGCCTGTACTGTTTCGCATTGACATACAACGGTTCTTCTTCAAGAAGCTCGGCGTGAGGCAATGCTACTCTTTGGAACGCTTGTGTTTGTCCGCTGTTACCTGGTTGCACCATCTAATTTTTGCAAAATATATCATTAATTAATTATTGTGATGATAAAGCAATTTTTTTAATTCAAGAAAAATGATATGTATAGTTAGCATTGCTCTATAATCATTACAATCAATAATGTGTACATAAAGATTAACGTGTATATAAAGATTAGATAACTAGAAAGCTTTTTCAATGATAATTACCATAACAACATTTCCTGTTTGTGACATTGTCGATGTAGGACTGCCCAAAGGTTGTACTGGGGTGGTAGTAGCTGCAGTAGCTGTTGCAGCTTGCGATGTTGTGCCAGCAATTTGCATGAGATTGCCATTGAGATTTATCACTGCAAATCAAAAATATGTTTAAGAAAAGGATTGTCTATAAAAACACAATACAAGTAGGTGTGCGTTCCTATTCTTATACCTGTTGGTTGTGCTTGTTGAACTTGACCATCCAATTGTACAGGCTGATAGATATAAGTCTGTCCATCAGGAGTTTGAATGATCTGTGGTGTCTGCGGTTGCTGAATTACTATTTGCTGACCGGTATTGGTCAAACTAGAGACAGGTACGACTTGTATCTGTCCATTAGGCGCTGCTACCTGTATAGCCTGTGGAAGCATCATAGTTTGTCCGCCCTGACCCATCTGTACAACTTGTACCGTACCACCGGCACTACCAACCACAACTGCCTGTCCTTCGCTGAGTTGCTCCATGGTGGATGTTGGTCCTTGCTGCGATAATAAAAATTAACTTTTCTTTCAACCGACACGCATTGCGATGTTAAACAAAAAAGATGTATACAGTTTTACTATATTAATTAAAAATAATAAATCTTAAAAAATATTTTCATAATCATACATAAACATAATATTCTTCTGATGTATACATCGATTGGCGCCGTCCAAAAGCTATAAAATTCTCGTGGAATGTTGAGTTCATTATGTTCATCATGTTTGTGACTGGTGACGAGATGGAATTATCAAAATAGCATTCTTCTAATTGTGATTTTATTTTAAGGAACAGACAATAATCAGTCAAATCTGGTTTGTAAAGAAACTGCCTGACATTGGTCGAATTGTAACAAGTTGTTGTTACAGTTTTTTGCAGAGAAACATGTTAGTGTTTTTAGCTATCCCCCCTTATTCGCCAGATTTGGCATATCTGCTGTTTATTTTGTTCCCTGAAGTAAAATCGCAATTAAAGGAACGTCATTTTGACTTTATCCGAGTCATCCACAAAAACATGAGGAATAAACTACATATATGGGCCGGTTTCACCCATCGACAAAGATATAGTTTAATCGGTCGATTGAGTTGATCAGAGATGGTGAAACCGGCCCATAGTATTCCAGCTGAAAGAATTCGACAGAGGCATTCAAGAAACTGTACGATTATCAATCGACGTACTAGGAGGCGCCTATGCTGAAGACGAAGATTTATCATTTTTAACTAATATAGTCCTAAAACTCCGTAGACGTATCGTGTAATGCGCATAGCCGTTTGACGTAACACGAGTTCGCTACGTTATATACATACCGATCATATCGGATAGCCATATCGAGATGGTGTTATCGGAACCGTCGTTACGTTAACGCTGCACGAAATTCGTAGAGTAACTTATCGTTAGACTCGAGATGGGAAAGACTCGGGGGACTCTCGGCGGAGCCTTTGACGCGGCAACCGGGGAGTCCACGTGGGTTCTCTCGCGCGCGCGATATCGAGGCCATATCTCGCGGGCGACTAGGCAGGTGAGCAAGCCGAGCGTATCGGGCATCGTCGAGGCGTGAAGGCACCGAAGGCAGAAACGGAGCAGCGGGAGGAGTCCGGGCCCGCGACACACGCGGTTCCCCGGGAGACGAGTACGCGTCGCTCCCAGCTGTACCCTTCCCCCCCCGCGGTGCAGAGGCGCGACGTAGTTTGATCGGGCGGCGTCGATCGGGAGAGAGGAGAGAGTCGCCATCGGAGACCGCGAACGGAAAGGAACACAACGAGCTATCGCTACTCGCGACAAACATGGCCGTGCGTTCGCGTGGGCCTTTTCGGGGTTCGGGGAACGAAGGTGGCTGGCTTCGCGCGAAGGGCACAGAGACGCGACCGCGAAATCAGGGTTAATCGCAGACGTGGGCGCGCGGCCGCGTATCGGGCTGATGTTTGATAATTTGTGAACTTACATTGGATATTTTCGTGGGCACTTTCCCAATGATTGGTCGACGAATTGAGGACCAATGGTCGGCGATAGTGCGTTCCGCGGCTCTTGTGTATTGGTGGCGACCCAACGAACTGCTACTCGAATAGCAGACCGACGCCGAGACCGGTCGATGCCCCTCTGCGTCTCCGCAAGTGCGGCCAATCGACGGACGCGTCTCAACCCCCTCCCCTACGAGCGCGCAGTTCGAAATTCGCGCGTCCGTTAAAATCGCCTTCCGACAAATTATATTCAATTCTATACGATTATAAAAGGATAAAGGATCTTAAGATTGTCCCTTGTAAAATGAATCACCGTCAGCGACAAAACGCGAGTTTCGTATACCCTCCATCAGCGTTGAAAACTATCTCGAAAATTGACCTCGAGAACAATTATTCATGCTTTGAGCATCTAAAGATAGAAGCTTTTATTTGATTCTATGAATTAAATTAAATTAAATTTGCTATATAATTTAGAAGACAAATAAAGCTTGTTCATACGCTATAATAATACAAGCCAATCGTACTCTTGTTTATATGATTTGATTAGATTTATTGAACAATGACAAAATAGCATTTTTTTAAGTTTGTATATGTGAGTATATATGTATATATATTGATAAAGAATATTACAATATAACAAATTTTTTTACAATACAAATTTTACGTAGATAAAATGTACGTGAAAAAAATTCATGCACATCTTACCTTAAAACTTCAAGAGTAAATGAGAAAAGTACATATCTATTCGATAATTATGAAGCCATTATGCAGCAATCAAACAATAATAATAGTTAACATCTTTTATAATACATCTTACCTACTTTAAAATCAATCCTTTGTTTTAGCGTAAGCTAGAAATGTAATTCGAGCTTAGGTCGATTTATTTCAGACAAATGTATGCTCTTTCGATGCCGAATAATGATGTGTCAAAATTCCAATTAAATAGGATGAGATTATAAATTAGCCGGGGAAACACTTAACGATCACGACAGAAACGGTACAACCAAATCTTCCTTGTGTTCAACTTTTACATCGCTTAATGCTGTCACAGCCTTGATGAGCATCTCTGTAATCTGTATATTCAATTCAAATCATTAAATATGACATTATTATAACAGCTAATGTAATAAAAAAAAAAAGTAATTGAAAGTGATTTCTCACCAATTCTTGATCTTCAACAGCGAGTGGATCAGCTGCTAATATTCGTTCCGGAGCAGGTATATCCTTAAGTAGACAAGATGAAGTTTCAGGAAGTTTAATCCTACCCGATTCTATTCTCCTCGAATATGCACGAGATCTATCCATGTATTCGTGCTGTTCTAGATTATGTGTATCTAATGCACCCACATCTATGACGTTGCTGTAAGAAAAAAGTATAGAGCGATAAGATTATCAAATCACAACTTTTCAGGTAGAATTTAACTTTGACTTTACAAAACTTGGCACGAGATATTAACAACATTAACATTAAAGGAAACAAAATTTGTAGAAGAAATTCCTCAACAAAACTAAGAAACAAACACACAATACAGGTGAAAAAGTCAGATGTAATAAAAGAAACTCCACTTACGCCGCAGTTTCGTGTAAAATTCTATTTAATGCACTCTGTTCATCTGTCTTCTTAGGCACGGAGCTTGCGTATTGATTAACATAATCATCACTGAAAAGAAAAATAAGAAGCATGATTTAATCTTACGTAAGAGTCCAAGGTCTCTGAAACTGAATGTTCAAAAGCAAAACATCTATACAGGGATAAACGGAGCGAGAAATAAACTCACCTATGTACTCTTGGTATGTTTGTATTATTACTGACAGGATCTACTAATAGATGCGTTCTCTCATTCGCTTCTCCATCCTGCAAATAAAAGACATTGTGAAAGATATTTTAAATGCCAGAAAAATGATGTATTTTTATTTTTCACGTTATCGCGTCATTTCTGCTGTTATCTTCATTATCATTGTAACAAAATGTTGGTATATACATTAATATATATTATGCGCAATTACTCGTGGCCAAGTAGGCGTGTTATTCGTGATAATTTGTACGAATCGCCGAGCATGTAACGTCAGTGATAAGGAAACGAGAGGTTGCCGAAACTATGGAAAAAGCGTGACATTTTTCGATCGCGGTCGCGTTTTACCTGCGGATCATTGTCCTCTTTACAGAAACTGTAGCAGCATCCCATATTTGAGCGGAATCTCTAACGTGATCTTGACCTATCAGCAAAGTATCGTACAACTGTTATTGCAAACAATCGTTCATCTTTGTTCCGGTAAACAATCGAGTGAATCAGCTGTCGGAGAATCGCCGCGACTCTATACATGCGCACAATCGTAGCTCTCTTGTGTATATATACAAATAAAAACTGATTGGAGCAGAGTGCACGTGATTATTGCATAGATACGAAAACTCAAGAGACGACGAAGCCTGATACATGCAACGCCTCTGTTGGAACTCTTTCTGTACTAAGTTTATTGCTCGTAATTTTCAAGTATTTGCCAAGTCAGTATAAACTCTACATCGTGAAGCTCTATTATCGATCTATATACTGGGTACTTTCGCGAAAGATCAAAATGATCCAGATTAAAATGATCCGTGCGTTGTGATTGGCCAAATCTGAAATTTCATTGAATAAAATTTCAATGAGATTGACTCTCATTGTAAGGGTGCCGTCACATGGGGCGTAACTTGCGTAAGCGTAACCAGCGGATCGCCAATCACCGAGTTATTCCGATAGAGCTCGACGAAGGGCTCTATCGGAATAACTCGGTGATTGGCGATCCGCTGGTTACGCTTACGCAAGTTACGCCCCATGTGACGGCACCCTAACTTTATTCAATGAAATTTCAGATTTGGCCAATCACAACGCACGGATCATTTTAATCTGGATCATTTTGATCTTTCGCGAATGCACCCACTATCAAACAATAAATACATAAATATAAATCCCTATCTAAGGCCGGTATTCATAGTCCGATCTTATATTTAAGATCGTCTTAAGTCCGAGCTTGAGATGCTATGCAGCCATTTGATTGGTTGAATGGGATCTTAAGTCAACCTCTGACCAGACTTAAGATGATCTTAAATATAAGATCGGACTATGAATACCGGCCTAAAAAAGGCATGTTAAGTCGATTCTCGAATGTATCGAAGTCATCTCGAAAGTCTCGAAGTGTATTGTTGCCTCTTTTCCGCAATGCTGATTGGCTCTCTGTCGATTTACGTTGTGTGTTATATTCGTAGCATCGAAAGGCTGTCATCGCGAGGGTTAGCAGCTAGCAGTTTGACAGTTAGTCCAAAATAAAATTAAATAAAATAATAATATGTTATAATACTTTAAACTTGATTAATATTTTCGCGGGAAAAAGGCAACAATACTTACGAGAATCGACTTAATATGTCTTTTTTAGAAAAGAATTAGAACAACACAAGCGCGCGCTATTCCTCGATTTTATATAAAAAAGAATGATGTTTTTATATAAAATTTGTTTAAACTTGATTAATATTTTTTGACATAAATCAGATGATTAAAGCATTACATTGTTAATTAAATTTTAAAATAAAAATATTTTAAGAAAATTAAAATAATTTTATAAATAATATGTTATAATGCTTTATCTGCGATTAATAATTTTTGACAGAAATCAGCTGATAGCTGTCATAAATATTAATCGAGTTTAAGGAATTATAATATACATTATTTAAAACATATTATTATTTTAAATGTTATAACATATATTCTTATTTTAAAAATTAATTAGCAAATTAACGTTTTAATCAGCTGATTTCTGTAACAAAAATATTAATCGAGGATAAGGTATTACAACATATTATTCACAACATATTGCTATTTTAATTTTATAGTTTGCTGAATTTTTCCGATAAACGATTAAACTTGAAAAGATTAAGGCCTCTATGAAGCCTAAAACATTTTCTGTTCTAGGCTTTATAGAAGAGATCTTTAAAAGATTTCTTCAAGACCTACAAAACGAGCCGACAGAAAATGTTTTAGGCTTTATAGAGGCCTTAATCTTTCCAAGTTTAAACGTTCTTTTAAAGATCTCTTCAAGACGAACTTTTAAGGATCTTTTAAAGATCTCTTTAAGACGAACCAAATGAGTCCTCAGCAAATGTTTTACGACTTACACAGACTTTAATTTTTCTTTGAGTAGAACATTTTCTTTGGGCGCGTTTTAAAGGTCTCTTCAAGATCTACAAAATAAGACCTCAGAAAATGTTGGACGACTTACCCAGGCCTTAATTTTCGCAAAAAACGTTTAAGCTTTCAATTCAAAAATTAAGGCCTGTGTAAGTCGTAGAACATTTAACATCATAATGTGCAGACAATGAAATGTTGAAATATATAAAAGATTAATTTTTGGCTCGTTTTAAAATATTGGAAATTAAAATTTTTAAACCGCGGACCCCATACTGCGCGGATTCATTTTACGTATATTAGATCAAAAAGTTTGTAGGCTGGTATGTTGATGGTACCATCATATTGTGTAAATAATGTACTTTTGAAATATATAATAGAATAATTTTTGGCTCGTTTTAAAATATTGAAAATTAAAATTTTTAATCCGATGATCTCATACGGCGCACAATTATATTACGTATATTACACCAAAAAGTTTGTAGGCTGGTATGGTGATGGTACCATCATAATGTGCAGGCAATGTACTGTTGAAATATATGAAAGATTAATTTTTGGCTCGTTTTAAAATATTGAAAATTAAAATTTTTTACCCACGAACCCCATTCGGCGCGGATTCATTTTACGTATATTAGACCAAAAAGTTAGTACGCTGGTATGCTGATGGTACCAAAATTATCTGCAAACAATACACTATTGAAACTTATATACGATTAATTTTTGGCTCGTTTTAAAATATAGAAAACTAAAATTTTTAAGCCGCGGATCCCATACAGCGCACAATTATATTACATATATTAAATCAAAAAGTTTGTAGGCTGGTATGTTAATGGTATCAACATAATGTGCAGACAATGTACAGTTAAAATTTATGAAAAACTAACTTTTAGCTTGTTTAAAAATATTGAAAATTAATATTTTTAAACCGCGGACCCCATACGCCGCACAATTATCAGCTGATTTCTGTCAAAAAATATTAATCGAGTTTAATGTACTATATCATTTTATTTAAAACATATTATTTTATAACTTCTATTACATTCTATTATTTTAAAATTTAATTAACAAATTAACGCTTTAATCAGCTGATTTCTATCAAAAAATATTAATTAAGTTGAAACAAACTTTATATAAAAATATCATTTTTTTTTATATAAAATCGAAGAATAGTGCGCGCATTGCGCGCACTTGTGTGTTGTTCTAGTGATATATAAAGTGCGTGTTATTTTTTTATTGTTTTTGACTCGCATTTATGATTTTATGTTAATGATGAAATGATTGCGCGACGAAAAGGCTAAAGGTAGTGAGAAATTGTTGACTCGTACTACTTAATTTCTCTACATTCTTACCTTGCGCATAATAAAATTACAATATATAAAGTGCATATAATTTTTTATTGTTCTTGACTCGCATTTATAATTTTATGTTAATGATTAAATGATTGCGCGACGAAAAGGCTAACCGTACTGAGAAATTGTTGACTCGTACTACTTAATTTCTCTACATTCTTACTTTGCGCATAATAAAATTACGATATATAAAGTGCGAGTTATTATTTTATTATTTTTGACTCGAATTTAATATTTTATGCTCATGGCAGAGTAATTGCGTGACAAAAAGGTTGAATTCTTTTCTTTTCTAAGAAAGATATGTAAAATCGATACTCGCATATATCAAAGTTTATTGTTGTCGCTTTTCCGCGATGCTTATTGGCTATCAAGATTCGCGTTGTGTGTTATATTCGTAGCATCGAGAGGCTGTTATCGCGAGAATTAGCAGTTTGACAGTTTGTTCAAAATAAAATTTAAAAAAATAATAATTTTAGTTTTAAATAATATGTTATAATACTTTAAACTCGATTAATATTTTTGAAAGTTATCAGCTGATTTCCATCAAAAAATATTAATATATATTAATATAATAATCGAGAATAAGATATTATAACATATTATTTACAGTTTTACAACATTTTACTATTTTAATATTTTAACATATTATTTTAAAATTTAATTACCAAATTAACGCTTTAATCAGTTGATTTCTATGAAAAAATATTAATCGAGTTTAAACAAATTTTATATTATTTTTTAATAAACATAAAACCGAAGAATGACGCGCGCTTGTGTTGTTCTAGTACTATAAATAGTATAAATAAATATTATAAATCAGGACCAGAATTAGAAAGAAACAAGGTTGTATTTCTATCTCTTTTTACATTATAATACTAATATCTGAACTAAAACATTTTCTCATCGAATATTTATTAATAAAAGCGATACAGTGATATGCAACTATCAGAAAATGTTTTGATTTTATTTATAAATTTAAACATGTGTGAAATTGGGAATGCGATTGTAAACATTATTTATTTTTCTTTCAATTCGTGAATTATAATTCGTATAAATTAATGTTTTTTTTTGGTTTTTTAGAGAGAGAGAGAGAGAGAGAGAGAGAGAGAGAGAGAGAGAGAGAGAGAGTATATAATACTACAATATTATATACATTTGATACAATATTATAGTATC
This sequence comes from Prenolepis imparis, assembly GCF_030444845.1. Classification (NCBI taxonomy): domain Eukaryota; kingdom Metazoa; phylum Arthropoda; class Insecta; order Hymenoptera; family Formicidae; genus Prenolepis; species Prenolepis imparis. The sequence goes on from NW_028141159.1 coordinate 1,124,445, forward strand.
AACAATTAATCAGCGAATCTCTGGCAAAAATCTGATCCATTCAGCATGTATGTATCCTTTAAATTTCTATAAAGAATTGGGTCATTTGCCAAAAACCTTTTGAATAAGGTTCACTCCATATATACACAGACATATATACTTAAGACAATTAGCCAAAACAAATATATATATTCCGATGTTGAGGAGAGAAGGAGAAAGAATAAAGTATAAGAGAGAGAAAATAGAGAAATCTTGCAGCGCGCGTGAATTTGAGCAAAAACGAATATCTTACAATAGAAATCTCTTTCAACGGTTTCTTCAACAGAATTTAACATTTATTATTTTTTGAAATTTTCTATTATTGGTTAAGAAATTAGAAATATAAGCTTTGCGACTTATTGTTAGAAACGATGTAGTTAGCAAAGGAATGAGATGGATTTTATCTTTAACCTATTTCGCTTACAGTGCTTGCATCCCTTTTCCTCTCTTTCTCTATTTTTTTTTACTAGAATTTATATTTATATTCTTCTTTTGTTTCTTGAGAAATATTTCTTTAAATTTATTTTTCATTTAAAAAAATAAAAGTTATTCCATAAATAATTTTTTGTGATTCAATTTTATTTTGATAACGTGTTTGATATATTTTCGAAAAGCTTATTTTAAACATCTTTATCGAACATTTCCATGACTACAAAATATGTTTTGTTTTTATATCTTTTATATATTTCCTATTTATTTTATATATTTTATATATTATATACTAACACGCGCTCCATTCTTTGGTTTTATGTTAAAAAAATAATATTAAAAAAAAAAATAATGTAAAGTTTATTTAAACTCAATTAATATTTTTTCACAGAAATTAGCTGATTAAAGCATTAATTTGATGATTAGATTTTAAAATAATATGTTAAAATAATATGTTAGAATAATATGTTAAAAAATTAAAATAGTAATATGTTGTAAATAATATGTCATAATATCATTCTCGATTAATATTTTTGACAGAAATTAGCTGCTAACTATCAAAAATATTAATCGAGTTTAAAGTATTATAATATATTATTTGAAACATATTATTATTTTAATTTTTATAACATATATTATTTTAAAACTTAATTAGCAAATTAACGTTTTAATCAGCTGATTTCTGTCAAAAATATTAATAAAGTAAAAATTTGCTAATTAAATATTTTAACTTACATATTTATATTTATATTGTGTATGTATGTTATAATGCAAAATAATAAGATTATTCTAATATGTATATGTATTTTATTTGTTATAGGTAGCATGCGATACACAATGTGATTCACGCGTCGTGGCGGGAGTGCCGTGTTAAAAGTTTCGCGTGTCGGGAGTGCCGTGTAAAGTTTCGCGTGTCGAAAGTGCCGCGTAAAGTGTCGAACAATCGTTATTATTCATGTTTTCGCGAGTGTCGCGAGTGCTACGAAGGAGCAATGACGGTCAACCAAGAGAGGAGGAGGAGGCCCGGGGAGGCATCGGGCGATAGCGGAGCAACTGTGAGGTATGCAAAATATAAAAACATTTTTTTAAAAACTGTATTATTGTTTATGAGATATTCGACACAAACATATGTATATACATAATTTGAATAATTTGAATATTTTTGCTTTCAGATCAATGTGCTGTGTACTACAACTCCGCTATTGCAGGTATCGGTGAGTGAGAAATTGTTTATATTTTATATCATTTCTATAGCGGTAATGGGGGTGTGTAATATGTTGAAAATATTAAAAATAATAATATATTATATTTTAAATAATATGTTATGATATCTTATCCGCGATTAATATTTTTTGACAAAAATCAACTAATAATTGTCAAAAATATTAATCGAATTTAAAATATTATAACATCTCTTTCTAAAAAAGGCATATTAATTGTAAGTCAATTCTCGCAAATATTGTATCTTTTCCGCGATGTTGATAAACTGTTTCGATTTGCATTATGCGTTACATTCGTAACATCGAGAGGCTATCATCGCTATGGTTACTAGTTTAACAATTTGTTCAAAATAAAATAAAATAAAATAATATGTTTTAAATAATATGTTTTAAATAATATGTTATAATACTTTAAACTCAATTAATATTTTTGATAGTTATCAGCTAATTTCTGTCAAAAAATATTAATCGCAGATAAGGATATATTATAACATATTATTTAAAACTAATATTATTATTTTATTTAATTTTATTTTGAACAAACTGTCAAACTGCTACCTCTCGCGATAACAGCCTCTCGATGCTACGAATATATAACGCACAACGCGAATCTTGATAGCCAATGTCGCGGAAAAGCTACAACAGTAAACTTCGATATATATGCAAGTATCGACTTTACATATCTTTTTTAGAAAAGGATTATACTCTATATCTAATTCAATCTCTAATCCTCTCTGTAATCCAATGTTATCTGATGTTAATTTCGGTGTGAAATTCTTGCGTAAGGAAAGTAGGTCGGGAAAATAGCATAGGTAAAACATTAAGGACATTAAATTAAGATGAATCGAACAATTTTTATTCCCTCAATTTATCAGCTTGCAAAAACGAGACTAAAAAGAAAAGCAAACGTGAATGCTTTAAGCACATAAAGAAGAAGACAAAATTTAAATTACACAACATAAAGCGTATATAAGAATCTTTTTTATAGATATACAATACAACACTCCATCTTCTTCTCTATCGCCTTCTTCTGAATTGCCAGTTTGCCGATATTTGTTCGATCTTGCTTATTATATAAGAAATGTTGCAGCATGTCTTTTTGATTAGAAGAAATTAGAGGAAAATTATTGATGGTAATATAAAAAGAATGATTAAAGAAATTATTTAATTATATCGTATTTAGTTCTATATAGTGGCTATCGATGACTCGAAAGTAAAATCGGTATAAATATATGTTGAGCAAAAATCAAAAGTCGCTCGATCAAGAAAGCAATTTATATCAAAGAGTCTATATGATTTGAGATGTCAAACGGTTAAGCGTTCGGAGGTACAGGCTGTGCTTTCGACAAGATTTCCCATCTGAAGATATTCAGATGTTTCAGAAGGTGGATCCTAAGACAAAAAAGAATGCATTTTATTAAGAATTGGAAAAAAGAGAGAATGTATGTGTGGTTTAAATAGAGTTTATATAATACATAAATTATATTTTATGCAATGTCTATCCTGATTTAATGCTTGCCGATATATTCGATCTGGATCGAGCGTGTATTAAGTGAGAAAATTTGTAACATGACTTTTTTTTATTAAACGAACATTATTGATAATAATATAAATAGAATGATTAAAGAGATTATCACATTACATTGTATTTAATAGTGACTATCGATGGCTTGACAAACGACGATAAAATTGATTATTAATATCGATCAAATATGTCAAAAATCGTTAGGTCAAAAAAGCGATTACGTCTATGACATTATTTGAGGCATCATTGGCGGTTAAACGTTCAAAAGTACGGTCGGCTGTGCTTCAGGCAAGATTTCCACCCAATCGTATTCAGATATTTCAGAAGGTGGGAGCTAAGATAGAAAAAAATTCATTTTATTAAGACTCGGAGGGTGTGTGTGTGTGTTTAGATTTGCAAAGCTCAACCAAAATCAGTCATAGTTGGAAAGTACATACATATGCGAAACTCAGAACACACACGAATCTTCGTGCTTTTTTCGCAAACATTAGCTGAGACATTTGCAATACAGGAAAGTTGACAAGTAAAGAGGAGAGAGAAAGAGAAAAATATTACTGAAAAGAGTGATGATGAGCGAGGAGAAACAAGAAGATAAGATACATTTCGTAAAGTAGTACAAGGCGATGCACGATAAAAATTTCATTCCTTTTCTCTAATTATCTCTGTTTCTTGCACGGTCGACTCGAGTGGAAATTTTCATTCACACTAACATTTTTTGTCTATTATTTCTGATTATCATGCAACTGTCGACGCAAGCATTCTCCAATGTGTTTCGAGAGTAAAACAAAAATCATCATTTGACTCTCGACATGAAATGGCAATTATTGACAAATATATGCAGCAATGTTTCTGTATATTGAAAGGCTAAACATATATGTATTATAAACATGATAAAATAAAGCTTACAATATACAATTTTTACTGTTACATAATTTGACGATTATCGAGATACAAAACTGTATGAAAAACATACTTCGAAGAAAATTAAGTTGTAATTGAAAAATAATCTTATATGTTATCGGTTTGCACGTTTGTGACATTTAATTTACGAAACATTTTTGCTCCTAAATTACTTATAATACTTATAAACATTTTTTAAATATAATTACTTATAAACATAATTTATTTATAACTTGCCATTTGTTGTACTGTTTCTTATGTCTGTGTGTTAAAAAAAAACATTATACATTATATGTTTTAATTATTATTATATTATAATCTATCAAATCACGTAGTAATAACGTTGTAATATTAGTGAAACAAATTATTTCGAATAATAGTAAATGTATATTATGAAATAAGCTAATGTAAAAGCAATATTTACAATATTTTTTAGTCGATATTATATAGACAAATTATTGTTCCATGCAACGACTTTGCTCCATGCATAATTATAAAAATAATTACGATCAATTTATTTGTACATGTCTGATAATACTCACCAAATGCAGAATTGTATCTTCTATTTCGTTTTTTAGGGTTTCGATAGTATCGAGACAACTCTTGAAATTAGGTCTATCGTTCGCTATATTCCAACAACTTAGCATCAAATTATATAATTTCTCTGGACAGTGACGGGGTTTCAACAACTTGTTCCCTGCACACACATGCCTTTTTACATTGCAATTGTCTATGTCAGCATAGGGCTGCTGACCTAATGACGTAATTTCCCACATTAGTACTCCGAATGCCCAAACATCGCTTTGTGAAGAAAATTTTTTTTCCTTCAAAGATTCCGGTGCCATCCAGCGAACAGGAAGTGGGATTCCTTTTCCCTAATTTTAATACACAATTTTAGTGCACAATTTTAGTTAAATCTTTTACTGAAGTCGTCTATTTTTTTTAAGCAAACATTACGCGCGTGCAAATTAATTCATCTACCTTTCTTTATATACATATACAAATATAAAAATAGTTTTACACTATAATATTTTTGTTTACATTCTATATAGTCAGTTTAAAGATATATATAATATTATAACAATGCAGAAATAAAAAAATGTTTTAACTATTTTAAATAAATGCATTTACCATGCGGTGATAGTCTTTTTCGTAAATATCTCTAGCCAGTCCGAAGTCTCTGATTTTGACAATACGATGTTCGCGATCTCTCGCCGATATTAAGCAGTTACGACACGCAAGATCTCTATGCACATAGTGCTGTTCTTCTAAGTAGCGACAACCCCGAGCAACATCTTCGCACATGGCGAGCAAGTCTTTCAGACGCAAAGCTTGCGGATCTGACGGTTGCAATGTCCGACTCTCTCTCAAATAAGTCAGTAAGTCCCCAGCTTCCATTAATTCCAATATAAGCCATGGTGAATCCATGGTTTCATTACAGATACCCAACAATCTCAGCACATGTATATGGTCAAAGTGGGCCATAATCTTGGCCTCTTTCAAGAATTCGTTTTTCTGTTGCGCGGTAGCATCTTCTCGTAACATCTTTATGGCAACAAGCACTGTTTTCGATATTTCTAAAATTTCGACGGTTCCTTGATATACCTGCGACATATATCACAATCAACACAAATTGATAGAGTGCATGTTAAAAATGTTTATATTATTTAACATTTTATGAGAAATTTTGATTTTTGCAGTTACTTATATTAAAAGTGTGCCTTTACTTACATCAACATTTTTTTATTAAAATATTAAGAAAAATAATTCGACAATATATTTAAACAATAAGAAATTAGTTATACCTCTCCGAAGTTGCCGAGGCCTATAAGCTTTCCTAGCGTCATTTGCTTTCTTTTGATTTTGATTCGTTGAAATTCGTTCAGATCACTTTGCAGATTAAGATCGTGGTTTTTTGGTTCAGAATTCACGGAAGGTGTTTTATTTACAATTGGTGATTTATTACCTATTATTTAAAACGGAATTATTTTATATTTTTTACGTTGTTGGCATGCTGTTAGATAAAAAAGCATTATAATACACTTATCTAATAATATATAGCTAATATATATAGCGAAATTTGAATCAACAAATAAACTAACTTTTCAGAAACTCTTTATATATACATATGTCAAATCTAAAATAATTCTCAATTAATGTCCTAAATTTATAACAAATATACTTACAACAGTACAAATCAGAAACGAATGCAGTGATAGCCACAATGATGACAACAAATACAAGTATGCCGAAGATTGTATAGTAACTTGTATTTGTATCTGTATTTGTTGATCTTATAGTAGATTCTGTTAAACCAACGATCGTGCTTGATTCGCTCCATACTTTAAGTCCGTAATCGTTTTCATCGTGCACGCGAAATGGATATTTCTGATTCTTCCCTGATAAAAAAATCGATAGAAAACAACAGAACGATTACATCGTTTTTAATCGTAGTTATGAATCGAAAGTTAACGAAAGAATATCGTAAATATACGATTGATTCTCTAGCGTTTCCTTTCGTAAGTATCCTATTAATATGTTATCGTTTCTTATCATTTCTTTTTGCTAACCCATACAGCATTGAATGATTGTAGAAACATATTGCATAGATCTAACATTATAATATTGCATGTGAGTTGTGAAATATTCCTGCAATATTACTGTAAGAATGCGACAACAGTAAAATGTCCGCTTTTAAAAAAATTACAATGTAATGCTATGGTATTATTACGGTAACTTTTATTGTAAATATACAATTGATTACGAATAGATTTTCAATTATTTTTTGTTGATAAATTCCAATAAAACAATAAAAAACAATATATCACAATAAGAATTTTATCCGATTTTATCGTATTCTAACGACTGAATCCCGTTTTTAACAGAGATTGAAATTCCAGTGTTCGAGCTTGTCAATCTGATGGCTTTCTTTGTAATTATTTTCGACAATTAAACCCTCCAGTCGATATAAAGTCACTTGTGAATCGTGAGATTCAGCAGGTTGCCATTTTAAATAATACGTGAAATTTGAAAGTTTCGTTGATATAGGTATCCCAGGAGCATTTGGTACATTACTTTTGTTACACAAGAGTACAGTTTTTAATTTCTTTGTTTTATTCTAGGATGTATGTACATTTACTTATAAAACATTTTACTTAAAAATTTATTTAATTAAAAAAATTTTTAATATTATTTAAATCTTCCTTCAAATTAAATTTTCCTTGATTGACGCACCACTATCTGCATCTGGCTTTTTTTACTAACTCGTTAAAATTCAAATAAAAAACAAATATTTTATAATAAATAAAAATCTTAACCATTACAGAGCGTATATTACATCTCGAAATTTTCTGTCATTGATTAAAAATTTAGAAATATATAAGATTTACGACTACTTAGAATTGGCTTAGCCAGCAAAAGAATGAGATTGATTTTATCTTAAATATTTCTGTTTCGCGTATAAAACCTTTCCCTTTTTTTCTTTATCTTCTTAAATAGAATTTATTAATATTTATATTTTTTTTGTTATTAAGAGATATTTCTTTATATTTAATTTTTTCATTTTCTTGAATTTGTGTAAAGCTAAATCATTTTGTAAACAATTTTTGCAGTTCGCGATTTAATTATATATATATTCCATGAAAACCTCACAGAGGTAAAAAAGAAAAAAATACGCCAAGTACATAAAAAATTTTCCAATTACTACGTAACAAAAAGTTTGAAAAAAATTAAATAGGTGAGATCAATACAACTAGCGCCAAGTATAGTAAATTGTTACAAATTTATAATAGATACTAAATAAAAGTATAATAAATTACTATCAATTTATAATAGATACTAAATGAATTAGAGTTCCTTTAATTCCTAAAACACTTTTCGTATAATGTATAATTTAAAAGAAAGTTTGTTGCAAATTTTAAGTCGTATAGACTGGGGCGTTTAAATACGACCCGGGCACGCCAAGTTTTCATATCTTCGATCTGAATATCGTTTATACGACTTATTTACATAAAACTTTTTTTTAAATTATACATTATACAAAAAGTGTTTTAGGAATTAAAGGAACTCTAATTCATTTAGTATCTATTATGAATTGATAGTAATTTATTATATTTGGCGCTAGTTGTATTGATCTCACCTATTTAATTTTTTTCAAACTTTTTGTTACGTAGTAATTGGAAAATTTTTTATGTACTTGGCGTAATTTTTTTTTATTTTTATGATGTTTTTTATGGGAAAATCTCATTGCTTTTTGCTTTGGGCCGGTCTCACCATCTCCGATTAACTTCGATCGACTGATTAAACTATATCTTTGTCTCTTTTTAAGAACGTAGTTGAAAAGAGACAAAGATATAATTTAATGGTTTAATCGCCCGATTGAATTAATCGGAGATGGTGAGACTGGCACTTTTGTGTTTTTACATTCTGGATATACTTGTTGTTTCCCGTTTTCAATTATATCGATTATATAATTACGATTGCGTGCTTCACGACGTACTTTATTATATGTATAGTTATATACACAATCGTAACCTTTAAATAATTAAAATCCGATAATTAAATAAAAATTGAAGATAAAAGAATCGAAGATGAAATAATTAAAAATGATAGAAGAAGAAGAAATATCATCTTTTAAAACATCAATTTTTTATATAACATTACTATTTTATTTAAAAAATTTCAAATAATAGAAAGAGTTTTCGCTTACTGATAATTCCATCACCGCCGATACCGTCGTTGCCGTTAACATTGCCGCCACTCCAATCAAGTACCGCCTTTCTTGTCGTCACCGATTCCGTCGGTTCCGTCGCCGCACCCGTCCCTTTGATCCCGTTATCATAAACGTCCGCACGGGGTGGGGGGCAAAACGGACACTTCCTCCTTCCTGGAAAATGGAAAAAAATTAAAGAAATTAGAAAATACAAAAAAATTTTTTTAAATACACTTAAAAAGAACCTTTCTCCATTTACATCTACTTTATAGCGGTGAGAAAGCTTTAATATTAAACTACGGACTCCCATGCCCGATACCATTCATTCCGTCATCGATCGTCCCATAATTGTGCGTCCCGTAGACGCTCGTCCTGACACTGCTCAATCTGTCACCAGCCGTCCTAATGCCGTCCATGTTCTTGTTGCCGACTATCCTGTCAACGATCCCGTTGTTCCAGCCGTTCTTGATTTTTTCTATGAAAATAGACAAGATAATATTTTAATATTTTATATATATACAGGGTGTATCAGACCATCTGTCCACCCCTTTTATTTTTGAAATGGCTCAAAATTATGAAAAATCGCGAAATACGAAATAGTGTTTGATTATTTCGAGGGACTACTCTTTTAAGGGGGTTTCGATAGTTCTCCTAAGAAGGTACTCCAGGGGAACCCCAACTCAAAATTTTTAAATGGAATCACCCATATTGTAGTATATCGTTTAAAAGGGCATAAATAAAGAAAATTTTTGGCGCAAACCGAAGGTTGATACGTTGACCTGTTCAGAAGTTATTTAGGATCAAAGTTTAACAAAGAACAATTTCAAAAAATTATTACTACCATTTGAAAAATTCTAAAAAAAAAAAAAAAACGTTTGAGGTGTAAAAGTGTTTGTCTTTTTAAGTCCTTTCCATAAAAAATTCAGATTTGATCTTGAAGTTTTTTTTTTAATTTGAGAAAGAAATTCAAGCAAGACGTGAATTTAATAAATTGCTTGAATTTTCAATATTTTTAATAATAATAATATAATATTTTTATATAACGATATAATATTTTTTTTATTATAAATTATTAAATTCTTTTATTATTTTTATTTTCTTTTTGCACCATATTCCGTGACACTTCTTACAATATTTTATTTTCTTTCTGAATTGCACTATTCCTATAACCGTTATTTAATATAACTGTTATATTAACGGTTATGTGTTATATTATAACAGATAACACATTATTATCTCACACGTATACACGCACATACGCAAAATATATTTATAATTTTACCTTTCAAAGCGTATTTACAATACTCAACGAATAATCATACATGCGAGCGCTGCAAACGCGCCTTGAAGGACAAAATCGCTTTGCATGTGTGCGTGCAAGCATACGTACATGAGTCTGAAAGTTGAAATCTGAAAGTTGAAAATAAGATGACAGAAATTGTCATATTTCTGGTATACGATTATCATATCTCAGGATTGACTGCACCAATCTTAAAACTGGTCGCAATGGAAAACTTGCATCCACATTTTATAAGAAAAATGTCGTTACATTTTTGATTGTTTCGAATTTTGCACTGGTTCTTGAGGTATTTCAATCGAAAGTTTATTTGACATAAAATTCCGGATAAGCTTCTTGGTAGCGTCTTGACATGTGCAGTGACTATCAATCAACGGTCGGATCGGATGCAGTTCTTTTTGTACTTGGCGTCGCGACGCTATCGCGTCGCTTGATTTATTACCATTTTTATATATTATTTTTTATACCTTATTTTTATATATTGTTATATACAATTTCTTGCAATTTTATCAGTAGATTTTGGGATTATAGACATATCTGCAAATGAATTCTTACCGTTTTTATATTGCCCAGGCTTAACATAATTGTGATGGATATCATCATAACCGATGTTATTGATGTTTGGTAACAAGTTGTTATTAACTTTGAGCGATGAGATCATCTGCGGTTGGATGGATGCGATTTTCTTGTTGTGTGAAGCGATATTCTGTTGAATGGGTGAGATACCCTGCGTTAGATGCATAGTAAAAGCTAATAAGAATTTATAATTATAGCAAATAAGTCTAGGAAGGCTTGATTCTCTTCGATTGTCGAAACAGTTTTTTCTAATAAATCAGTTTTTATATTAGATTAATTGAAATTAATTGAGATTAATTAATAACAACAGTTTCTTCAAGTAAGACTTTAGCTCAATTATTTTTTTTTATGAGTGCAATTGTTATCACTGATAATTTTAAGATTTATATTTTAATAGTAAATATAAGTTTTTTATTATTATGTTTTGTAGTCATTTTATAAATTTTCGAAATTCCTGTATTTAAAAATTTTATTTTTTTTCTATTTAAAAAATTTTTAAATTTAATTTCTATTATTATGTATATAATAATTAATTATGTTCCACAAATGAATTTAGAAGAGCATGATGCCATAAACGTTTGACTAAAATATGTATCCCGATTAAAATATGTATTGAAATATATGTATCTTAATTAAAATATATGTTAACGTATACTTATACATTGAGTGATAAATAAAATTAATGGACACATTGCAAATGATAGTTATTTAGCCATGGGTGTCTACAGTTGAGAGGGAGGTGGGTCAAGAGGAGGCATTTGCCCTCCCTTGGAATCCGTAAAAATATTTAGAATTTGCTTTCTTTTTGAATAAACACTGCAATTTATTCGCATATTTAATATAAAAATAAAAATAACAAAAAAATTAAATTTTAAAAAATTAAGAAAGAAGAGAAAATCAGAATAAGAAACAAAAAAAATTTTAATGATGCCCCTACTGGAAAAAATCCTGCGAACGCCCATATATTTAGCTATGGTTATATGTATATTGGCCTTATAAAAATATTTGATTGAGATCAAGTGTATCGAAATGTATATATTGATCTTCTACTCGGAATTTAGTAGTCGTTTCATTATAAAAATTTTTTTACATTGTTTTTATTAAATAAAAAATATTTATTGTAAGTTTTATATTAATATATATTAAATTAATATATATGAATATTTAAAAAAATAAAAATGTTTTAGAAATTATTGAAAAATCATGTAAATAAGCAAAAGTATTACATATGTATTCATCAATGTAGCAGAGAGTAAACGGAATCTTAATAGAATCGTTAACGTTAAAAATTCTTTTTCGTAAATACAACAATTATATGACAACACGTATTACGTTAAGTTTTAATATACTGTCTTAATTATTATGTTTAATTTTATACTATATAATGTCGATTTTAAAATGAACTTTAATGACTTAAATGTGATGCAAAATTAACAGAGACGCTTTCTTTATATGTATTTATATATATTTTTATAGCATCAAAACTTTTGCTACGCATTGTACAGTTTTAATTACACAAGTAATTTATTATTTACAATATATAACTTTCAATTTTCATCATAAAAAAATCTTATATCTGCATTAATTTTAGATCAAAATACATGAAAATATTTTATCTGGAGACTCACTTGAAAATCTATTTTCTTTATTGAAGGTATTTTGTGAAGGAAACTCTTTATTTGATGATGCGGCAAAACCCCGAAACCCCCGATCGCTCTGGTTAATATTATCACTTTTAATAAAACACATAATATTTTTAACATTCTTAACACACAATAATTTTCTCCTCTTGTAGATGTTTGTACCATGAATTTCTATGTAACACTAGATGACGTGGAGAAGTGCGTTCCACTTTAAATGCCCGACAGCCATCTTTGATAAAGTATAATATGTACTTTTAAACAGTTCAAGGTTAATCTCTCAAATTGTAGTAATAATATGAATTCTAATTTGAAGAATTTTTATAATTCATTTTTATAATTCAACGTAGAAATTACAATATTATATTAGGAATGTTATTATATTACTAAAATACTCTCTAATATATACTACAATATATTTACTTGAATTGAAATATAAATTGTACATGTTACAAATATATACAACTTTGTCTTTTAAGTAGAAGAAAATGTAAATAGCGCAAGTGAAAAAATGTGCATAAAATATAAAACTATATAAAACTAAATGAAGGATATATAGAAAAATGTATAAAATACGTATTGTGTAAAGGACAAAATTTAAAAAACGATAATTTATATTTAAAATTTATTTCATTTTCAAATTTTTTACAATAAATATTATAATTAATAAATTAATATATTATAAACTAATAAATGTTGTAAGTGAAATTCGTTGTTATTAAAAAATATTTTGAATATAAAATTTGTATATCTACTAGTAAATCAAAATAGATTCTTGTTTTCCATCATAATTTCATCGCAATACAGATACAATTTTAATACAAGAAGTCATCGAATAAATGTAAATATTTATATTATTCTAAGGCTGCCTTTGAGAAAATTAAAAAAATTCTTTTAATAGGAAAATTAGTAAAAACTAGCATAAAATTTAAAATAACATTTCTTTGTGACACGAGTCACTGTCAGTCACAAAGAAACGCAGACTGGCCTCTGCCAATTTTAAAATATTACTAACTAATCAGCCGATTCCTAGATAATTCATTGAGTTAAGTGATGACGAATTTTCATCTCAAGAGCAGTTTCAGTTTCAGATCTTGTTGTAGTCTATCCGAGTATGCTTTATTTGTTGCGAAAGGAACTTTGATTTATATTATATAGGAAATGTGATTTATATTATTAGCAGCATCATCAAACATGTGTTCGTTTAACTGTGGAAATAATAATATACAAAGTGATTGTATATAATATCATTGCAAAACCTTTGAGCACAAGCGAGCGGAAAAAAATTTTAATTTAAAAAGTGGATTTTTGATGGAAATGTGTGAATTTGTTTTGTTTCGCTTTCATTGATCTTCTCATTCGCATTTTTATATATTCAACTTATATTGTATTTAACAAATTATTTTACAATGTAAATTTTATTGGCTAGTAAGAGCCAGACGCGGATGGTAGTGCGTCACTTTCAAGGAAGAATTAATTTTCTTAGAAACTGATTAGTTATTCACAGGGCATACATTTGTTTTTTGATACAATACCAAGAAATTAAATCTCAATTATTCCTTGGAATCTGGCTCTTACAATTAGTAGCCGTTGGAGTTTAAATATATGTATCACATTGAGAGTCTTACTAAAATCTTAGTTGTTTATTTCAAAAGGTTTCCAAATAAATATTATATGTAATTATTTTTAATAAGAAAGTAGTAATTAATTTTCAAAATGAATAGCTCGCCTATTACACCATATACTTTGTGACTATATATACCGTTCTATTATTATATATGCAGTAAAAAAGTCATAATTATAAAATTGTAACACTTTTTCGCTTTCCCTACCATTGAAAAATTAAAAATGATCAAGCGACTAGCGACTATCAATTGTTTAAATAAATGTGTGTTTTTGATACTTTTAGTTATATGTATAAATGACATATATATATATATATATATATATATATAAATAAATAAATGTGATTTTTTTCAAATCCGGCCAATAGAGCCAAGCACGAAAATTAATTCTAATTTTTAGGAACTGTATCTCTTGGTTGGAGATTACTAAGTACCATCAATTAATAATCCTCGAACTTACAACGGGAAAATAGGCGAGAAAAATATTGGTCCGAAAAGTCGCTGAAGCGGGAATTAATTTTCGTGCTTGGCTCTATTGGCCGGATTTGAAAAAAATCACATTTATTTATTTATTAAATACTGAGCCGGTAAAAATAAAAATATTTCTTAAAAATATTCTTAATTTATATATATATATATATATATATATATATATATATACAAATAAGTAAAATTGTCATATTTCTTGTTTCTTTAATTTAAATTCTAGATTCCAATTTATATTTTACATTTATAATTTACAAACATTTATACTATTTACATTTATAATTTAGAAACATGTGGGGATGTTGTTAAAAAGTAAATACTAATTTTTATTTTCACCGCGAATTCTCCAACGCCATCTAAAACTCTGGAATCGATCTATCGATCAGTTTTCTATATACCTAGATCGATACTCCTTTTTTTGTATGAAGTAAACGAGAGAATAAAGAAGACGTATAAAAGTATTAAGAGTCGAAATCTGTTCTCTGTGTACAAATTACATTTACTCAAAACCCAAATCCTGTCTCAAAATAACAGATGTATAAGTATATAATGTATTAAATATTGTACAAATCACTGTTTAAAAAATTTGTTTTTATTGTGTTTGTGAGAACACAATCAAATAAACATCGGACTTGTATTTTGATGAAAACATTATTTATTTTTGTAGTAAATTTGTTAACGTATACATATACATTGAGTGATAAATAAGATCTGTTTTTTTTCACTCTGTTATTTTTTCATTCTACATTAAAAAAAAAAATGATAAACTCTGAACTAGTGCAGTCAGTTCAGCTAAAAAGAACAGACCTTTAGCATATCAATAGCACATGTCAGACAATGCGCATATTACAGGCGGTCAGACTAAATATTGAGGGCAATATATTGCACGAAAATTCATTGTACTGATCATCTACTTCGATATTTAGTAGCCGTTTTGTCACGCATGCAACATAATTTAACTCAAAAATATTTTATATTGATTTCATTAAATGAAAATAACTTATTGTAAGTTTTATATAAAAATTAATAAATATATATATAAATATTAAAAAAAATAAACTATCAATAAAATATGTTTTAAAAATTACAGAAAAATCATCTAAATCATGTAAATAATGTAATTCATGTAAATAAGCAAAATGTCATATATTTGTTTATCAATAAATTGAACCAACAAAATCATATTAACGTTAAAATTAAATTATAAACCTGTTCATAAATTAGTATTAGTATATTTTCCTTGATTAAATCCAATGTAAAGTAATGCGTATAAAAGTATAATCGATTGTATTAAAGATTATAATAAAGACTATATGTATTAAAGATTGTATTAATACACGCGTGTGTAATCAATCATCTTTCATAGTTTTCAAGTTATATATATAGAAAAACGTTGAAATAATAAAATCAAATAATAAAAAATGAATAATATATTATTAATAATTATAAATTATAAATTATAATTATACAGTATGAATGTAAATTTACTTTATCTCTAATTAAATCGCGATTTAATTTTTATTAATTTATAATTGAGTACAATAAATAAATTATTTTGCGCCTTATTGTGAACTCGAATCTCATTGCCATTTCTTACCTTTTTGTTTCTCTAATCACGAGAACTTTTTAATTATACTTTCTTTATCTCTTGCCGAATAAAA
The DNA here is from genome assembly GCF_030444845.1 of Prenolepis imparis. Lineage (NCBI taxonomy): Eukaryota > Metazoa > Arthropoda > Insecta > Hymenoptera > Formicidae > Prenolepis > Prenolepis imparis. The sequence continues at coordinate 1,140,533 of NW_028141159.1, forward strand.
ATTGGTAGATTTGTTCAACGAAAAATAAATATAGGTATTAGTTTTATGTTTTGAAATAGTATTTATTATTTATTTCAACTTATTTTAAACATATATTTATTGAATGCATTTGCACGACTACAAAATATATTTTTCTATTACTCATATTTTTTATACATTTCCTGTTTATTATATTCTATATTTAATGCAATGTCTATCTATCCTAATTCAATGGTTGCCGGTCTATTCGATTTGGATCAAACGTTTATTAAGTGAAAAAATTTGCAACATGAATTTTTTTTATAAAGACGAAGAAATTAGACGAACATTATTGTATAGTAATATAAATAGAATTATTAAAGAGATTATCACATTAATATTAATTACATTACATTGTATTTGATAGTGCCTATCAATGGCTTGACAACGACGATAAAATTGATTATTAATATCAATCAAAAATGTGGAAAATCGTTCGGTCAAAAAAGCGATTACGTCTATGACATTATTTGAGGCATCATTGGCGGTTAAACGTTCAAAAGTACGGTCGGCTGCAATGTGCTTCAGAAAAGATCTGCTATCTGAAGGTATTCAGATATTTCAGAAGGTGGGGGCTAAGACAGAAAAAAATTCATGTTATTAAGAATCGGAGAGAGTGTGTGTGTGTGTGTGTGTCTAGATTTGCAAAGCTCAACCAAAATTAGACGCAGTTGGAAAGTACATACATATGCGAAACTCAGAACACATACGAAGCAGTGGTATCAACGCAGAGTACTATTAGCAAGGCAGTGCAATACAGGAAAGTTGACAAGTAAGGAGGAGAGAGAAAGAGGGAAATATTAAGGAAGAGAGTGATGATAAGCGAGGAGAAACAAGAAGATAAGATACATTTCGTAAAGTAGTACAAGGCGATGCACGATAAAAACTTTATTCCTTTTCTTTAATTATCTCTGTTTCTTGCACGGTCGACTCGAGTAGAAATTTTCATTCATACCAACATTTTCTGTCTATTATTTCTTACTGCCATGCAACTGCGTCGACGCAAGCATTCTCCAATGTGTTTCGAGAGTAAAACAAAAATCATCATTTGACTCTCGACATGAAGTGGCAATTATTGACAATGGCAAATATATGCAGCAATGTTCCTGTATATTGAAAGGCTAAACATATGTATTATGAACATGATAAAATAAAGCTTACAATATATAATTTTCGCTATTACATAATCTGACTATCGAGTTACAAAACCGTATGAAAAACATACTTACTTCGAATGAAAATTAAGTTGTAATTGAAAAATAATCTTATATGTTATCGGTTTCCATGTTTGTGACATTTAATTTACGAAAAATTTTTTCTCCTAAATTACTTATAATACCTATAAACATTATTTAAATATAATTACCTATAAACATAATTTATTTATAACTTGTCATTTGTTGTACTGTTTCTTATGTTTGTGTGTAAAAAAAAACATTATACATTGTATGTTAATTATTATTATATTATAATCTATCAAATCACGTAGTAATCACGTTGTAATATCAGTGAAACAAATGATTTTGAATAGTAGTAAATGTATTATGAAATAAGCTAATGTAAAAGCAATATTTACAATATTTTTTAGTCGATATTATATCGACAAATTATTGTTCCATGCAACGACTTTGCTCCATACATAATTATAAAAATAATTACGATCAATTTATTTGTATATGTCTGATAATACTTATCAAATGCAGAATTGTATCTTCTATTTCGTTTTTTAAGGTTTCGATAGTTTCGAGACAACTCTTGAAATTAGGTCTATAGTTCGCTATATTCCAACAACTTAGCATCAAGTTGTACAATTGATTTGGACAGTTAGGAGGCATCAACAACCTGTTCCCCGCACACACATGTTCCATTATTTTGTAATCATCTATGGCAGCATAGGGCCACTGACCCAATGACGTAATTTCCCACATTAGTACTCCGAATGCCCAAACATCGCTTTGTGAAGAAAATTTTTTTTCCATAAAAGATTCCGGTGCCATCCAGCGAACGGGAAGTGGGGTTGCTTCTTCCTAATTTTAATGCACAATTTTAGTGTACAATTTTAGTTAAGCCTTTTACCGAAATCGTCTATTTTTTTTAAACATTACGCGCGTGCAAATTAATTCATCTACTTTCCTTTATATACATATACAAATATAAAAATAGTTTTTCACTATAATATTTTTGTTTACATTTTAGTTAGTTTAAAGATATATAATATTATAACAATGCAAAAATAAAAAAACTGTCTTAACTATTTTAAATAAATGTATATACCATGCGGTAATAGTTTGTTTCGTAAATATCTCTAGCCAGTCTGAAGTCGCTGACTTTGACAATACGATGTTCGCGATCTCTCGCCGATATTAAGCAATTTCGACACGCAAGATCTCTATGCACATAGTGCTGTTCTTCTAAATAGCGACAATCCCGAGCAACATCTTCGCACATGGCGAGCAAGTCTTTCAGACGTAAAGCTTGCGGATCTGACGGTTGCAATGCCCGACTCTCTCTCAAATAAGTCAGTAAGTCACCAGCTTCCATTAATTCCAATATAAGACATGGTGAATCCATGGTGTCAACACAGATACCCAATAATTTCAGCACATGTTTGTGGTCAAGGAGGCTCATAATTATGGCCTCGTTCAAGAATTCGTTTTTTTGTTGCTTGGTAGCATTTTTTGGTGACATTTTTATAGCGACAGGTGTTCTTTCCGACTTTTCTAAATTTTCGACAATTCCTTGATATACCTGCGACATATTTCATAATCAACACAAATTGATAGAATGCATGCTAAAAATGTTTATATTATTTAACATTTTATGAGAAATTTTGATTTTTGTAATTACTTTTATTAAATGTGTGCCTTTATCTCAACATTTTTTATTAAAATGTTAAGAAAAATAATTCGAGAATATATTTAAAAAATAAGAAATTAGTTACACCTCTCCGAAACTGCCACTGCCTAGAATCTTTTCCAGCGTAATTTGCTTTCTTTCGATTTTGATTCGTGGAAATTCGTCCAGATCACTTTGCGGATGAGGACCGTGCACAGAATTTGGTTCAAAATTCACGGAAGGAGTTTCATTTACAATTGGTGATCTATTACCTTTTATTTAAAACGAAATTATTTTATATTTTTACGTTGCTGGCATGCTGTTTTAATACACTTATCTAATAATATATAGCTAATATATATAGCAAAATTTGAATCAGCAAATAAACTAACTTTTCAGAAACTCTTTATATATGTTACTCGCATTCGCCGAATTTGTCCATTACCCGAATTTTTTATCCATAACGCGATGTGAGTAAGCTTAAATGTCCACAACGCGTTCTGGGTATTTATTTCGGTCACTGGGCGTCGAAAAGCACAACGCGTTGTGGGTATATCAGTTTGCTCAATAGCCGAAAAAATATAATTTTTCATTTTGTGGCCACTACAAAATATTCACAACGCGTTGTGTGTGTTCTGATTATTTTGTGTTTATCCACTACGCATGGTGTTTTTCATTATATAAAAATTTTTATTCGATAACTTTTTGTGATAATGATGTTTTATTTTATTATTTTTTATAATTACAACACTATTTTATTATGATAAAAGGTTTTCTTCTTGGGAAACTAACATATTCAACTTTTGTTACTGCAATGCAATTATAATTATACATTTGTTTAATACAATTACATAATTATATTAAAAAATAACACCATTAAAATGTTACGTCCAGACTCAAGGAAGGAAGAGTCGAAAGGAAGGACGTAACTAAATTTATCTTTTCGAACGACGGCAGACTATCCGTCTGTTCGACCCGAACGAACGTCTGGGCCCAAATAGGTCAACGACCGCAAGGGTCGCTCTTACTCTATTTAAAGGGCCGTTCGCTCGGTGGTCCCTTTTTGGCAAGAGAATTTAATCTCTTTTACGCAGGATGGGACCTTGTGCGATCCTGGTTTACGGGAATAAGTGGGAACGGGTTATTAATAAATGAAAATCATTTATTTTGAAATTTATAAATTTATTCCTAATATAAAGACGAAAGAATTTATATACATAATAATATTATTGACGGACTTAGTTGCTAATGAAGAGTGAATGTATGTGTATGTGTCGCGGGTGATACATTAGTACGGAGGTCTTCAATCGGGGCAGAAAGGGGTAAGAGTTATTGTTTAAATTTTAGGGTCCCGATTGGTGGTTACAATAATTTAAATGGTAATAGGTATATAAAATTAGTGTCCATGTGTGTGCGTGTAAGAGAGACTTCTAGGTTATATGAGTTCGGTAATTATGGCGGTGGAGGGGGGATAGGTTCGTAGGAGAAGGTGTGCAGGGACGGCTAAAGGATATCTTCGCCCGGGAACATACCAGGGGATGATGTTATTCCTATCGGTGGTCTCTAGAAATTCGCGTAAGGCCTCGTGGTCTACGGGGCCTGGACCAATCGTGAAAGCTTCCTCAGGGACTTCTCGTATCCCTGGGAGCTGGTTTATCAGCCAAGCTCTGAATTGCTCGTATGAGAGCTTGGCAGGCGATTCTGATTCTTCGGAATCGTCGTCGCTGATATCTACTACCTCAAACCCTTCCGGATGTTCCCTATTTACAGAGGACGTTGGGGATGAGGGAGGAGAATCTTCAAGGGTGATTGTTGAGGGAGCCGGAGACGGAGATCTAGGTGGCTCAGGGCGTTCGGGAGAAGCAGGGGGAAGAAAGGGAGAAGGGCTCCGCGGAGAATCGGCGTCCTCAGAGGAAACAGAGGAGTGAGGGGAAGGGGCCCGCTGAGGTATAGCGGGTTCGGGAGAAAGAGGAGAAGGAGTTCGCGGGGAATCGAAAAATTCTGCAGAAGCAGAGGTAGCGGGAGACGGCGTCAGCGGGGTTTCTATATGTTCGGGTGAGGAAATAGGAGAGACCGTAGGGTGATATGTATTAGTTGTCTCTGTATGGATCGGTGTGTTAATTTTTTCTAGGGAGCCGAAGGTTTCGCCCGCAGCCAGACTCCGTGCCAACGCTTTCTTTAACCGCCTATTACGCCGGTTTCGCGCCAATTTAACAGCGGTTCGCGAGGGTCGTCTCCTTGGATTTTCCACTACGAGAGCGAATAATAAAGTAACCGGGCAAGAAGAGTTTTTACTGAAAAATAACTCTGGGAGTTCTTGTAAGAGAAAAAAAAAAAATATATATATATATATATTTATTTTTATATAATTTTGATATTTTAATTATTTAATAATTTAGTTAGTTATTGTATTATTTATTTGTTCATTCAAGAGAGAGAGAGAGAGAGAGAGAGATAGAGAGTGAGAGAGAGTAAATCACGGATTGCTCCGCTATCGCGGGAAATCCGGAGTGATTTCAAAAGATAAAGGGATGATAGAATTCACGGATTGCTCCGCTATTGCGGGAAATCCAGAGTGATTTCGAGAGAAAGAGGAGATGGAAGAAATCACGGATTGCTCCGCTATCGCGGGAAATCCGGAGTGATTTCAAAAGGTAAGGGGATGATAGAAATCACGGATTGCTCCGCTATCGCGGGAAATCCACAGTGATTTCGAGAGAGAGGGAGAAGATGGAAGAAATCACGGATTGCTCCGCTATCGCGGGAAATCCGGAGTGATTTCAAAAGGTAAGGGGATGATAGAAATCACGGATTGCTCCGCTATCGCGGGAAATCCAGAGTGATTTCGAGAGAAAGAGGAGATGGAAGAAATCACGGATTGCTCCGCTATCGCGGGAAATCCGGAGTGATTTCAAAAGGTAAGGGGATGATAGAAATCACGGATTGCTCCGCTATCGCGGGAAATCCACAGTGATTTCGAGAGAGAGAGAGAGATAAGGATGGGGGAAGAAAGGACAATTTTTCGAAGTTAGAATTTAACAAGGATAATAAATTAATAAATTAAAAAGGAAAACAATTATAATTTAATTGAAGTCCCAGAATTATTTTAAGTATTATTAGTAAGGGTGGAGATGTAGCGTGCTTGATAACTTACTACTTATGGAGTGCGCAGGTAGGTGTTAATTATTCCAGGTGTGAATCTGGCTACGGACTCCTCCGTGAGGATGGTGTTCCACTCGCAGTTGTTCACTCGCGAAAATCGTCGTACTCGGTGAGCACTGGGCACACGATGATTTCACAAATGTCACTGCGAATGCTCACGAGTTCGAGATTCACTCGAAGGATGGTGATACAACTTTTCGTGATTGATCCGCGAGCGTAGGTTTGAGAAAAGATTGATATTCTCTGAGAGATGTTACGGGTATATATACCTTCTTGCTCCTCCTTCCCGTTAGTTTGTTAATATTTCCTGACGAATAGGGAATTTTTCAATAACGCCCTTTCAGTCCCGGAGGCGTCTCTTGACTTTAAAAGTTTATCGGGATTGGTCAGGGCTTTTGTTTAGGGCCCTAGGTTTTGACCAATGGAGAATTTGTTGAGGTTTATATTTTTATTATCCTCTCGAGATTTCGATATCGGCGGCGGTGTTTGTTGTTAGTTTTTCCTATATCGCGATATTTGTCGTTTGTTAGTGCCGCTTTTATCGGCGGGTTCTCGCTTTATTGCCCTCGCGTGTGGCTTAGAGCTTATTTGCTGAGAGGCGATGCGTGTGGCATCTTTTTAATCTTTATATTTTTCGCCGCTTTCTCGCGAGAATACCCGCAGGTGTGCTATCTTATTTTGCACACTTTCGTTTTCATTATTTGTTTTCCCCTAATTTTACTAGGGAAGGATTTGCTTTCGGCGCGTTCTCGCCGTCTTTATGTTTTGCCGATATGTGATTTTAACTTATTATTCGCGAGGGTGTCGGCAAGAATCCGCTTTCGGCATCTTTCCGCCTGGTCTCTTTTATTTACCGATTTTGTAATATTTATCGGTCGCTCACGATATCTGCAGCTGTCCGTTTCGCTGGGCACGTTTTCGTTTTATTATATACGTGCCGCTTAGATTATTATTATCTTTTTTCTTCCTTTCTTATTTACCTAACAACAAACTTCGCCTTGGTCGTGGGAAAGAAAAGAATCGTGAAGTCCGCCGGACGTAACACCCCCCGCCTTAGACAAATGTTGGGGGTGTAAAAACACAACATTTGCAAAAAGAATCTGTGAGGAATAATTCGATTCTTTTCTTGCCACGACTTGCCGATTTGGTAGAAAGACTCACATTTAATTCTGTTTTTATTAAATGTGTTTCTTTGAGTTCCTAATTACTATTTAAATATTTTGTAGAAAAGGAGGAAAGAAAAGGCGACCACCATAACCCCTTCCTTTGTTCTTTCGTCCTTTCCTCGCTTTTTATACAATTTACTTATAGCTTATTTTTAATTGTACTTATTTATTTAAATTTAGTACCGCTAATACATGTAACGCTGGTGTGGAGCCCTTTTTCTATCGTATGAAAATTCTAATGAAAATAGAGGGATATATATATATAAAAATATATATATGTTATATATAAAGAAAAGAAAAGAATTAGGCACGTTTTTATCTGCCTGATTTTCGTCAGTAGTAAATGTCAGTTCTCTGGTGTCAAGTAGCAGGTCCCTTCCTTTTATTGCTCTTCTACCCCTCTGGGGATCACAGCTTGACCCCAGCCTTCGGCCAAGTATGTCTGGTCAACGTATAGATATTCTTCTATGCAGTCCCTGCAGTTTATCGCCGGTTTGATTGTTACTATTACTTTATTGCATTTAGTGCAATTTGTTTGGTCGCCAGCTGATATTTCGTGGACCAAATTATGCGGTGGTATTGTTGCATATTCTTGGTTTTCCTCGGCTGATATTTTATCATAGCATTCTTGACAAATTTTGCTGCAGTCAGTCGTATCTTGATAGATTTCACCCTCCATTAATGTAACACACCGGAGTTCTGTTAGATTTCGGTATGTTTCGGGGTGGTCTCCTGGTTTAACACCGTCGATTGGGCCTTGGCGTACTTCTTCCGGCATCTCGGGTGTCCATTGAAGATGGTGATATACTGGCATTGTTATACTGCAACCGATGATCAGGCAGTATGTTTTGACGATAATGATGTAATTAAGATAGAAAATGGTTCCACTTGTTTACAAAGTATTATTATTATGAGGTTAAGTATAAGGTATAAATTTGCGCATGTAATTAAAGAAGAAACACATATATTCATGATAAGTATACAAAAAAACTGAAATCTAAGAACGCAAATGTTGAAATATTACCAATAACGATTCAATATATATATATATATATGGTCTAATAGTAATTAATACAAAAAAAATAATATGATATGATAATGTGTAGCATCAATAATGACGCTATAATTATAATATGCAAAAGAAGTACATAATATAAAGAGGAAAGGTAGGGTGATATAGTGACTAATGATAATAGTAATTAATATTTGGGATATATGGGAGTACTTAAACGCTTGCGTAATTCTAACTAATACATAATTCAAAATTCAAACGAAGTAGTAGTAAGGTAAAGAAAATTTAGGGTCTATAGGAATACTTATTGTTAAACACTAGAGTAATTCTGAATTAATACACAATTCAGATTTCAAATGAATAGTGGAGTAATAAAAATTTAGAATATATAGAATTATTTAAATGCTACAATAACTCTAAGTTAATACATAATTCTGATTATATATATATATATTTTTTTTTTTTTTTTTTTTTTTTTTTTTAGACTGAGGGTTCCACGTCGGCGGTGATTTTTGTGCAAAGTTCGGCGTGGCCAATCCGAATTAGCGCGTCCCTAAAGTTATATGCTCTATCGAACATTTTGGTGGTCTCCATATGGAGTTTCACCAGGGCCGCACCCTTTCTTAGAGGATGGACTATATTTATCCATCCATCTTGTCCCTCTAAAAGGAGTCGACACAGGTCTCGTGTCATTATTGGCCACGTTTGCCTACCATTAGGGGCTGCGGTGTGGGCTAATCCACATATTATGGCTTGCCAGGATACCCCCTTAAAACGGTCTTCTAGGTGATACACTTCGCTCATACGGCGCCACACTGTTCTTCCCCAGTCGCCGAGCATTATTTTGACCATCCAAGTGTTTTTATTTATGCTTTGTATAAACCCTCGCTTCCATCCTTTCTTGTCTTTAACCACGACCTCTAAGTCCTCCTTCATATGGTGAGGGTATACGAGCAATGAATTGGCTCTCCTATCCATCCGGAATTGGATTTCTTCTTCCATTTCCAGGAGTTCCCTTGCGCTATTTTTTAGTTGTACCCAAAACAGCAAGGGTGATTCCGCTCTTACCACGGTCACCTTCAGGCGACCGCGAGTCAAGAATTCAGTGTCGATGTAAGAGGTTTCCATTTCTGTATATAAAAAAAAATTTTACTGTTTTTGGTGCATGGGGAGATCCAAAAAGGGGGTTTATTGTGTTGGCGGTATGCCTTGCTTGATATGTGAAGAAAACCGGGGGGGGGTTATTGTAATTGGCGGTATGCCTTGCTCGTTAAAATTTCGCTTCTTTAAGCTCCAAGGTATATGTAGTATCTTCCCGTGGGGGAAGGAGGGGGTAGGTAGCTGTTGGAGTTGTGTTGTTTTCTGTGTGGATGGTTTCAGGTGTCTCGTTATTTTGGGTATAGGGAACCGGCACGCTGGCTTTCGATTTTTTCGATTGCCTTGTTTTCAAATGTATTAGTAGATGTGTTAGGGAGTCCCATAGGGCTCCTAGCAGGTACAAGGACCACCCGTACACTGTGTGTAAGGCGTAGCCGTGTACTATTGTGTCTAGCGTCAGTTTTATGACTCTGATGCTCAGGTATATTCCGATTAGTCCAGCGCTGAGATTCCCGAAAAATAGAAATTTATTCCAGAATTTGTTCCATGTAGATATTGCTATTTTTTCTATGGTGTTTGTATCAAGTAAATTGGAGATTGATCCCCCTTCCAGGGATATGGTTTTTCCCATCACCCCTCTCGCTAGGGAGTTGAGGACGGCAGGTCGTTCGGCTGGAAACATTATATGATCTCGTAGGTCCTTTAAATCTGTTTCCGTGTATATACCGCTGGTGGCGAGCGATCCTGGGCTGATGTATTTCCATACAGGCTTAGTCAATGGTTTTATAGTGACCGGCGGTATGGTATCCACTGGTCTTGGCATAAATTTGTACCAAGAATCTCCTAGCTGATACATGGCGGGTGCTAATGTGTTACAAGTGGTTTGCGTTCCTTGTTGCAATAATATGTGCGTTTGTGGAGTTAAATAATACGTTTGATTTTCCCGAAGCACGGGTAGTTGGTTGTAGCATCGGTTTGTTTGAGCGAGCTTGACTTCGACGGGTACGCATTTTACGATGTGAATAACCTCTCCAGCTAGTAGAGCCATATAGCCGGGCCCTTTCATTAGATGATATGCAAAAATATCTGGAGATTGTGTGGCTATGGCCAAAGCGTTTTGTAGCATTCGTTGCTCTAAATTACATTGTTGTAATAAAATGTCATGGTAAAGTTGATTAATTTGCGTGCGAATATGTTTTTCCACGTAAACAAACTTAGAATTCATGTACGTGAAGATATCGAGATTTGAAACGCGCGATTGTTTTTTGAAAACGACGGTTCCTCGTACAGTTTCGAAAATCATTAATTTAGGATGTTCGGTACGTATTATCGAATATCCGCAGACATCTTGTTTGCCTTTACTGGTTAGGGCGAATATTGTGTCTTGTGTGGTGAGAGAATATACTGTTTGGCCTTGCTCGTCGTCAATTATTTTGTAGGCGTACCCCTCGAATAATATTCCATAGTTATTAAATTTACAGGGACCTGCAGGTACGGTATTCCAATACGTGTCTCCTCCTTCGATGTCTATGCAATGTGTAGAGCCGAGTTGGCAAGTAATGCCGGATCTGAGTTGTACTTTATTAGTGTTGATGCGTACGTCGGCAGTGTAATCCTGTAATGTGATTTTTACAGTTCCGACTACAATGACATCCGACCATGTTCCGTAAGGATCTGAGTATGCTCCTCCGTGGCATTCGCCGTAGTTGTCTACTTGACCAGCTAACGTAATCGGTCTGGTTATTGTGCTATTGGATTTAAGTCCTGAGATAAGAGTGCTTCCTACTTGATAACTTCCGTAACTATGCATTCGCCTGCAAGCCTCGCGAGTTATTTCTTCTATATATGAATATTTTCCGTTATGTACATCCATTGTGTGAGAAAACATTCCGCATTTCTTGACTAATCGGTCGATTTCAACTTTGCACTGTATTACGTGCACTGCTTCGAATTCATTAATTTGTAACAGCTGCACGTAAACTTGATCCGGTTTAATTTCTTTACGAGGGATATCGCATTCCTCGATGTTTAACAGTGATAGCGTGGTTAGGTTTGCGGAGGAAGATCCACAGTCATATCCTATTAGCCCATGTGTTGGATGCAGGTATACTGCTAGTATTATTAATATTGCGATTATTCGTCTGAATTTGCGATCCATCTGAAATATTAATTATTTTTGTAGGTGTGTGTATCTTTTTCCTCTTATAACCTTTATGTATTTCTACTTTATTTTTATTAATATTATATTTTGTATTTTTAATATATATATATATATATATATATATATATAAAAAAAAAAAAATTATTTTTGTGGAAAATTAATCCTTTTTGTTGATTATTTAGTGGTTTTAATGTAGGAAATTCGCAATCGATTAGGATGCACGATTCGGCTATTTTTCTTTATTCTAATTTTTACATTATTTTTATTTAATATTTCCAGTACTTCATGAGGTCCTGTATAGTGATCCCCGAATTTTCCGGGTTTTGGCCCCTTTAAGAGAAATACATGGTCTCCTGGTTTAAAGGTTTGGGGGTTAATCTTTCTATCGTAATATTTCTTCGATCTGTGTTTTGCTTCGATAACGTTTTCACGAGCATTTCCTTGAATTGTATGAAGTTGTGTAACGAGGTTTACTAGATAATCGTTGTAATTCGCTAATTGGTCGCTTGGAGGTAAAAGCTCGTTCGAAGGAATTCTGGCTATTTTTCCGAAGACTAATTCGTACGGTGTATGTCTGGTTGCTTCGTGTACATTAGTATTATAATTGAACATTGCAAGGCTTATCCATCTATCCCACTGTTTTTGTTCGTTTGCGTATTGTTTTAAATATTCTCCTAATGCGTGATGCGATCTTTCCAAAGATCCGTTAGATTGTGCGTGGAAGGCAGTAGTACGAAATTTACGAATTTTAAATAATTTTGCGATTTTCCTCATTAAATCACTGATAAAATTTCTTCCTTGATCCGTTAATATTGCCTTTGGCGCTCCGAATATGCAGATGAAACGATCTACGAAAGCTTCTGCGATAGTTTCGGAGGTTTGGTTTTGTAATGGTATACCCATACAGTATTTGGTCAGCTGATCTTGTAAGGTCAAAATGTATTCGCTGTTTCTTTCTGTCTTGGGTAAAGGTCCGACAATATCCATGGCTACCTTGTCGAAAGAAGAGCCTGGTGTGTCTGTGATTATCATAGGCTGTTTTGTTTTGACGCGTACTAATTTTCTCAGTTGGCACTGCAAACATTGTTGTATGTATCTTTGAACGTCTAGTTTTAAGTTTTCCCAATAGTAATTGTGTTTTATTCTATTGTATGTCTTAGTGACGCCGCGATGTCCTCCGGTCGGCGAACAGTGCATCTCACCAATTATAACGGATCGTAGATCTTTCGGTGGATATTTAATTTGTCCGTTGCAAATGATTATTTTGGTAGTGGAATTAATGAATCTTAATTGCAGTTGCGATTTGATATTATTCCATGGAACGTTGTTGATAATTTCTGTTTTTGCAATGCTGAGTGTTCCTAAATTTAAATTTTCAGTCAAATTTCGTAAGTCGTGTATGACCGCGATAATTTGGTTGAGAGTCGCTGTGGGGCCTTCTCGTTCCGTCTCACTGATGGGTAAGACTATGTGGTAGTAGGTTTTGTATTTTATTGCTTTCGCTTTACCTAACTCCAGGGGTCCTATATTCGGGAGTTCGTTTCTTTCGAAGAGTTTTTCAGATCCTGAGTCTAAAGGGTTTCCGTAAATGTCGACAAAATACGCGACATTGTCTTTTCGCAGAAATAATAGTTCGCGAGAATCTATAACGTTGCTTTTAATTATTTTATTCTCAATGATAGTAGGTTTCATTTTTGTTTTTCTTGATTTTAAATTTTTATTGATAATTTCTTCTTCGTCGTCATCGCTTTCTTCCCTTTCTTTTCCATCTGTTTCTTTGTTATCCTGATCTTTGTCTGGCGGATCGTTTCTTTCTTCTATCTTTTCAGTATTGTTTTTGTTGTTATTATGATTTTCATTATTTTTCTTAATATTTCGTTTTGTCGCCTGACTTCTTGTTTGCATTCTGTTTTGTTTTGGAGGATCATGTATTAGCGCTTTTTCGATAGTTTGTGACGCTGGAGGTTCGTTTAGTTCTTCGGGGGTAAAAGGTATAGGATCGGCATTATTATCAGGGGGTTCTTCTTCGAGTATCGGTCCTTCAATTTCTTCGGTATCTGACAGATATAGTTGAAAATCGTCGTCTTCTTCTTCTTCGTCATCGGTTTCTTCCAGCATTCTGGAAATTATTTCTGCATCTTCTGGATTATTTGGATTTAATGTTTTTCGTTCTTTTATTATTTTGCAATCAATTTCTTCAAGATCTACTGGGTTTCTTGATAATGCGTCCGCATTTACGTTAGTTTTTCCTGCCTTATAAACAACGTCGTAATCGTATTCCGCTAATTTTAATCTCCAGCGAAGTATTCTCATATTTGCGTCTTGCGCGTTTTTAAACCACATTAAAGGTTTATGATCTGTAACTAGGGTGAATTTTCTTCCATATAAGTATGGTCTGAAGTGTTTAACGCAATATATTATGGCTAGTGCTTCCTTTTCGTAAGTGTCGTATTTCGTTTCGTCGTCCGTGAGTGTTCTGGAAGCGTATGCGATAGGTCTGTCCTTGTTTATTTCTCCTTGTGAGAGTATTCCTCCTACGGCTAAACCTGACGCATCCGTAGTTAAAATAAATGGTCGAGAGAAATCAGGGTATTGTAGTACTGGCTCTTCACATAATTTTTGTTTCAATATCTCGAAGGATTCTTCTTGAATTGATGTCCATTCGAAACGAGTGTCATTTTTTAATAGATTTGTTAATGGTTTTGCTAGTTTAGAGAAATTTGGAATAAAGCGCCGGTAATATCCGGCAAGTCCCAAAAATTGCTTAATATTTCTTGGGGTTTTTGGTCGGGGAAATTTATGTACTGCCTCTAATTTTTTCGGATCTGGTTTTACTCCATCTCTGCCAATTACGTGTCCCAAATAAATTACTTCGGTTTTTAAAAATTCACATTTATCAGGTTGTAGTTTTAAATTAGCTTCGCGAAGTCGTTCTATTAATGCGTTATATTTTCGTTCGTGTTCTTCTAAGGAAGTAGCATAAATAACAATGTCGTCCATATAAACAAATAATTCTTCGCCCTGTAATCCTGTTAATACTAAATCCATTAGGCGCTGAAATGTTGCAGGAGCGTTTTTTAATCCAAAAGGCATTCGATCGAATTCGTAGTGACCGAAGGGAGTAGTGAATGCAGTTTTGTGACTGTCAGCAGGATCCATTTTTATCTGATGAAACCCAGATGCTAAGTCGCATACAGAGAAATATTGCGCGCCCCCTAATTGATCTAATATATCTATGATGTTAGGTAATGGATATGCGTCCCCGATGGTCTTGTCGTTTAAAGCCCGAAAGTCGAGGACCATTCTCCAGCGCTTGTTTCCTTTGGAGTCCTCTTTCCTCGGCACGATCCATATGGGCGTATTGTATGGCGATTGTGAGGGTTTTACGATGCCTCCTTCTAACAGTTCCTCTACCTGCTTGTTTATTTCTTCCTTATGTAGTTGCGGGAATCTGTATTGACGAGTGTTAATTGGTCGATCATCTGTGGTTGGTATTTGATGTTGGAGTACATGAGTTGCAGTTAAATTTTCTCCGGGAATATGAAATTGGTTTTGACTGTTTGTTATTAATTTCTTTACACTTTCTTGTTCCTTTTCATTTAGATGTTCCAATCGTAATAATTCGGTAATTTGTATAAAGCGGTCTTTCTCCTTTTTCTCGGAAACCACCAGGCAATTATGCAAATCGTTGCTTGCATCGTTAATTTGTTGTTGTTTTCTTTTATGTTTAGATTTTCGTTTTCGCATAAATTTATCTATAATTTCTTGCGATTTATTTAATAAAGACGTCGAAACTTTCGAAGACGGTTTGGTTCTGTTTTTCATGCGTTTAGAGTTTTTAATGTTTAATTTTTCAATATTTAAATATTTTTGTGCCTTTTCAAGAAGGTCTTTTATAGTGACATGAGATGACTTTAATTTGTCATTGTGGTCTTCTGTGAATAATCCAACTTTCGGAAATTTGATATCTAGAATTGATAAGGAATTTTTCTCTCTTAAATTAGAACAAGATTGTGTCAAATCGCGTAGTGAGGTTTGGTAACTTCCCTCCTCGCAATTGACGGAGCTAGAATTTTCTGTCGAGGTTTGGAAATTTCCCTCCGAAATTCTAGAAATATCCCCTCCAGGAGAGGTTTGGTAACTTCCCTCTCCAAGGGATTTTGAATCATTTAAATTTTTGAGAGAGATTTGATAATTTTTCCCTTTACTAGAATTATTCAATTTTTCAAGAGAGGTTTGGTAACTTCCCTCTCCGTTAATTGTTGGATTATATGAAATTTCAGGAGAGGTTTGGTAACTTCCCTCTCCAAGAATTTTCGAATTATTAAAATTTTCAGGAGAGGTTTGGTAACTTCCCTCTCCAAGGATTTTCGAATTATTAAAATTTTCAGGAGAGGTTTGGTAACTTCCCTCTCCAAGGATTTTTGAATTATTAAAATTTTCAGGAGAATTTTTATTCCCCTTGTCAACATTAATTTTGTTTGTCCTTCGAGTTATTTCCGTAAATTTTCCTTCATCCTCGAAAATTTCTTCTTCGTCTTCGATATCAATATAAGTTTCGTTGGTGTTCATTGGTTCTTCGTTTATAGATGAAACTTCATCGTAATTGTTGACCGTCGGACAGTCGGATTTATGGTCGTCAAATAATTGATCCAACGGCTTTAAACGCAAAGTGGGTACGCGGACTTCCACTTCTTCGTCTAAAGTACTTATAACATTGAGATATGCTTTTCCGGAGATGTTCTCTACAATAGTGTCTCCTAAGTAAATTCCATGTTCTATTTTTAATTTTGGTATATATCCCACCTTTATTTCGGGGTTTTCTATCCTTACATAAAATAATGATTCGGATCTCGGAGACACTATTATAGATTCCGGTGAGAAAAACGGTATGTTAACTTCGGATACGGTCAGATATCCTTGAGCGTAATCTATTTTCGATGATGTTTGTTTAAAGAAATCATTTCCCAATATTCCGGATTGTGGAATCGGAAAGTCGCGAGATACTAAATGGAAAGATATCGGAATTCCAAGGAGATTTAAAGCGACTTCTCCGAGCGTATATACGGGATGATTATTTATACCATTTAATTTTAATATATTTGTATAGTTAATTTTTAGAGTTTTAGGTATAAAATTTTCCTTGATTATATTTGGTCCGGATCCCGTGTCTAATAGAAAGGTTATTTGCGATGGTATTTCGTTAATTTGGACCTGAACAGTAGGCACGCGACTATGTTTATCGAGGTTTACTGTTACGGGTCGTATGTCGATGGTTTGACGGCCTACTTGACTTCTTGAGATGTCGACGGGTGTGAAGTCTGTCCGGTCCCCCGTTGTGCACCCGACCCCGAGGGACCTGTGTAGTTTCCCTGATTATTTTCTTTTCGACGATTATTACTTGCGTTGCGTAACTGACAATTTTCAAGGAGATGGCCTTGTTCTTTACAATATCTGCAGAATGTATCGTTCTTCGTTGTCAGTTGTTGATTTATTTTAACACGACAATCCTTAGCGGAGTGTCCGAATTTATCGCAAAGTTGGCATGAAACTTTCGGTCTACTTTCCAAACTTCTTTCCTCGTTCTGTTTTTTCCAACAATTACTAGCCGAATGGCCAGGCCTTTCACACCATTGACAAGTAACCGTCGATTTATTAATTTGTTGTTGGGAAGTAGTTTGTCGGCATGATTTGGCGTCGTGGCCGGTTTTTGAACATAATTGACATATAGTAATTTTTTCTTGAATTACGTTTACTGACTGACGAGCGCGAGGATCGCGTTGGCGACATTTATCCGCACTGTGGCCGCGTTTTTTGCATATTTGGCAAATTAAAATCTCCGTTCCGTTATTCGTTTGAAAATCGTGCCCTTGTAAGGAAAATTGAACGAGCTTCCTACAACTACTTGCGGCATGTCCCTCTTTGAAACAGATCTGACAGATTTCCCGCACTTGATTAGTGTACGGTGATTGGCCTGTTTTAACGCCTTGGCCTTGGCGCAAACCTGTCATCTCTCGAAGCTCTCTTTCTATCCTTAGGGCGTCGGCGACAGTTTCTTGTACGTCTAAATCTCTAGTGATTCTTTGCTCTATTTCAGGCTTTAGCCCTCTAATAAAACACTTACACATGTCTTTTTCTACCGTTGTTTTTATATTTTGATTGGGTAAAATGTGACCGGAACTTCGATATGCTTCCAATATTTGTTTTCCAAGTAATTTAACTCTATTTGCGTAAGTGACGACATCCTCTTCATTCCTTTGATAAATACATCCTAGTTCTCCTTGTAACTGATATACATTTTTAGTGGGTCCATAAATTTTCTTTAAATAAGTAGTTAATTGCAATACAGTATCAAAATCTTCATCCCGAATTGTTCGACGCGCTTCTCCCACTATTCTAGTTCTTATAATTTTAGTAAATTGAGCCTCTGCTTCCTTAGGAAGCATGGCTTTCGCTTCCTCGCAACCCTCGATAAAATAATTTAGCGGAATGTTACTACCGTCAAAAAAAGGGGACGGCGTCTACCGCGTATTTTAAGGTAGCAAAGGGGTTAGGTTGCGCCATGTTAAAAGAAAGTAAATTTTCGGGATCGCTTTCGATATCAAATTTTTCGATTTGATCTTTTATTGTTTCAGTAGTTATATCGGCGGAATCGTCGGAATCTGGCTCGGGCGATTCGGCTACTAAAGTATTTTCAGTTAAATCGAATTCTGAGGAAGGATCTTTTAACGAAAAATTTATTTGGCGAGATGTCGAAGTTGAAGGTACTAAAGGTGTGGATGTGTGAATTAATTCGGAATCAGATGGTTTAGATTTAGATTTGCGTGTTCTATGTGGTGTTGTTAATGCAGTTTTATATAGTTCTTCTATTTGATCTTTATCAGTTTGACCTCTTGTTCCTTTACTCATTACCGCTACCAGGAATCGCACATTTCTATCCCGGACGAGCCCCCAAATTTTATTTATGTTACGTCCAGACTCAAGGAAGGAAGAGTCGAAAGGAAGGACGTAACTAAATTTATCTTTTCGAACGACGGCAGACTATCCGTCTGTTCGACCCGAACGAACGTCTGGGCCCAAATAGGTCAACGACCGCAAGGGTCGCTCTTACTCTATTTAAAGGGCCGTTCGCTCGGTGGTCCCTTTTTGGCAAGAGAATTTAATCTCTTTTACGCAGGATGGGACCTTGTGCGATCCTGGTTTACGGGAATAAGTGGGAACGGGTTATTAATAAATGAAAATCATTTATTTTGAAATTTATAAATTTATTCCTAATATAAAGACGAAAGAATTTATATACATAATAATATTATTGACGGACTTAGTTGCTAATGAAGAGTGAATGTATGTGTATGTGTCGCGGGTGATACATTAGTACGGAGGTCTTCAATCGGGGCAGAAAGGGGTAAGAGTTATTGTTTAAATTTTAGGGTCCCGATTGGTGGTTACAATAATTTAAATGGTAATAGGTATATAAAATTAGTGTCCATGTGTGTGCGTGTAAGAGAGACTTCTAGGTTATATGAGTTCGGTAATTATGGCGGTGGAGGGGGGATAGGTTCGTAGGAGAAGGTGTGCAGGGACGGCTAAAGGATATCTTCGCCCGGGAACATACCAGGGGATGATGTTATTCCTATCGGTGGTCTCTAGAAATTCGCGTAAGGCCTCGTGGTCTACGGGGCCTGGACCAATCGTGAAAGCTTCCTCAGGGACTTCTCGTATCCCTGGGAGCTGGTTTATCAGCCAAGCTCTGAATTGCTCGTATGAGAGCTTGGCAGGCGATTCTGATTCTTCGGAATCGTCGTCGCTGATATCTACTACCTCAAACCCTTCCGGATGTTCCCTATTTACAGAGGACGTTGGGGATGAGGGAGGAGAATCTTCAAGGGTGATTGTTGAGGGAGCCGGAGACGGAGATCTAGGTGGCTCAGGGCGTTCGGGAGAAGCAGGGGGAAGAAAGGGAGAAGGGCTCCGCGGAGAATCGGCGTCCTCAGAGGAAACAGAGGAGTGAGGGGAAGGGGCCCGCTGAGGTATAGCGGGTTCGGGAGAAAGAGGAGAAGGAGTTCGCGGGGAATCGAAAAATTCTGCAGAAGCAGAGGTAGCGGGAGACGGCGTCAGCGGGGTTTCTATATGTTCGGGTGAGGAAATAGGAGAGACCGTAGGGTGATATGTATTAGTTGTCTCTGTATGGATCGGTGTGTTAATTTTTTCTAGGGAGCCGAAGGTTTCGCCCGCAGCCAGACTCCGTGCCAACGCTTTCTTTAACCGCCTATTACGCCGGTTTCGCGCCAATTTAACAGCGGTTCGCGAGGGTCGTCTCCTTGGATTTTCCACTACGAGAGCGAATAATAAAGTAACCGGGCAAGAAGAGTTTTTACTGAAAAATAACTCTGGGAGTTCTTGTAAGAGAAAAAAAAAAAATATATATATATATATATTTATTTTTATATAATTTTGATATTTTAATTATTTAATAATTTAGTTAGTTATTGTATTATTTATTTGTTCATTCAAGAGAGAGAGAGAGAGAGAGAGAGATAGAGAGTGAGAGAGAGTAAATCACGGATTGCTCCGCTATCGCGGGAAATCCGGAGTGATTTCAAAAGATAAAGGGATGATAGAATTCACGGATTGCTCCGCTATTGCGGGAAATCCAGAGTGATTTCGAGAGAAAGAGGAGATGGAAGAAATCACGGATTGCTCCGCTATCGCGGGAAATCCGGAGTGATTTCAAAAGGTAAGGGGATGATAGAAATCACGGATTGCTCCGCTATCGCGGGAAATCCACAGTGATTTCGAGAGAGAGGGAGAAGATGGAAGAAATCACGGATTGCTCCGCTATCGCGGGAAATCCGGAGTGATTTCAAAAGGTAAGGGGATGATAGAAATCACGGATTGCTCCGCTATCGCGGGAAATCCAGAGTGATTTCGAGAGAAAGAGGAGATGGAAGAAATCACGGATTGCTCCGCTATCGCGGGAAATCCGGAGTGATTTCAAAAGGTAAGGGGATGATAGAAATCACGGATTGCTCCGCTATCGCGGGAAATCCACAGTGATTTCGAGAGAGAGAGAGAGATAAGGATGGGGGAAGAAAGGACAATTTTTCGAAGTTAGAATTTAACAAGGATAATAAATTAATAAATTAAAAAGGAAAACAATTATAATTTAATTGAAGTCCCAGAATTATTTTAAGTATTATTAGTAAGGGTGGAGATGTAGCGTGCTTGATAACTTACTACTTATGGAGTGCGCAGGTAGGTGTTAATTATTCCAGGTGTGAATCTGGCTACGGACTCCTCCGTGAGGATGGTGTTCCACTCGCAGTTGTTCACTCGCGAAAATCGTCGTACTCGGTGAGCACTGGGCACACGATGATTTCACAAATGTCACTGCGAATGCTCACGAGTTCGAGATTCACTCGAAGGATGGTGATACAACTTTTCGTGATTGATCCGCGAGCGTAGGTTTGAGAAAAGATTGATATTCTCTGAGAGATGTTACGGGTATATATACCTTCTTGCTCCTCCTTCCCGTTAGTTTGTTAATATTTCCTGACGAATAGGGAATTTTTCAATAACGCCCTTTCAGTCCCGGAGGCGTCTCTTGACTTTAAAAGTTTATCGGGATTGGTCAGGGCTTTTGTTTAGGGCCCTAGGTTTTGACCAATGGAGAATTTGTTGAGGTTTATATTTTTATTATCCTCTCGAGATTTCGATATCGGCGGCGGTGTTTGTTGTTAGTTTTTCCTATATCGCGATATTTGTCGTTTGTTAGTGCCGCTTTTATCGGCGGGTTCTCGCTTTATTGCCCTCGCGTGTGGCTTAGAGCTTATTTGCTGAGAGGCGATGCGTGTGGCATCTTTTTAATCTTTATATTTTTCGCCGCTTTCTCGCGAGAATACCCGCAGGTGTGCTATCTTATTTTGCACACTTTCGTTTTCATTATTTGTTTTCCCCTAATTTTACTAGGGAAGGATTTGCTTTCGGCGCGTTCTCGCCGTCTTTATGTTTTGCCGATATGTGATTTTAACTTATTATTCGCGAGGGTGTCGGCAAGAATCCGCTTTCGGCATCTTTCCGCCTGGTCTCTTTTATTTACCGATTTTGTAATATTTATCGGTCGCTCACGATATCTGCAGCTGTCCGTTTCGCTGGGCACGTTTTCGTTTTATTATATACGTGCCGCTTAGATTATTATTATCTTTTTTCTTCCTTTCTTATTTACCTAACAACAAACTTCGCCTTGGTCGTGGGAAAGAAAAGAATCGTGAAGTCCGCCGGACGTAACAAAAATAAAAGTTAGAAAATACAATTGTAACTTTTAAAAACATAATTAAAAAGTGAAAGAAAATTTTTTTATAGTTATATGCGTATAGCTTTGCTTAATATTTTTTTCTATTCTTACATGCACTATTATTATGACATTTAGAATTACATTTAAATTTCATTTTAGCAAGAATATTTGTTATTACATCCATTAGAACAACCACATTTTACAAAAACTATTTATCATAATAAAATAGTGTTTTAATAAAATAATATTATAATAAAATAAAACATATGATGACAGAAAGTTAACGAATAAAAATTTAAAAAAAATTAAAATTACCATGCGTTGTGGGTAGACTCGAAATATTCATAACGCGTAGTGAGTAAAACAAAAGTACTCACAACGCGTTGTATTTTGTAGTGGCCACAAAGCGAAAAATTATATTTTTTTGGCTATTGAGCAAACTGAAATACCCACAACGCATTGTGAGTGTTTTCCAACTCTCAGTGGCCGAAATAAATACCCAGAACGCGTTGTGGACATTTAAGCTTACTCACATCGCGTTGTGGTTAAAATATTCGGACAATGGGCAAATTCGGCAATTGCGAGTAAAATATACATATATATATCTAATCTAAAATAATTTTCAATTAAAGTCCTAAAATAACAAATACACTTACAACAGCATAAAAAATAAAAATACCAGACTGCAATGATAAACATACTGATTGATAATATTAATACTAATTGCATGTTGTAGCTAGTATAGGCTTGCATAGTTGATCTTTTGAGCCTGTAAAGCCTTGTAGAGCCTGTTAAAGTTAAACCAACGATCGCGCTTGATTCGCTCCATACTCCACGTCCGTAAGCGTTTTCAGCTTGCACGCGAAATCGATATTTCCGATTCGTGTCTCTCGTAGTTATCCAGTAATTATCCGTTCCATTATAGTATAAATTCCATTGATTGTTTTTGTCAGTATGATTACCTTCTTTGTAATTATTTTCGACAATTAAACCCTCTAGTCGATATAAAATCACTTGTGAATCGTGCGATTCAGCAGGTTCCCATTTTAAATAATACGTGAAATTTGGAAGTTTCGTTACCATAGGTATCCCAGGAGCACTTGGTACATTACCTTTGTTACATAAGAGTACAGTTTAAATTTCTTTGTTTTATTCTAGGAAATACATTTACTTAAAACATTTTATTTAAAACTTTATTATTTTATTTTTAACATTTAAATAAATATTATTTAAAACATTTATAAAGTAAGTATATGATATCATAATGTCTATTTTCTTACTGTCTTCATCAGTAGATTTTGGGATTATAGACATGTCTGCAAATGAATTCTTACCGACTTCATACTTCACAGTCACGTTATCAGAATAATTCTGGGCAGATTCAATGTTTGATAACACGTAGTCATGAACGCTGACAAATTTGAGAGATGAGTTATCCTGTTAGATAGATAGTAAAAGCTAATAAGAATTTATAATTATAGCAAATAAGTCGTGAAAAGCCTGATTCTGTTCGATTGTCGAAACAATTTTTTTCTAATAATTCAGTTTTATATTAGTTTGAGATTAATTAATAACAACATATCTTCAAGTAAAACTTTAGCTCAATTATCTTTTACACGAATGCAACTGCTATCACTGATAATTTTAAGATTTATATTTCAATAGTAAATATAATTTTTTATTAATATTATTTTTTGTAGTCATAAATTTTCTAAATACCTGTATTAAAAAATTTTATTTTTCTTTTCTCTTTCTATTTTCTTATTCAATTTTTATTATTATGTTTCAATAATTAATTATGTTCCACAAATGAATTTCGAAGAGCATGATGCCATAAACGTTTGACTAAAATATGTAATCTGATTAAAATATATGTATCTTAATTAAAATATATGTTAACGTATACATATACATTGAGTGATAAATAACATTAATGGACACATTGCAAATGATAGTTATTTAGCCATGGGCGTCCGCTGGGGAGTGAGGAGGTAAGAGGGTGCATGTGCTTTCCCTTGGAATCAGTAAAAAAATTTAGCATTTCTCCCCTTTTGAATAAACACTGGAATTTATTTGCATATTTAATATAAAAATTAAAATAACAAAAAATTAAATTATAAAAAATTAAGAAAGAAGAAAAAATAGTAAACAAAAAAAATTTTAATCATGCCCCCCCTGGAAAAAATCCTGCGGACGCCCATGTATTTAGCTATGTATGTATATATTGACTTTATGAAAATATTTGATTGAGATCAAGTGTATCAAAATGTTTATATTGATCTCCTACTCGGGATTTAGTAGTTGTTTCATTACATACGCATGCAACTTATTTTAACCAAACATTTTTTTTACATTGATTTTGTTAAATAAAAATCATTTATTGTAAGTTTTATATTAATAATATAATAATATATATCATATTAATAATATATATTAAATTAATATATATATATATGAATATTTAAAAAAATGAAAATATTTTAGAAATTATTGAAAAATCATGTAAATAAGCAAAAGTATCACATATGTATTATTCATCTATGTAGCAGAGAGTAAACGGAATCTTAACAGAATCGTTAATGTTAAAAATTCTTTTTCTTAAATACAAAACAATTATGACAACACGTATTACGTTTAAGTTTTAATATACCGTTTTAGTTATGTTTAATTTTATACTATAGTATAATGTCAAAATTAACAAACTCTCTCTTTATATCTATTTTTTATAGCATCAAAACTTTTGCCATGCATTGTACAATTTTAATTACACAAGTAATTTATTATTTACAATACACAGAGAGAATTTTCTTTTAGAATTTATCCTGAAAATCGTAATCGTGGGACAATATGGTATGGAAAGAATTTTATGAGAATTTCTCTGATTAATATTTATCACAATAAAAAATATTAATATCTATCGCAATAAAATATAAAATATGTTTGATTAATTTTATTAAAATATATACTAAAATTTCAATAATTATAAAATATGTTAAGAAACTATGTTAAATCTTAGGATTCTTTAAGTGTTTTAAATAGAATAGATGCCAAAGAAGTGGTAAACCTATAAAATATATATTTTATATAAATTTTACAATGCGCAGCATGATATTTTCAATCAAGCTTAATCGCTCATGGTAATTTTAATATGTAGCATGATAATATTTGACTTATTACCAAATATGATATTTGTAGTGAATTTTACAGTAAAATATAATGAAAAATTCTCTCCGTGTATATAACTTTCAATTTTCTTCATGAAAAAAACTACGTATCTACATTAATTTTTAGATCAAAATATATATAAAAATATTTTTTTTTTGAGACTCACTGAAGCTTGAAGATCCTCCAAATCCTCTAAAAACGAGGTCGTTTTGGTTAACATTATCATGTTTAGTAAAATATATAATATTTTTAACGTTCTTAACATAATAATTTTTTCCTCTTGTAGATGTTTGTACCATGAATTTCTATGTAACACTAGATGACGTGGAGAAGTGCGTTCCACTTTAAATGCCCGACAGCCATCTTTGATAAAGATAATATGTACTTTTAAACAGTTCAAGCTTAATCTCTCAAATAGTAGTAATAATATGAATACCGATTTGAAGGATTTTTAAATTGAAACGTAGAAATTACAATATTATATTAGGAATGTTATTATATTACTAAAATACTCTCTAATTTTTACTACAATACATATATTCACTTGAATTGAAATATAAATTGTATATGTTACAAATATACACAACTTTGTCTTTTAAGTAGAAGAAAACGTAAATAGCAAGTGAAAAATGTGCATAAAATATAAAACTAAACTTAAAATTAAATGAAGGATATATAGAAAATTGTATAAAATACGTACCTATTGTAAAGGACAAAATTAACAAAACGATAAAAACCTTTTCTTTTAAAGGTTTTTCTATGATATTGAACTCTAATATTATATAATTTTAAATGTATCTTCTGTATTTCTTAATATTTTTTTTATTTTTTTCCGCATAAATATTATAAATATAAATATGTTTTTATTTCAAATGCAAAGGAGTGTAATATCAAAAACTAACAAATTTAAAAAGAAAGTTTAGTTGATGCACTAGTTTGAAATTATGTAAGATACGTGCATAGTGAATTCTTAATGTAAGTTGAAATATAGTGTAAACGCATCAATTGTAAAATTCTATATATTATAGAAAGATTATATTAAAATATATTTTGAATTAAGATTATTTGTATAAACTGTTTCTCTATTTTGTAACACATATATTTATTATGTAATATCTGAATATAATAATATAAAACTATTGTATTTCAAATATATCCGAATATAGTAAAAATGTGTTACAGTTATGTAACTAAATTATGCAGATATTTTCAAAATATTAAGTTTATCTTCAACATCTTTATCAAACTTTTGCACTATAAAATATGTTTTCTTTTTTATATGTATATATTTCACACATTTCCTCTTTATTATATATATCACTATATTTATAATTAAACCGATAACTTTGATCTAATGTCACTATGTTATTTTGCTGTGAAAATCTTCTATCTTATCTAATGGAAGTAGAACAGGATAATGGCACAGATAGAACATTAAACACTCGATTAACATCAACCGAACAATTTTTATTCAATCAACTTATAAAAATGAAAATAAAATCTTATAAAAATAAAAATAAAAAAAACAAATGTGAATATTTTAAGATTTTAAGCATACAAAAAAAATAAAATTACACAAATGTAAAGCGTACATAAAACAATTATTCATACACATTATAATCGTCGGTTAGAAGATATGTGCTTGATTTTGATCTACTCAATAAGTGAGAAAATTTGCGATATTTTTTCAATTAGACAAAAAAATAGATGGAAATTATTGATAATAATATATCGATAGTTCGACAAACGACGATAAAATTTATTATTTAACATTAATCAAAGATCTCAAAAATCGTTGGTCAAAAAGAAGCGATTATGCCTATAACATCATTTAAGGATTTAACAATATTGGCGATTAAATGTTCAGAAATACGGCTGTACTTCAATTACCCGCCATTTGACAATATCCGGGTTTTTCAGAAGGCACGATCTAAAACATAAAAAAATGCATTTTACTAAAAATAGGAAAAAAGAGAGGGAAGATGTGTGTGAGAGAGAGATTTGTTGGCTGGAACATTAATTTTTCAACGATATACGATAATTATAGTATTTTATATATTGATTGTGAAACTCGATTAAGATTAGAGTTGGAAAGAACACATACGAGTCTCACAACACAAGGATCCTCATACTTCTTTTCGTAAACGTTAACTGAGGCGTTTGCGGTACAGAAAAGTTGAAAAGTAAACGAGGAGGAGAGAGAAAGAGGGAAAGATTAAGGATGAAAGTGATGATGAGCGAGGAGAAACAAAAGGGCAAGATATATATATATTTCGTGAGATAGTAGCAGAGGCGATACACGATAAAAATTTTTTACACACAGCTACGTATTTTGGGAGTAAAAACAAAAATCATCACTTGACTTATAAAGTGGCAGTTGTAGACAACTGCAAATATATTGCATATTCCTATATTGAAAGGTTAAAAGAGTGTATAAAAACATTATAAAATAAAGTTTATAATATATGAATTTCAATATATAAAGTAAATACAATATATAAAGTTATAATTGAAAAATAATCTTATGTTATCAGTTTACATCTTTGATATATTTAACTTGCTAAAAATTGTCTTTTCCTACATTACCTATAAACATAATTTAGGCATAATTATCGATAAATTTAAACAATTTAAAACTTTCCGTTGGCTGTACTATTTCTCATGCCTTTGTTTTAAAAAACAAATTCTACATTATATCTTAACATTATAAAAAATAATCTGTCTAACATAATCACGTTACAATATTAGTGAAACAAATGATATATCAAATAATATTAAATGTATTATGAAATTTGAACTAATGTAAAATTATTATTTTTATATTAATATTTTTTAATCAATTAAATATGTCGCCAATTTATTGCTTCATGCAATGACTTTGCACCATGTATATAAAAATAATTACTATCAATTTACCTGTATATATCTGTTAATATTCCACGGAATTAGCGCCGAATCTTGTATTTCGGCTTTCAAAATTTCTATATATTCCAGGATAAGTCTGAATTTTGGTCTTCGATTCACAACATTCCAACAACTTAGCATTAACTTGTACAATTGATTTGGACAGTTAGGAGGCATCGGCAACCTGTTCCCCGCACACACATATTCCATTATTTTGTCATCATCTATGGCAGCATAGGGCCGCTGACCAAATGATGTAATTTCCCACATTAGTACTCCGAATGCCCAAACATCGCTTTGTGAAGTAAATTTTTTTGTCTCCAAAGATTCTGGTGCCATCCAACGAAAAGGAAGCGGGATTTCATTTTCCTAATTTTAATGTACAATTTTAGTGCAGTAAAGTCTTTTACCGAAGTCGTCTATTAAATCATCAATACCTTCCTTTATATACATATACAAATATAAAAATAGTTTTACACTATAATATTTTTGTTTACATTTTAGTCAGTTTAAAGATATATAATATTATAACAATGCAAAAATAAAAAAATTGTCTTAACCATTTTAAATAAATGCATTTACCATGCAGTAATAGTCTTTTTCGTAAATATCTCTAGCCAGTCCGAAGTCGCTGACTTTGACAATACGATGTTCGCGATCTCTCGCCGATATTAAGCAATTACGACACGCAAGATCTCTATGCACATAGTGCTGTTCTTCTAAATAGCGACAACCCCGAGCAACATCTTCGCACATGGCGAGCAAGTCTTTCAGACGTAAAGCTTGCGGATCTGACGGTTGCAATGCCCGACTCTCTCTCAAA
Organism: Prenolepis imparis; assembly: GCF_030444845.1. Classification (NCBI taxonomy): domain Eukaryota; kingdom Metazoa; phylum Arthropoda; class Insecta; order Hymenoptera; family Formicidae; genus Prenolepis; species Prenolepis imparis. The sequence goes on from NW_028141159.1 coordinate 1,169,171, forward strand.
TAAGTCAGTAAGTCACCAGCTTCCATTAATTCCAATATAATCCATGGTGAATCCATGGTGTCAACACAGGTGCCCAACAATCTGAGCACATGTTTGTGGTTAAAGTCTCTCATAATCACAGCCTCTTTCTTGAATTCGTTTTTTTGTTGCTGGGTAGCATTTTTTGGTGACATTTTTATAGCGACAGGTGTTCTTTCCGACTTTTCTAAATTTTCGACAATTCCTTGATATACCTGTGACATATTTCATAATCAACACAAATTGATAGAATGCATGCTAAAAATGTTTATATTATTTAACATTTTATGAGAAATTTCGATTTTTGTAATTACTTTTATTAAATGTGTGCCTTTAACCTCAACATTTTTATATTAAAATGTTAAAAATAATAATTCGAGAATGTATTTAAAAAATAAGAAATTAGTTATACCTCCCCGAAATTGCCACTGCCTAGAAGCTTTCCTAGCGTAATTTTCTTCTTTTCGATTATGCCTCGTGCAAATACGTCTGGATCACTTTGCGGATTAGGAGCGTATATAGGATTTAGTTCAAAATTCACGGAAGGTATTTGATTTACAATTGGTGATTTAATATCTATTATTTAAAACGGAATTATTTTATATTTTTTACGTTGTCGACATGCTGTTAGATAAAAAAGCGTTTTAATACACTTATCTAATAATATATAGCTAATATATGTATATAGCGAAATTTGAGTCAGCAAATAAACTAATTTTTCAGAAACTCTTTATATATGTTACTCGCATTCGCCGAATTTGCCCATTACCCGAATTTTTTATCCATAACGCGATGTGAGTAAGTTTAAATGTCCATAATGCGTTCTGGGTATTTATTTCGGCCACTGGGCGTCGAAAAGCACAAAGCGTTGTGAGTATTTCAGTTTACTCAATAGCCAAAAAGATATAATATTTTTTGTGGCCACTACAAAATACCTACAACGCGTTTTGAGTGTTCTGATTTCCCCACTACGCGTTCTGAGTATTTTGTGTTTACCCAAAACGCATTGTTTTTCATTTTTTAAAAATTTTTATTTGATAACTTTTTGTCATAATGATATGTTTTATTTTATTATTTTTTTATTACAACACTATTTTATTATGATAAAAGGTTTTCTTCTTGGGAAACTAACATATTCAACTTTTGTTACTGCAATGCAATTATAATTATACATTTGTTTAATACAATTACATAATTATGTTAAAAATTAACACCATTAAAAAATATATATATATAAAAGTTAGAAAATACAATTGTAACTTTCAAAAAGATAAATAAAAAGTGAAAGAAAATCTATTTATAGTTATATGCGTATAACTTTGCTTAATATTTTTTTTCTATTCTTACATGCACTACTATTATGATATTTAGAATTAAATTCAGAGTTACATTTAAATTTTATTTTGGCAAGAATATTTGTTAGGTATTACATCCATTAGAACAACCACATTTCACAAAAACCTTTTATTATAATAAAATTGTTACATATAATAAAATAATAACATATACATATATATATATCTAATCTAAAATAATTTTCAATTAAAGTCCTAAATTTATAACAAATATACTTACAACAGCATAAGTAATAGAAACACCAAAGTGCAATGATACACGAACAAATTGATAAGATTGATACTAATGGGATGTAGTAGCTGGGATAGTCTTGCATAGTTGATCTTTTGAGCCTGTAAAGCCTTGTAGAGCCTGTTAAAGTTAAATCAACGATCGCGCTTGATTCGCTCCATACTCCACGTCCGTAAGAGTTTTCAGCTTGCACGCGAAATCGATATTTTCGATTCATGTCTCTCGTAGTTATCCAGTAATTATCCGTTCCATTATAGTATACATTCCATTCACTGATTTTGTCAGTATGATTGCCTTCTTTGTAATTATTTTCGCCAATTAAACCCTCCAGTCGATATAAAGTCACTTGTGAATCGTGAGATTCAGCAGGTTCCCATTTTAAATAATACGTGAAATTTGGAAGTTTCGTTACTATAGGTATCCCAGGAGCACTTGGTACATTACCTTTGTTACACAAGAGTACAGAGTTTAAATTTCTTTGTTTTATTCTAGGATATACATTTACTTAAAACATTTTACTTAAAACTTTATTATTTAATTTTTAACATTTAAATAAATATTATTTAAAACAATTTTAAAGTAAATATATGATATTATAATGCCTTTATTTTCTTACTGTCTTTATCAGTAGATTTTGGGATTATAGACATGTCTGCAAATGAATTCTTACCGACTTCATACTTCACAGTCACGTTATCAGAATAATTCTGGGCAGATTCATTGTTTGATAACATATAGTCATGAACGCTGACAAATTTGAGCGATGAGTTATCCTGTGGATGGACAGTAAAAGTTAATAAGAATTTATAATTGTAGCAAATAAGTCGTGGAAAGCCTGATTCTGTTCGATTGTCGAAACAGTTTTTTCTAATAATTCAGTTTTATATTAGTTTAAGATTAATTAATAACAACATATCTTCAAGTAAAACTTTAGCTCAATTATCTTTTTTACGAGTGCAATTGTTATCACTGATAATTTTAAGATTTATATTTCAATAGTAAATATAATTTTTTATTATTATTTTTTGTAGTTATATAAATTTTCTAAATTCTTGTATTAAAAAATTTTATTTTTCTTTTATCTCTCTATTTTCTTATTCAATTTCTATTATTATGTTTCAATAATTAATTATGTTCTACAAATGAATTTCGAAGAGCATGATGCCATAAACGTTTGACTAAAATATGTATCCCGATTAAAATATGTATTAAAATATATGTTAACGTATACATATGCATTGAGTGATAAATAAAATTAATGGACCCATTGCAGATGATAGTTATTTAGCCATGGGCATCCGTAGGAGAGTGAGGAGGTAAGAGGGAGCATGTGCTCTCCCTTGGAATCAGTAAAAAAATTTAGCATTTGCTTTCCTTTTGAATAAACACTGGAATTTATTTGCATATTTAATATATAAATGAAAATAACAAAAAATTAAATTTTAAAAAATTAAGAAAGAAGAAAAAAAAAAACAAAAAATATTTTAATCCTGCCCCCACTGGCAAAAATCCTGCGGACGCCCATGTATTTAGCTATGCATATTGACCTTATGAAAATATTTGATTGAGATTAAGTGTATCTAAATGTATATATTGATCTTCTACTCGGGATTTAGTAGCCATTTCATTATATACGCATGTAATTTATTCTAACCCAAAATTTTTTTACCGTTGATTTCGTTAAATAGAAATCATTTATTGTAAGTTTTAGACAAAAATTAATGTATACAAATATTTAAAAAAATAAAAATATTTTAGAAATTATTGAAAAATTATGTAAATAAGCAAAAGTATCACATATGTATTCATCAATGTAGCAGAGAGTAAACGGAATCTTAACAGAATCGTTAATGTTAAAAATTCTTTTTCTTACATATTCACTCAACAATTATGACAACACGTATTACGTTAAGTTCTAATATACTGTCTTAATTATGTTTAATTTTATACTATATAATGTCGATTTTAAAATAAACTTTAATGATTTAACTGTGACGCAAAATTAACAAACGCTTTCTTTAAATGTATTTATATATATTTTTATATATAGCATCAAAACTTTCGCTACGCATTGTACAGTTTCAATTACACAAAATTATAATTTATTATTTACAAAGTTAAAATAATTAATTTTTTATATACAATATATATAACTTTCAATTTTCTTTATGAAAAAATTCTCTTATCTGCATGAATTTTAGATCAAAATACATGAAAATATTTTTTTTGGAGACTCACTGAAGCTTTTAGATTCTTCAAATACTCTAAATCCGTGGTTGCTCTGGTTAATATTATCATTTTAAATAAAATACACAATATTTCTAACGTTTTTACCATAATAATTTTTTCCTCTTGTAGATGTTTGTACAATGAATTTCTATGTAATACTGGATGGCGTATGCTGTGGAGAAGTGCGCTCCACTGTGAATGTCCGCCCAACCAGAAATGATTCGATGACAAATCGACGTCGATTCGACCAACATTCTGATTGGGCGACAGCCATCTTTAATATAGTATAATATGTACTTTTTACACAGTTCAAATTCAAATTCAAATGGTAGTATAAATATGAATACTGATTAGAAGGATTTTTATAATTAAAACGTAGAAATTACAGTATTACATTATAGGAATGTTATTATATTACTAAAATACTCTCTAATTTTTACTACAATACATTCAGTTGAATTGAGATATAAATTGTACATGTTACAATATATACAGCTTTGTCTTTTAAGTAGAAGAAGATGTAAATAACAAATGAAAAATGTGCATAAAATTATGAAACTACATAAAATTAAATGAAGAATACATAAAAATTAAATGAATATATAGAAAAATGTATAAAATATGTATTGTAAAGAAAAAAAATTTTAAAACGATAATTAATATTTTAAATTTATTTCATTTTCAAATTTTTTACAATAAGTATTATAATTTATAAATTAATATATTATAAACTAAGTATTGTGTAAGTAAAATTCGTTGTAAAATATTTTGAATATAAAATTTGTATATCTACTGGTAAATCAATGGATCCTCGTTTTCTATCATAATTTCATCGCAACACAAGATACAATTTCAAGAAGCGTCGAACATATGAATACTTATATTATTCTAAGGCTGCCTTTGAGAAATTTTGAAAAAATTCTCTTAAAAGAAAAACTAATATAAAATTTTAAACAACACTCCTTTTGACCAATCAATGTCAGTCACAAAGAAACGGAGACTGACCTCTGTCAATTTAAAAATATTACTAACTAATCAGTTGACATTCTTAGATAATTCATCGAGTTAAATGATGACAAATTTTCGTCCTAATAACAGTTTCAGTTTTAGATCTTTATTGCAGTACACAGTCTATTCGAGTATGCTTTATACATTTGTTTCTAAAGGAAATAAATGTGATTTATATTATTAGCAGCATCATCAAACATGTGTTCGTTTAACTGTGAAAATAATGTACAAGCGATTGTACAAGATCATACAAAACCTTTGAGCACAAGCGAGCGGGAAAATTGAATTCAACAGGAATCATATATCGTTAAGTTATTATCTATAGAGAATACCTCAATAGTTTTTCCGTTGTTTCACAAATCTGAACGATAGATTCACTGGGAAAAAAATAGACTTCTGTTAGTTTTAACTTCTATAAGACAGTTCTGTTTGAATTGTGCCAATTTTTGAAAATTTTGAGTACTTAGAGCATTTCTGCATGTTTTATATCAGACAATAGGTTTTTCTTTATTTATTTTTTCACAGCCCAGCTGGCAATATAATCTACACATGCTCTTGAGAAGATAGCGAATTGAGAAAAAGTAATCAATTGAGGAAGTTGTGCAATTCTTTTAAAAAATGTTTCCTTGCTTTATTTTCTTCGTTATATTGTTCTTTATATATGATATTTTTTTACTGTTCTCTGATATTAATCATTCAAAATCGTTCGAACATTATTTATTTGATCAATTTGTTATCCTGCAAAAATGAGAATGAAAAGAAATGAAAACGTGAATGCTTTAAGCATACAAAGAAATAAAAAATCACACAAAAGTAAAGCGTGTTATATATAAGAACGATTATTATAGATATGTACAACATAGATATATATAGACAACGCATTATATGAATTATAATCGAAATAAAATTTTCGTAATATATTTAATCATGTTTGACCTGTATCTATTCTGTCTTCTACTCCTGAATCGGCAGCTTGCAGTTAAACGAATAAGGCCATGTGCGCAATAAAGAAAATTTTAGAAATAAATATTAAATATTAGGAATAGGAATTACTTGAATTTTAAAATAATATAACATCGAAAAGACTCTGATATACAAATATACAAATTCGGGTATAAAGGATATAAATTACCTACTATAGGGCTAGTAAGAGCCCTTAATATCCGAATTTTTATTTGTATCAGAATCTTTTCGATTTTATTATTTTAAAATAATTCTTATTCCTGATATTTAATATTTATTCCTAATATTTTCTCTATATTGTGCGCAGAGCCTTATGAAGCAATTTTTCAATTCTTCTGCCGATACTAATCGATTGTATCGTCTTATATCTCGCGAGCCATCGATATATATATATATATATATATATATATTTATTTATCGATATATATATTATAGATTCCAAGAATTGCTCGGTAAGGCCCTGCGCACAATAGAGAAAATATTAGGAATAAATATTAAATATTAGGAATAAGAATTATTTTAAAATAATAAAATCGTAAAAAACTTTGATATACAAATACAAATTCAAGTATAAAGGGCTTTTATTAGCTTATTAGGCCTTATTAGTCTTTTATATCCGAATTTGTATATTTATATTAAAGTCTTTTCGATTTTATTATTTTAAAATAATTCTTATTCCTATAATAATATTTAATATTTATTCCTAATATTATTTTAATATTTATTTCTAATATTTTTTCTATTGTGCGCAAGGCCTTATGCAAGTAAATTATGCAGGTATTTTCGAAGAGTTAAACTTATCTTAAACATATTTATTGTGTGAATGCAATTGCACGACTACAAAATATATTTTTTTATTACTCATTATATTTTTTATACATTTCCTGTTTATTATACTCTATATTTTATGCAATGTCTTTCCTAATTTAATGCTTGACAATATATTTGATTAATAATTGAGGGTTAATGAAGTCAGAAAATTTGTAACATAACTTTTTTCTATTAAACGAAGAATTAGAAGAACATTATTGGTATTAGTAATATAAATAGAATGATAGTGTATAAATAGAATAAATAGATCGATAGTGACTATCGATGACAAACGACGATAAAATTGATTATTAATATCGATCAAAAATGTCAAAAATTGTTTGGTCAAAAAAGCGATTACATCTATAACATTATTTGAGGTATCATTCGCGGTTAAACGTTCAAAAGTACGGTCGTCTCAGTCGGCTGTGCTTCAGGCAAGATTTCCACCCGAACGTATTCAGATATTTCAGAAGGTGGGAGCTAAGCAGAAAAAAATTTATTTTATTAAAAATCGGAGTGTGTGTGCGTGTGTGTGTCTAGAGTTGCAAAGCTCAACCAAAATCAAACGTAATTGGAAAGTACATACATATGCGAAACTCAGAACACACGAATCCTCGCGCTTTTTTCGCAAACATTAGCTGAGGCATTTGCAATACAGGAAAGTTTATAAGTAATGAGGAGAGAAAAAGAGGGAAATATTAAGGAAGAGAGTGATGATGAGCGAGGAGAAACAAGAAGATAAGATACATTTCGTAAAGTAGTACAAGGCGATGCACGATAAAAACTTTATTCCTTTTCTTTAATTATCTCTGTTTCTTGCACGGTCGACTCGAGTAGAAATTTTCATTCATACCAACATTTTCTGTCTATTATTTCTTACTGCCATGCAACTGCGTCGACGCAAGCATTCTCCAACGTGTTTCGAGAGTAAAACAAAAATCATCATTTCACTTGTGACATGAAGTGGCAATTATTGACAATGACAGATATGTATATGCAGCAATGTTCCGGTATATTGAAAGACTAAACCTATGTATTATAAACATGATAAAATAAAGCTTACAATGTACAATTTTCACTGTTATATAATTTGTCGATTTTCGAGTTACAAAACCGTATAATGAAAAACATACTTTGAAGGAAATTAAGTTGTAATTGAAAAATAATGTTATGTTATCGGTTTGCATGTTTGTGACATTTAATTTACGAAAAATTTGTTTCCCTAAATTATTTATAATATTTATAACTATTATTTAAATATAATTACCTATAAACATAATTTATTTATAACTTGCCATTTTTGTACTGTTTCTTAGGTCTGTGTGTTTAAAAAAAACATTATACATTATATGTTTTAATTATTATTATATTATAATCTATCAAATCACGTAGTAATAACGTTGTAATATGAGTGAAACAAATGATTTCGAATAATAGTAAATGTATATTATGAAATAAGCTAATGTGTAAAAGCAATATTTACAATATTTTTTAGTCGATATTATATATCGACAAATTATTGTTCCATGCAATGACTTTGCTCCATGCATAATTATAAAAATAAATATGATCAATTTATTTGTACATGTTTGATAATACTCACTAAATGCAGATTTGTATCTTCTATTTCGTTTTTTAGGGTTTCGATAGTTTCGAGACAACTCTTGAAATTAAGTCTATCGTTCGCTATATTCCAACAACTTAGCATCAAATTGTATAATTTCTCTGGACAGTGATGGGGTTTCAACAACTTGTTCCCTGCACACACATGCTCCTTTACATTGCAATTGTCTATGTCAGCATAGGGCTGCTGACCCAATGACGTAATTTCCCACATTAGTACTCCGAATGCCCAAACATCGCTTTGTGATGTAAATTTTTTTGTCTCCAAAGATTCCGGTGCCATCCAGCGAATGGAAAGTGGGGTTCCTTTTCCCTAATTTTAATACACAATTTTAGTGCACAATTTTAATTAAATCTTTTATTGAAGTCGTCTATTTTTTTTAATCAAACATTACGCGCGTGCAAATTAATTCATCTACCTTCCTTTATATACATATAGGTACAAATATAAAAATAGTTTTACACTATAATATTTTGTTTACATTCTAGTCAGTTTAAAGATATATAATATTATAACAAGGCAAAAATAAAAAAAATTGTTTTAACTGTTTTAAATAAATGCATTTACCATGCGGTAATAGTCTTTTTCGTGAATATCTCTAGCCAGTCCGAAGTTGCTGATTTTAATAATACGATGTTCGCGATCTCTTGCCGATATTAAGCAATTACGACACGCAAGATCTCTATGCACATAATGCTGTTCTTCTAAGTAGCGACAACCCCGAGCAACATCTTCGCACATGGCGAGCAAGTCTTTCAGATGTAAAGCTTGTGGATGTGACTGTTGCAATGTCCGACTCTCTCTCAAATAATTCAGTAAGTCCCCAGCTTCCATTAATTCCAATATAAGCCATGGTGAATCCATGGCGTCAACACAGGTGCCCAACAATCTCAGCACATGTTTGTGGTCAAAGTCTCTCATAATCTTAGCCTCTTTTTTGAATTCGTTTTTTTGTTGCAAGGTAGCATTTTTTGGTGGCTTTTTTATAGCGACAGGTGTTCTTTCCGACTTTTCTAAATTTTCGACGATTCCTTGATATACCTGCGACATATTTCATAATCAACACAAATTGATAGAATGCATGCTAAAAATGTTTATATTATTTAACATTTTATGAGAAATTTTGATTTTTGCAATTACTTTTATTAAAAGTGTGCTTTTATCTCAACATTTTTTATTAAAATGTTAAGAAAAATAATTCGAGAATATATTTAAAAAATAAGAAATTAGTTACACCTCTCCGAAATTGCCACTGCCTAGAATCTTTTCCAGCGTAATTTGCTCTTTCTTGATTATGATTCGTGGAAATTTGTCTGGATTACTTTGCGGAATAGGATCTTGCATAGAATTTGGTTCATGATTCTCGGAAAGTGTGTCATATTCAATTGATGATTTATTACCTATTATTTAAAACGGAATTATTTGTATTTTTTACGTTGTTGGCATGCTGTTTGATACAAAAGTTATAATATACTTTCTAATAATATACATATAGCTAATATATATATAGCGAAATTTAAATCAACAAATAAATTAACTTTTCAGAAACTCTTTATATATGTTACTCGCAATCGTCGAATTTGCTCATTGCCCGAATTTTTTAACCACAACGCGATGTGAGTAAGCTTAAATATCCACAATGCGTTCTGGGTATTTATTTCGGCCACTGGATGTCGGAAAACACTCACAACGCGTTGTGGGTATTTCAATTTGCTCAATAGCCGAAAAAATATAATTTTTCATTTTGTGGCCCTTACAAAATACCTACAACGCGTTGTGAGTGTTCTGATTTCCCCACTACGCGTTCTGAGTATTTTGTGTTTACCCACAATGCATGGTTTTTCATTTTTTTAAAATTTTTATTCGATAACTTTTTGTCATAATGATATGTTTTTTGTTATTATTTTTTAATTACGACACTATTTTATTATGATAAAAGGTTTCCTTCTTGGGAAATTAACATATTCAACTTTTGTTACTGGGATGCAATTATAATTATACATTTGAGTCGTTCACTCGAAGAACGACTTAAGTCGACTTAAGTTTTTGCAAAAAAAATTGAATTAAATATTCAAATGTGTGATTCGAGTTATTAATTATTATGTTATTCAGCTTTTATATATTTTAATATATACGTTCCTATTTTGCTGAGTAGCAAAATATTTAATAACTTGAATCATTTAGTTGAATCTTCAATTTTTTTGTGCAAAAACTTAAGTCGACTTAAGTCGTTCTTCGAGCGAACGACTCATTTGTTTAATACAATTACATATTGTAATTATATTTAAAAAATAACACCATTAAAATAAAAGTTAGAAAATACAATTGTAACTTTTAAAAAGATAAATAATAAGTGAAAGAAAATCTTTTTATAGTTATATGCGTATAACTTTGCTTAATATTTTTTTTTTATTCTTACATGCACTATTATTATGACATTTAGAATTAAATTTAGAATTTAGAATTACATTTAAATTTAATTTTGGCAAGAATATTTGTTATTACATCCATTAGAACAACCACATTTCACAAAAACCTTTTACATAATAAAATTATCACATATAATAAAATAATAACATATACATATTTATATCTAATCTAAAATAATTTTAAATCAGTCCTAAATTTATAACAAATATACTTACAACGGCATAAGTAACACAAACTCCAAACTGCAATGATGAACGTACAGATTGTCATTATTAATATTATGATATGTAAGATTACTTTTAAATCGTTAACTATAATATAGTAGCTAGCTAATGTTCTAGAATAGTCTTGCATAGTTGATCTTTTGAGCCTGTAAAGCCTTGTAGAGCCTGTTAAAGTTAAATCAACGATCGCGCTTGATTCGCTCCATACTCCACGTCCGTAAGCGTTTTCAGCTTGCACACGAAATCGATATTTCTGATTCATGTCTCTCGTTGTTATCCAGTAATTATTTGTTCCGTTGTAGTATAAATTCCATTGATTGTTTTTGTCAGTATGATTGTCTTCTTTGTAATTATTTTCGACAATTAAACCCTCCAGTCGATATAAAGTCACTTGTAAATCGTGAGATTCAGCAGGTTCCCATTGTAAATAATACGTAAAATTTGAAAGTTTCGTTGATATAGGTATCCCAGGAGCACTTGGTACATTACCTTTGTTACACAAGAGTACAGTTTAAATTTCTTTGTTTTATTCTAGGATATACATTTACTTAAAACATTTTATTTAAAACTTTATTATTTAATTTTTAACATTTAAATAAATATTATTTAAAACATTTATAAAGTAAATATATGATATCATAATGTCTATTTTCTTAGTGTCTTTATCAGTAGATTTTGGGATTATAGATATGTCTGCAAACGAATTCTTACCGACTTCATACTTCACAGTCACGTTATCAGAATAATTCTGGGCAGATTCAATGTTTGATAACACGTAGTCATGAACGCTGACAAATTTGAGCGATGAGTTATCCTGTTAGATAGATAGTAAAAGCTAATAAGAATTTATAATTATAGCAAATAAGTCATGAAAAGCCTGATTCTGTTCGATTGTCGAAACAGTTTTTTCGAATAATTCAGTTTTATATTAGTTTAAGATTAATTAATAACAACATATCTTCAAGTAAAACTTTAGCTCAATTATCTTTTACACGAATGCAACTGCTATCACTGATAATTTTAAGATTTATATTTCAATAGTAAATATAATTTTTTATTAATATTATTTTTTGTAGTCATAAATTTTCTAAATACCTGTATTAAAAAATTTTATTTTTCTTTTCTCTTTCTATTTTCTTATTCAATTATTATTATTATGTTTCAATAATTAATTATGTTCCACAAATGAATTTCGAAGAGCATGATGCCATAAACGTTTGACTAAAATATGTAATCTGATTAAAATATATGTATCTTAATTAAAATATATGTTAACGTATACATATACATTGAGTGATAAATAACATTAATGGACACATTGCAAATGATAGTTATTTAGCCATGGGCGTCCGCTGGGGAGTGAGGAGGTAAGAGGGTGCATGTGCTTTCCCTTGGAATCAGTAAAAAAATTTAGCATTTCTCCCCTTTTGAATAAACACTGGAATTTATTTGCATATTTAATATAAAAATTAAAATAACAAAAAATTAAATTATAAAAAATTAAGAAAGAAGAAAAAATAAGAAACAAAAAAAATTTTAATCATGCCCCCCTAATAAAAAATCCTGCGGACGCCCATGTATTTAGCTATGTATGTATATATTGACTTTATGAAAATATTTGATTGAGATCAAGTGTATCAAAATGTTTATATTGATCTCCTACTCGGGATTTAGTAGTTGTTTCATTACATACGCATGCAACTTATTTTAACCAAACATTTTTTTTACATTGATTTTGTTAAATAAAAATCATTTATTGTAAGTTTTATATTAATAATATAATAATATATATCATATTAATAATATATATTAAATTAATATATATATATGAATATTTAAAAAAATGAAAATATTTTAGAAATTATTGAAAAATCATGTAAATAAGCAAAAGTATCACATATGTATTATTCATCTATGTAGCAGAGAGTAAACGGAATCTTAACAGAATCGTTAATGTTAAAAATTCTTTTTCTTAAATACAAAACAATTATGACAACACGTATTACGTTTAAGTTTTAATATACCGTTTTAGTTATGTTTAATTTTATACTATAGTATAATGTCAAAATTAACAAACTCTCTCTTTATATCTATTTTTTATAGCATCAAAACTTTTGCTATGCATTGTACAATTTTAATTACACAAGTAATTTATTATTTACAATACACAGAGAGAATTTTCTTTTAGAATTTATCCTGAAAATCGTAATCGTGGGACAATATGGTATGGAAAGAATTTTATGAGAATTTCTCTGATTAATATTTATCACAATAAAAAATATTAATATCTATCGCAATAAAATATAAAATATGTTTGATTAATTTTATTAAAATATATACTAAAATTTCAATAATTATAAAATATGTTAAGAAACTATGTTAAATCTTAGGATTCTTTAAGTGTTTTAAATAGAATAGATGCCAAAGAAGTGGTAAACCTATAAAATATATATTTTATATAAATTTTACAATGCGCAGCATGATATTTTCAATCAAGCTTAATCGCTCATGGTAATTTTAATATGTAGCATGATAATATTTGACTTATTACCAAATATGATATTTGTAGTGAATTTTACAGTAAAATATAATGAAAAATTCTCTCCGTGTTTATAACTTTCAATTTTCTTCATGAAAAAAACTTCGTATCTACATTAATTTTTAGATCAAAATATATATAAAAATATTTTTTTTTGAGACTCACTGAAGCTTGAAGATCCTCCAAATCCTCTAAAAACGAGGTCGTTTTGGTTAACATTATCATGTTTAGTAAAATATATAATATTTTTAACGTTCTTAACATAATAATTTTTTCCTCTTGCAGATGTTTGTACCATGAATTTCTATGTAACACTAGATGACGTGGAGAAGTGCGTTCCACTTTAAATGCCCGACAGCCATCTTTGATAAAGATAATATGTACTTTTAAACAGTTCAAGGTTAATCTCTCAAATAGTAGTAATAATATGAATACCGATTTGAAGGATTTTTAAATTGAAACGTAGAAATTACAGTATTACATTATAGGAATGTTATTATATTACTAAAATACTCTCTAATTTTTACTACAATACATTCAGTTGAATTGAGATATAAATTGTACATGTTACAATATATACAGCTTTGTCTTTTAAGTAGAAGAAGATGTAAATAACAAATGAAAAATGTGCATAAAATTATGAAACTACATAAAATTAAATGAAGAATACATAAAAATTAAATGAATATATAGAAAAATGTATAAAATATGTATTGTAAAGAAAAAAAATTTAAAAACGATAATTAATATTTTAAATTTATTTCATTTTCAAATTTTTTACAATAAGTATTATAATTTATAAATTAATATATTATAAACTAAGTATTGTGTAAGTAAAATTCGTTGTAAAATATTTTGAATATAAAATTTGTATATCTACTGGTAAATCAATGGATCCTCGTTTTCTATCATAATTTCATCGCAACACAAGATACAATTTCAAGAAGCGTCGAACATGTGAATACTTATATTATTCTAAGGCTGCCTTTGAGAAATTTTGAGAAAATTCTCTTAAAAGAAAAACTAATATAAAATTTTAAACAACACTCCTTTTGACCATTCAATGTCAGTCACAAAGAAACGGAGACTGACCTCTGTCAATTTAAAAATATTACTAACTAATCAGTTGACATTCTTAGATAATTCATCGAGTTAAATGATGACAAATTTTCGTCCTAATAACAGTTTCAGTTTTAGATCTTTATTGCAGTACACAGTCTATTGGAGTATGCTTTATACATTTGTTTCTAAAGGAAATAAATGTGATTTATATTATTAGCAGCATCATCAAACATGTGTTCGTTTAACTGTGAAAATAATGTACAAGCGATTGTACAAGATCATACAAAACCTTTGAGCACAAGCGAGCGGGAAAATTGAATTCAACAGGAATCATATATCGTTAAGTTATTATCTATAGAGAATACCTCAATAGTTTTTCCGTTGATTCACAAATCTGAACGATAGATTCACTGGGAAAAAAATAGACTTCTGTTAGTTTTAACTTCTATAAGACAGTTCTGTTTGAATTGTGCCAATTTTTGAAAATTTTGAGTACTTAGAGCATTTCTGCATGTTTTATATCAGACAATAGGTTTTTCTTTATTTATTTTTTCACAGCCCAGCTGGCAATATAATCTACACATGCTCTTGAGAAGATAGCGAATTGAGAAAAAGTAATCAATTGAGGAAGTTGTGCAATTCTTTTAAAAAATGTTTCCTTGCTTTATTTTCTTCGTTATATTGTTCTTTATATATGATATTTTTTTACTGTTCTCTGATATTAATCATTCAAAATCGTTCGAACATTATTTATTTGATCAATTTGTTATCCTGCAAAAATGAGAATGAAAAGAAATGAAAACGTGAATGCTTTAAGCATACAAAGAAATAAAAAATCATACAAAAGTAAAGCGTGTTATATATAAAAACGATTATTATAGATATGTACAACATAGATATATATAGACAACGCATTATATGAATTATAATCGAAATAAAATTTTCGTAATATATTTAATCATGTTTGACCTGTATCTATTCTGTCTTCTACTCCTGAATCGGCAGCTTGCAGTTAAACGAATAAGGCCATGTGCGCAATAAAGAAAATTTTAGAAATAAATATTAAATATTAGGAATAGGAATTACTTGAATTTTAAAATAATATAACATCGAAAAGACTCTGATATACAAATATACAAATTCGGGTATAAAGGATATAAATTACCTACTATAGGGCTAGTAAGAGCCCTTTATATCCGAATTTTTATTTGTATCAGAATCTTTCCGATTTTATTATTTTAAAATAATTCTTATTCCTATAATAATATTTAATATTTATTCCTAATATTATTTTAATATTTATTTCTAATATTTTTTCTATTGTGCGCAAGGCCTTATGCAAGTAAATTATGCAGGTATTTTTGAAGAGTTAAACTTATCTTAAACATATTTATTGTGTGAATGCAATTGCACGACTACAAAATATATTTTTTTATTACTCATTATATTTTTTATACATTTCCTGTTTATTATACTCTATATTTTATGCAATGTCTTTCCTAATTTAATGCTTGACAATATATTTGATTAATAATTGAGGGTTAATGAAGTCAGAAAATTTGTAACATAACTTTTTTCTATTAAACGAAGAATTAGAAGAACATTATTGGTATTAGTAATATAAATAGAATGATAGTGTATAAATAGAATAAATAGATCGATAGTGACTATCGATGACAAACGACGATAAAATTGATTATTAATATCGATCAAAAATGTCAAAAATTGTTTGGTCAAAAAAGCGATTACATCTATAACATTATTTGAGGTATCATTCGCGGTTAAACGTTCAAAAGTACGGTCGTCTCAGTCGGCTGTGCTTCAGGCAAGATTTCCACCCGAACGTATTCAGATATTTCAGAAGGTGGGAGCTAAGCAGAAAAAAATTTATTTTATTAAAAATCGGAGTGTGTGTGCGTGTGTGTGTCTAGAGTTGCAAAGCTCAACCAAAATCAAACGTAATTGGAAAGTACATACATATGCGAAACTCAGAACACACGAATCCTCGCGCTTTTTTCGCAAACATTAGCTGAGGCATTTGCAATACAGGAAAGTTTATAAGTAATGAGGAGAGAAAAAGAGGGAAATATTAAGGAAGAGAGTGATGATGAGCGAGGAGAAACAAGAAGATAAGATACATTTCGTAAAGTAGTACAAGGCGATGCACGATAAAAACTTTATTCCTTTTCTTTAATTATCTCTGTTTCTTGCACGGTCGACTCGAGTAGAAATTTTCATTCATACCAAAATTTTCTGTCTATTATTTCTTACTGTCATGCAACTGCGTCGACGCAAGCATTCTCCAACGTGTTTCAAGATTAAAACAAAAATCATCATTTCACTTGTGACATGAAGTGGCAATTATTGACAATGACAAATATGTATATGCAGCAATGTTCCGGTATATTGAAAGGCTAAACATATGTATTATAAACATGATAAAATAAAACTTACAATGTACAATTTTCACTGTTATATAATTTGACGATTATCGAGTTACAAAACCGTATAATGAAAAACATACTTTGAAGGAAATTAAGTTGTAATTGAAAAATAATCTTATGTTATCGGTTTGCATGTTTGTGACATTTAATTTACAAAAAATTGTTTTCCCTAAATTACTTATAATATTTATAAATATTATTTAAATATAATTACCTATAAACATAATTTATTTATAACTTGCCATTTTTGTACTGTTTCTTATGTCTGTGTGTTTAAAAAAAACATTATACATTGTATGTTTTAATTATTATTATATTATAATCTATCAAATCACGTAGTAATAACGTTGTAATATTAGTGAAACAAGTGATTTCGAATAATAGTAAATGTATATTATGAAATAAGCTAATGTAAAAGCAATATTTACAATATTTTTTAATCGATATTATATCGACAAATTATTGAGCAATGACTTTGCTCCATGCATAATTATAAAAATAAATATGATCAATTTATTTGTACATGTTTGATAATACTCACCAAATGCAGAATTGTATCTTCTATTTCGGTTTTTAGGGTTTCGATAGTTTCGAGACAACTCTTGAAATTAGGTCTATCGTTCGCTATATTCCAACAACTTAGCATCAACTTGTATAATTTTTCTGGACAGTGATGGGGTTTCAACAACTTGTTCCCTGCACACACATGCCTTTTTACATTGCAATTGTCTATGTCAGCATAGGGCTGCTGACCCAATGACGTAATTTCCCACATTAGTACTCCGAATGCCCAAACATCGCTTTGTGAAGAAAATTTTTTTTCCTTCAAAGATTCCGGTGCCATCCAGCGAACGGGAAGTGGGGTTCCTTTTCCCTAATTTTAATACACAATTTTAGTGCACAATTTTAGTTAAATCTTTTATTGAAGTCGTCTATTTTTTTTAATCAAACATTACGCGCGTGCAAATTAATTCATCTACCTTCCTTTATATACATATAGGTACAAATATAAAAATAGTTTTACACTATAATATTTTTGTTTACATTCTAGTCAGTTTAAAGATATATAATATTATAACAAGGCAAAAATAAAAAAATTGTTTTAACTATTTTAAATAAATGCATTTACCATGCGGTAATAGTCCTTTTCGTAAATATCTCTAGCCAATCCGAAGTCGCTGATTTTGACAATACGATGTTCGCGATCTCTCGCCGATATTAAGCAGTTACGACACGCAAGATCTCTATGCACATAGTGCTGTTCTTCTAAATAGCGACAACCCCGAGCAACATCTTCGCACATGGCGAGCAAGTCTTTCAGACGCAAAGCATGCGGATCTGACGGTTGCAATGCCCGACTCTCTCTCAAATAAGTCAGTAAATCCCCAGCTTCCATTAATTCCAATATAAGCCATGGTGAATCCATGGTTTCATTACAGATACCCAACAATCTCAGCACATGTATATGGTCAAAGTGGCTCATAATCTTGGCCTCTTTTATGAATTCGTTTTTCTGTTGTGCGGTAGAATCTTCTCGTAACACCTTTATGGCAACAAGCACTGTTTTTGATATTTCTAAAATTTCGACGATTCCTTGATATACCTGCGACATATATCATGATCAACACAAATTGATAGAGTGCATGCTAAAAATGTTTATATTATTTAACATTTTATGAAAAATTTTGATTTTTGCAATTCCTTATAATAAAAGTATGCCTTTACATCAACATTTTTTAATTAAAATATTAATTTAAGTAAAATAATTCGAGATTATTTTAAAAAAATAAGAAATTAGCACCTCTCCAAAATTGCCGAGGCCTATAAGCTTCCCTAGCGTAATTTGCTTTCTTTCGATTTTGATTCGTGGAAATTCATCCAGATCATTTTGCAGGTTAAAATAGTGCATAGAATTTGGTGCAGAATTCACGGAAGATGAATCTACAGTTATTGAATATTGATTTAATATCTATTATTTAAAACGAAATTATTTTATATTTTTTACGTTGGCATGCTGTTAGATAAAAAGCATTATAATACTCTTATCTAATAATATATAGCTAATATATATAGCAAAATTTGAATCAATAAATAAACTAACTTTTCAGAAACTCTTTATATACATATGTTAAATCTAAAATAATTCTCAATTAATGTCCTAAATTTATAACAAATATACTTACAACAGTATATGTAAAAAGCGCAACATGCAGTGATTGCCACACAGCTGAATAATACAAGCATGTAGATCATATAGCTAGCTATAATTGATTTTATGGTAGATTCTGTTAAACCAACGATTGCGCTTGATTCGCTCCATACTCCACGTCCGTAAGCGTTTTCAGCTTGCACGCGAAATCGATATTTCTGATTCATGTCTCTCGTTGTTATCCAGTAATTATTTGTTCCGTTGTAGTATAAATTCCAGTGTTCGTGCTTGTCAATCTGATGGCTTTCTTTGTAATTATTTTCGAGAATTAAACCCTCTAGTCGATATAAAGTCACTTGTAAATCGTAACATTCAGCAGGTTCCCATTTTAAATAATACGTGAAATTTGGAAGTATCGTTGATACAGGTATCCCAGGAGCACTTGGTACATTACCTTTGTTACACAAGAGTACAGTTTTTAATTTCTTTGTTTTATTCTAGGATATACAGTTACTTATAAAACATTTTACTTAAAACTTTTCATTTAATTAAAAAAATTTTTAATATTATATTAATAATTCCTCAAATTAAATCTTCCTTGATTGACGTACCATCTACGTCTGGCTTTTTTTTACTAGCTCGTTAAAATTCAAATAAAAAACAAATATTTTATAATAAATAAAAATCTTAATCATTACAGAGCGTATATTACATCTCGAAATTTTTTGTTGGTTATTAAAAATTTAGAAATATATAATATTTACGACTACTTAGAATTGGCTTAGCCAGCATAATAATGAGATTGATTTTATCTTAAATATTTCTGTTTCGCGTACAAAACCTCTCTCTCTCTCTTTCTCTATCTTTTCAAATAGAATTTAATAATATTTATATTCTTTATGCTGTTAAGAGATATTTCTTTATATTTAATTTTTTTATTTTCTTGAATTTGTGTAAAACTAAATCATTTTGTAAACAATTTTTTGTAATTCGATTTAATTATATATATATATATATATATATATATATATATATATATCCTATAAAAAACCTCACAGAAGTAAAAAAATAAATTACGCCAACTACATAAAAAATTTTCCAACTGCTACGTAACAAAAAGTTTGAAAAAAATAAAATAGGTGAGATCAATAGAACTAGAGTCAAGTATAGTAAATTGCTACAAATTTATAATAGATACTAAATAAAAGTATAATAAATTACTATCAATTCATACTAGATACTAATTCCTAAAACACTTTTTGTATAATGTATAAATTAAAAGAAAGTTTTATGCAAATTTTAATTCGTATAAACATAAACGATATTCAGATCGAAGTAAGATAAGAAAACTTGGCGTGTCCAGGCCACATTCCGGATAAGCTAATTACA
Source organism: Prenolepis imparis (assembly GCF_030444845.1). Classification (NCBI taxonomy): domain Eukaryota; kingdom Metazoa; phylum Arthropoda; class Insecta; order Hymenoptera; family Formicidae; genus Prenolepis; species Prenolepis imparis. The sequence continues at coordinate 1,189,650 of NW_028141159.1, forward strand.
ATTAGTAGCGCCTCGACATATGTAGTGACTCTTAACGGTCGGATTCATTTCTTTTTATGTACTTGACGTCAGGACACTACCGCTTGATAAAGTATAAAATCTTTTAAATAATATACAAAATTAAATTTTTATTTTAATATAATATCTATGAATTACAGTTTTTTATTAAATTGATCTATTATTATAAATAATTTTTTCGTTACTTATGTTTTTCCTATAAAACTGTATAAAATATACATTAAATGTAAATATGTTATTTATGTAAATGAAAATATTTAATTTTTGTATTTTTGCATTAAGCTTTTAATTATTTAGCAAATATAAAATTTATTTATTATAAAATATAAGCTTGAGTGGCGTTTAAATACGACCCGCGCACGCCAAGTTTTCATATCTTACTTCGGTCTGAATATTGTTTATACGACTTAAAATTTGCATAAAACTTTCCTATTATGAATTGATAGTAATTTATTATACTTGGCGTTAGTTGTATTGATCTCACCTATTTTATTTTTTTCAAACTTTTTGTTACGTAGCAGTTGGAACATTTTTTATGTATTTGGCGTAATTTTTTTTATCTCTGTGAGGTTTTTTATGGGATCTCACTGCTTTTTGCTTTGTGTTTTTACATTCTGGATACATTTGTTTGTTTTTCGTTTTCGATTATATCGATTATATAGTTATGATTGCGTGCTTCACGACGTAGTTGATTATAGTTATATACACAATCGTAATCTATAAATAATTAAAATTCGATAATTAAATAAGAATCGAAGATAAAAGAATTAAAAATGATAGAAGAAGAAGAAGTAAATGTCATCTTTAAAAACATCAATTTTTTATATAACATTACTATTTTATTTAAAAAATTTCAAATAATAGAAAGAGTTTTCGCTTACTGATAATTCCATCACCACCGATACCGTCGCTGCCGAACCAGCCGATCCTCATCTCTTTGTCTATTAAAATAGACGAAGTAATATTTTAATATTTTATATATGTATATATATTTATTCATATATATGTATGTACATACCAGGTGTCCCATTTTAAAGGACCCACTCAAATATCTCATTGTCAGAAACACTGCGTTAAATCGAAAAATATTTCCTACAAAAGTTGTAGGGTTTCGAGGGGGACATAACATAGTAATATTCATTTGACCTTGGGCGGCATCTCCAAGGTCAAGTGAAGGTGAAAATTTGAAGGTGAGAAGGTGAATTTTGAAGAAAATAAAAAAATGCTTCAGATAAAAGTTGTTCAAATTAATTAGTAGAAAAAGATGTTATAATAAAAAATATGGGTTTCCATTTAAAAAATTTATTCTCACCTTCACTTGACCTTGGAGACGCCGCCCAAGGTCATATGAATATTACTATGTTATGTCCCCCTCGAAACCCTACAACTTTTGTAGGAAACATTTTTTGATTTAACGCAGTGTTTCTGAGATATTTGAGTGGGTCCTTTAAAATGGGACACCCGGTATATATACATATATTCAATATTCAATATATTTTTTAAATATTATTTTTATATATTGTTATATACAATTTCTTGCAATTTATATCAGTAGATTTTGGGATTATAGACATGTCTGCAAATTAATTCTTACCGATAGCCTCACGATAATTCTTTATATAATTCTGGAAATCATTAATGTCATTGATGTTGATGTTTGGTAACAAGTGGTCATCAACATTGAGCGATGAAATATCCTGTGGGATGGATGCGATTTCCTTTTGGATGGAAGCGATTTTCTGTTGAATGGAGATATCCTGCGTTAGATGGATAGTAAAAGCTAATAAGAATTTATAATTATAGCAAATAAGTCTAGGAAAGCCTGATTCTCTTCGATTGTCGAAACAGTTTTTTCGAATAAGTCAGTTTTTATATTAGATTAATTGAGATTAATTAATAACAACAGTTTCTTCAAGTAAGACTTTAGTTCAATTATTTATTTTATGAATGCAATTGTTATCACTGATAATTTTAAGATTTATATTTTAATAGTAAATATAATTTTTTATTACTATTTCTTGTAGTCATTTTATAAATTTATCTAAATTCCTGTATTTAAAAATTTTATTTTTTTTTTTATTTTCTCTATTTTCTTATTTAATTTCTATTATTATGTTCCACAAATGAATTTTGAAGAGCACGATGCCATAAACTTTCGACTAAAATGTGTATCCCAATAATATATATAAAATATGTATTGAAATATATGTATCTTAATTAAAATATATGTTTACGTATACATATACATTGAGTGATAAATAACATTAATGGACACATTGCAAATGATAGTTATTATTTAACCATGGGCGTCCGCAGAGGAGAAGGGGGGCAAGAGGGGGCATGTGCCCTCCCTTGGAATCAGTAAAAAAATTTAGCATTTGCTTTCCTTTTGAATAAACACTGCAATTTATTTGCATATTTAATATATAAAAATAAAAATAACAAAAAATATAAATTAAGAAAGAAGAGAAAATCAGAATAAGAAACAAAAATAATTTTAATCATGCCCTCCACTGGAAAAAATTTTGCGAACGCCCATATATTTAGCTATAGTTATATGTTTATTGACCTTATAAAAATATTTGATTGAGATCAAGTGTATCGAAATGTATATATTGATCTTCTACTCGGAATTTAGTAGTTGTATCATTATAAAAACTTTTTTACATTGATTTTATTAATTAAAAATCATTTATTGTAAGTTTTATATTAATATATATTAAATTAATATATATGAATATTTTGAAAAATAAAAATGTTTCAGAAATTATTGAAAAATCGTGTAAATAAACAAAAGTATCACATATGTATTCATCAATGTAGCAGAGAGTAAACAGAATCTTAACAAAATCGTTAATGTTAAAAATTCTTTTTCGTAAATATAACAATTATGACAACACGTATTACGTTAAGTTTTAATATACTGTCTTAATTATTATGTTTAATTTTATACTATATAATGTCGATTTTAAAATGAACTTTAATGATTTAAATGTGATGCAAAATTAACAGACGCTCTCTTTATATGTATTTATATATATTTTTATAGCATCAAAACTTTCGCTACGCATTGTACAGTTTTAATTACACAAGAAATTTATTATTTACAATATATAACTTTAAATTTTCTTCATAAAAATATCTCTTATCTGCATTAATTTTAGATCAAAATACATGAAAATATTTTATCTGGAGACTCACTTCAAAATCTCCTTCATTTATTGAAGGTATTTCGTCAAGGAAACTCTGTGTTTCAAAATCCGGCAAAATCTCGAAAAACTCGATCGCTCTGGTTAATATTATCACTTTTAATAAAACACATAATATTTTTAACATTCTTAACACACAATAATTTTCTCCTCTTGTAGATGTTTGTACCATGAATTTCTATGTAACACTAGATGACGTGGAGAAGTGCGTTCCACTTTAAATGCCCGACAGCCATCTTTGATAAAGATAATATGTACTTTTAAACAGTTCAAGGTTAATCTCTCAAATAGTAGTAATAATATGAATACTAATTTGAAGGATTTTTATAATTCAACGTAGAAGTTACAATATTATATTAGGAATGTTATTATATTACTAAAATAATCTCTAATATTTACTACAATATATTTACTTGAATTGAAATATAAATTGTACATGTTACAAATATATACAACTTTGTTTTTTAAGTAGAAGAAAATGTAAATAGCAAGTGAAAAAATGTGCATAAAATATAAAACTATATAAAACTAAATGAAGGATATATAGAAAAATGTATAAAATACGTATTGTGTAAAGGATAAAATTTAAAAAACGATAATTTATATTTAAAATTTATTTCATTTTCAAATTTTTTACAATAAATATTATAATTAATAAATTAATATATTATAAACTAATAAGTGTTGTAAATAAAATACGTTGTTATTAAAAAATATTTTGAATATAAAATTTGTATATCTACTCGTAAATCAAAATAGATCCTTGTTTTCCATCATAATTTCATCGCAATACAGATACAATTTTAATACAAGAAATAATCGAATAAATGTAAATATTTATATTATTCTAAGGCTGCCTTTGAGAAAATTTCGAAAAAATTCTCTTAATAGAAAAATTAGTAAGAACTAGCATAAAATTTAAAATAATACTCCTTTGTGACACGACTCACTGTCTGTCACAAAGAAACGCAGACTGGCCTTTGCCAATTTTAAAATATTACTAACTAATCAGTTGATTTCTAGATAATTCATTGAGTTAAGTGATGACGAATTTTCGTCTCAAGAGCAGTTTCAGTTTCAGATCTTGTTGCAGTCTACCCAAGTATGCTTTATTTGTTTCGAAAGGAAATAAATGTGATTTATATTATTAGCAGCATCATCAAACATGTGTTCGTTTAACTGTGGAAATAATAATATACAAAGCGATTGTATATAAGATCATGCAAAACCTTTGAGCACAAGCGAGCGGAAAAAAAAATTAAAGTTAAAAAGTGGATTTTTGGTGGAAATGGGTGAATTTGTTTTGTTTCGCTTTTATTGATCTTCTCATTCGCATTTTTATATATTCAACTTATTTTGTATTTAACAAATTATTTTAAAATGTAAATTTCATTGGCTATAGTAAGAACCAGACGCGGATGGCAGTGCGTCATTTTCAAGGAAGAAATAATTTTCTTTGAAACTGATTAGTTATGCAGAGAGCACAAATTTGTCTTTTGATAGGATACCAAGAAATTAAATCTCAATTATTCCTTGGAATCTGGCTCTTACAATTAGTAGCCGTTGGAGTTTAAATATATGTATCACATTGAGAGTCTTACTAAAATCTTAGTTGTTTATTTTTCAAAAGGTTTCCAAATAAATATTATATGTAATGCATTATTTTTAATAAGAAAGTAGTAATTAATTTTCAAAATGAATAGCTCGCCTATTACACTATATACTTTGTGACTATATATACCGTTCTATTATTATATATACATATGTAGAAATTATAAAATTGTAACACTTTTTTGCCCTCCCTAGCATTGAAAAAATTAAAAATGATCAAGCGACTAGCGACTCTCAGTTGTTTAAATAAATGTGTATTTTTGATACTTTTAGTTATATGTATAAATGACATATTATATATATAGAAATAAATAAAATTGTTATATTTCTTGTTTCTCTACTTTGAATTCGACATTCTAATTTATATTTTACATTCATAATTTACAAATATTTATACTATTTACATTTATAATTTAGAAACATGTGGATGTATAATTGTGTAATGTATTAAATACTGTGCAAATCACTGTTTTAAAAATTTGTTTTTATTGTGTTTTTGGGAACACAATCAAATAAACATCGGATTTGTATTTTGATGAAAATATTATTTATTTTTTTGTAGTAAATTTGTTAACGTATACATATACATTGAGTGATAAATAAGATCCGTTCTTTTTCACTCTGTTTTTTTTTTCATTCTACATTTAAAGGAAAATGATAAACTCTGAACTAGTGCAGTCACAGTTCAGCTAAAAAGAACAGATCTTTAGCATATCAATAGCACATGCCAGACAATGCGCATATTACAGGCCTTCAGTCTAAATCATTGAGAGCAATTTATTGCACGAAAGTTCATTGTACTGATCATCTACTTCGATATTTAGTAGTTTTGTCACGTATGCAACATAATTTAACTCAAAAATATTTTATATTGATTTCATTAAATGAAAATAACTTATTGTAAGTTTTATATAAAAATTAATAAATATAAATATTAAAAAAATAAAGTAATAATAAAATATGTTATAAAAATTACAGAAAAATTATGTAAATCATGTAAATAAGTAAAATATCATATATTTGTTTATCAATAAATTAAATTAATAAAATCATATTAACGTTAAAAATTTTTATTCTTAAATATACAATTGTCACTATATTAAGTTTAATTTTGTAGTATAATATCGATTTTTAAATGTGTGTGACGCAAAAATTAACAAACTTTATATATATTTTTATAGGATTAAAATTCTTTCGCTATATATTGTGCAAATTTAATTGAATTTATAATTAAATCTATAATTAATCTGAAATTTGTAATTTATTATTTATAATCTATTATTTGTAATATAACTTTCAATTTTCTTCATAAAAATATCTCCTATTTACGTAAAATTCAGATCAAAATATGAGAATACTTTTTCTGGAGATTCACCGAAACTTTAAGATCCTTCAAATTTTTCGAGAATCCCGTTCTCGTTAACATTATAACATTAACTCTTTTAATGAAATACATAATATTTTTAACGTTTTTAACATAATAATTTTCTCTCTCTTGTAGATGTTACGTATCGGCTTTCGCGCGGTTCTCGACTAATGACCAGCAGGTTTCATACTCAATGATACAAATACCCTAATTGTGTCGACGTGTCTTAATGTTTCTTGATGGATTCTTAATAATACATCGAGTTCTGTATGTATGTACGTGCGTGTGCGTGTGTGTTGGTGTGTGTGTAAATTACGAGTTTTGTTTTTGAATGTTACTCTTTAAGACTTTCTCAGGATCGATTATAATGATATTTTTTATCATCAAATTATAAAACTGTTCATAAATTAGTATTAGTATATTTTCCTTGATTAAATATCCAATGTGAAGTAATGCGTATAAAAGTATAATTGACTATATTAAAGACTATATGTATTAAAGATTGTATTAATACACGCGTGTGTAATCAATCATCTTTCATATTTTTCAAGTTATATATATAGAAAAACGTTCAAATAATAAAATCAAATAATAAAAAACGAATAATATATTATTAATAATTATAAATTATAAATTATAATTATACAGTATGAATGTAAATTTACTTTATCTCTAATTAAATCGCGATTTAATTTTTATTAATTTATAATTGAGTATACAATAAATAAATTATTTTGCGCCTTATTGTAAACTCGAATCTCATTGCCATTTCTTACCTTTTTGTTTCTCTAATCACGAGAACTTTTTAATTATACTTTCTTTATCTTTTGCCGAGTAAAAATTGGTAGATTTGTTAAACGAAAAATAAATACAGGTATTATTTTTATGTTTTGTAATAGTAAACTTATTTATCATTTATAATATGTGTGCAGTATCAATAAATCTATCTTGCAATGTTGCTGTTATTTACAGATTTTAAGTTCTAAATTTTAATCAAATATCTATATGCAATTTCAAATTACTAAGTTTATAGGGACATTAATTGTCGCATCTTTCAATTTAAACATTAGACCATTTAAATTGCATGTATTAAAAAATTATTTAGTGAATTATTATCTCTTTTTAAAGAATTATCTATGACATGAGGCTGCACATAATTATAAATATATATTGTACACTTTTTTGATTTTCTTTATTTAAAGATTATAAATATAAATATTATATTATTTTAAAATGTAAGGAAATGTAATACCAAAAACTAAAAATCTAGGAAAAAAGTTTAATTAATACATATTAGTTTATAGTTAAAAACATGTAAATTAAGTGCATAGTGAATTTTAATAAATGTAAACAAAACTCAAATATTATGTACATATCCAATGTATTATAAAGAGAACAAGTTAAATATATATACATCGAATATAAGATTATTCGATATAAATCATTTTCTATTCAGTAACATATACATATAGTTCTTATGTTTATCTTTAATATTTATGTATGCATATCTGGATTAGAATAAATGTATTAGAGTTATACAAATAAATTATGCAGGTATTTTCCAAGAGTTCAACTTATTTTAAACATATATTTATTGAATGCATTTGCACGACTACAAAATATATTTTTCTATTATTCATTATATATATTTTTTATATATTTCCTGTTTATTATACTCTATATTTTATGCAATGTCTATCTATCCTGATATAATGCTTGTCGATATATTCGATTTGGTTTGAACTGTTTATTAAGTGAGAAAATTTGCAACATGAATTTTTTTTATTAGACGAAGAAATTAGACGAACATTATTTTTTGGTAGTAATATAAATAGAATGATTGAAGAGATTATCACATTACATTGTATTCAATAGTGACTATCGATGGCTTGACAAATGACGATAAAATTGATTATTAATATCGATCAAAGATGTCAAAAATCGGTTAAAAAAGCGATTACGTCTATGACATTATTTGAGGCATTATTGGCGGTTAAACGTTTAGAAGTACGATCGGCTGTGCTTCAGACAAGATTTTCCACCGAAATGTATCCGGAATTAGAGGGCGACTAAGACATAAAAAAATGCATTTTATTAAGAATCGGAGAGAGGGGGGGGAGATATATATATATACATATATTTGTTGGCTCGAACATTTTTCAATTATATACGATAATCGTATTCTATATAGATTTATGAAGATCGACCAAAATCAGACGTAGTTGGAAAGAACACATACGAGTCTCACAACACAAGAATTCTCATACTTTTTTTCGCAAACGTTAATTACGACGTTTGCAGTACAGAAAAGTTGAAAAGTAAGCGCGGAGGAGAGAGAAAGAGGAAAAGATTGACGATAAAAGTGATGATGAGCGAGGAGAAACAAAAAGACAAGATATATTTCGTGAGGTAGAGTAGTAGAGGCGATGCACGATAAAAAATTTTTACACACGGATACGTATTTCTGGAGTAAAACAAAAATCATCACTTGACTTGCGATACAAAGTGACAGTTGTAAACAATTGCAAATATATTGCATATTCCTATATTGAAATATATATATTGAAAGGTTAAAGGAGTGTATAAAAATATTATTAAATAAAGCTTACAATATATGAATTTCACTATTATAATATAATATAATATGATGATATCGAAGTTATGAAGCCGTATGAAAAACATGCTTAATTCGTAACAGAAAATTAAGTTGTAATTGAAAAATAATCTTATGTTATCAGTTTGATATTTAACTTGCGAAAACTAATATGAACATAATTTAGGCATAATTAACTATAAATATAAATAATTTATAACTTTCTGTTGGCTGTACTGTTTCTCATGTCTATGTGTTAAAAAACATTCATTATTATATATAATGCAGAATGTTAATATATTTAACATTATATAATAATAATTTATCTAACATAATCACGTTATAATATTAGTGAAACAAATGATATCGAATAATATTAAATGTATTATGAAATTTGAGTAATAAAAAATCATTATTTTTATAATATTTTTTAATTGATTATATCGACAAATTATTGCTCCATGCTATGACTTCGCTCCACATGATTATAAAAATAATTATTATTAATTTACCTGTATGTTTGCTATTATTCCACGGAATTAGCATTGCGTCTTGTGTTTCGACTTTCAGGATTTGTATATTTTCAAGACAAATTCTGAATTTTGGTCTTTGATTCACCACATTCCAGCACCTTAGCATTAATTCGTACAATTTATCTGGACAGATACGAGGTTTCGACAACTTGTTCCCCGCACGCACATGTTCTATTATTTTGTAATCATCTATGGCAGCATAGGGCCGCTGACCAAATGATGTAATTTCCCACATTAGTACCCCGAATGACCAAACATCGCTTTGTGAAGTAAATTTTTTTTTCTTCAAAGATTCCGGTGCCATCCAACGAACAGGAAGCGGAGTTCCTCTTTTCTAACATAATTTTACAGTGCAGTTAAATCTTTTACCAAAATCGTTGATTTTTGAAGCAAAAGTTACGCGCATGCAGATTAATTACTTTATCTTCTTTTATGCACATATATATACAGATATAAAAATAATTTTACATTATAAATATTTTTGTTTACATTCTAGTCAGTTTAAAGATGTATAATATTATAACAATGCAAAAATAAAAAAAGGTTAAATAAATGCAGTTACCATGCAGTAATAGTCATTTTGATAAACATCTCTAGCTAGTCCGAAGTCGCTGATTTTGACAATACGATGTTCGCGATCTCTCGCCGATATTAAGCAATTTCGACACGCGAGATCTCTATGCACAAAGTGCTGTTCTTCTAAATAGCGACAACCCCGAGCAACATCTTCGCACATTGCGATTAGGTCTTGTAGACGCAAAGCGTGTAAATCTGACGGTTGCAATGCCCGACTCTCTCTCAAATAAGTCAGTAAGTCACCAGCTTCCATTAATTCCAATATAAGCCATGGTGAATCCATGTCAAGACAGATGCCCAATAATTTTAGCACATGTTTGTGGTCAAAGTCTCTCATAATCTTGGCCTCTTTAAAGAATTCGTTCTTTTGTTGCGGGGTAGCACCTTCTGGTAACATCTTTATGGCGACAGGCATTGTTTTCGACTTTTTCAAATTTTCGACGGTTCCTTGATATACCTGCGACATATTTCATAATCAACACAAATTGATAGAGTTGCATGCTAAAAATGTTTATATTATTTAATTTACATTTTATAGCAAATTTTGATTTTTGCAATTGTTTTTATTAAAAGTGTGCTTTTACCTCAACATTTTTATATTAAAATGTTAAAAATAATAATTCGAGAATGTATTTAAAAAATAAGAAATTAGTTATACCTCCCCGAAATTGCCACTGCCTAGAAGCTTTCCTAGCGTAATTTTCTTTTTTTCGATTATGCCTCGTGCAAATACGTCTGGATCACTTTGCGGATTAGGAGCGTACATAGGATTTAGTTCAAAATTCACGGAAGGTATTTTATTTACAATTGGTGATTTAATATCTATTATTTAAAACGGAATTATTTTATATTTTTTACGTTGTCGACATGCTGTTAGATAAAAAAGCGTTATAATACATTTATCTTTAATAATATATAGCTAATATATATAGCGAAATTTGAATCAGCAAATAAACTAATTTTTCAGAAACTCTTTATATATATCATATTTAAAATAATTTTCAATCAAAGTCCTAAAATAACAAATATACTTACGACAGTATAAGTAATAAATGCAATAGATTGCAACGGTAGCCACATAGATTAATACTACTGACATGTAGTATATGTAACTATTATAGTATTGCATAGTTGATCCTTTGGTAGAATCTGTTAAAGTTAAATTAACGATCGCGCTTGATTCGCTCCATACTCCACGTCCGTAAGCGTTTTCAGCTTGCACGCGAAATCGATATTTTCGATTCATGTCTCTCGTAGTTATCCAGTAATTATCCGTTCCATTATAGTATAAATTCCATTCATTGATTTTGTCAGTATGATTACCTTCTTTGTAATTATTTTCGACAATTAAACCCTCCAGTCGATATAAAGTCACTTGTGACTCGTGAGATTCAGCAGGTTTCCATTTTAAATGATACGTGAAATTTGGAAGTCTCGTTACCGTAGGTATCCCAGGAGCGCTTGGTACATTACCTTTGTTACACAAGAGTGCAATTTAAATTTCTTTGTTTTATTCTAGGACATATATTTACTTAAAACTTTATTATTTATACCATGTGAATTTATAAACGCTCGTTATATATTTATTATTTAATTTCTCAAATTTAAGATATTTAAAAATATTATTTAAAACATTTTTAAAGTAAATATATAATATCATAATGTTTTTATTTACTTACCGAGCGTTTCGAAAGTAAATCCTTCATTAGGCGGCCATATAAAGTCTTTTATGTACTCGGGGTAACTCAGGATCAAACGGAATTTATACAGAGTTTGTGGTAGTAAATTTTGTATATAATATATTACTTTGTCATTATTCCACTCAGTGTTATTCGCGATTTGCCACTCCTTCATAGCATCATTTTTGTATTCAAGTATGAAACGAAATTCAGTGTGGATCGTCGTATTAATGCTAGGAATCCACGAGATATTCATACTGTTTGTACTGACTCCGCTCAACTTTAAATTGTTTGGTCCCGACATGTAGAATGTTTTATTTGAACTGTCAGTGTATAAACTGGAAAAGTTGTTTACATACACACGCACGTATATCTTATATTTATATTTAGGCTCCAGTTCAATTATTTTGAAAATCTTGCCATTTGTTGTACGTTCGATTTTAGAAACGTAATTTATGTCTCTATTTTTGTCTGTGCTATTTGATAATTGTGTACATATCACGAGATATATCACTTTAACGCAGTTTAGTTTCTTGGGTGGCATAGAATGGACTATGACTAGAGTATTCGTTAGAACTTGAACCGTCACATCTTCCGGCGCGTTTAACTTGCCTGGAGCAGTTGTCAGTTTCACATCGGAGCCGAATTGCAAGCCCATCGATAACTTGTCGACATAAAAATTGCTCAGTGCCAAATTTAGCGTATACTCTGTGAACGGTGTTAAATTCTTGATTTCATAATACCATTTGTATGTCTCTATGTTAAATTGTTCAATCTTGTTACTGTTATTGTCCAAACATGTTAAATAACTCACGGTGATGTTATATATTGTGGTGGTTAAGTCGTACTTTTCACATCCGTCATTTAGAATCGGTTTCGGAAAGCTCACCTCAATACTGTTTGCAGTTGTGAGCACTTCTTCAACACGATAATCTTCCATTTTAGGTGTAAGACATATCGTCGGGGGATATAATTGTAAAGATTTATCAAGAGGTTTTAATTGATAAAAAGAATTAAGGTAGGGATTATAAATAGTACCTTGCACATTTATGTTTTCAACACTTTCAAATGAGTTTTCTTTGCTCTCGAGAAGAGCATACTTTTTTTTTATAATATAGATTATGTTGACGAAATCATTGTACAAGTAAATATTTATCCCATCAATCGTTAATTTATCGAAATTTGTTTCATTTTTTCTAGCTCTTAAAATCAGATTACATTTGTAACCACTAATATCCGTTACGATTAAATTATTTTCCAATATCCAATACATTAATGGCTTGTCAACATTCATTGTGTCAATCTGCATGAAGGATGATCGTTCTAGTTTGTATTGGCATATATGATTTTTCAAAATGACTGCTGTATTTTTTCCATTGAAGTCCGATCGCATTATGATATTTTCTTTTTTATCCGAATTAAATCCTAACCAGTACAAATATCTAAAAAAATATGCACATTATTCACTACTTTTAAGACATTATTGTTATACTGTATATCAGAAATAAAATATGTGATTATTTAAATTTTTTACAATTCTGTATGAATTTATGATTCCATGATAACTTATGATTTCTAATATAAAATCTGCATGTTAAATTATGGAAAATTATAGAACAACACAAATCTTTAATTAAAAGAGATGAAGTTGTTAATTTTTTTTAGATTGATTAGATTTAATGTACCTTGTATACGGTAATATTTGTAAGAATGTTACAACCATAGAGTTCTGTGAGATTCTAACGTGTTTTTCTATGCTTTTTTGTTGCCACAATGTTAAGTCTAGTTTCATAATTTCAAAGGTCTCTCTGTCTTCATAGCTGTTGCTAACACGTTGTGTCCAATAAAGATTTCTATGAATCCAATCAAGGCAAAGATTGGTCGCTTGCTCCTTGAGTTCTGCTATTTTTGTGTAGTTTAGATTCATTTCGATTGTGTTTGGATTAAAGTCTGTTGTTATTAGTTCATTATATATAGTGATCCCATAAATTTTATGTTCTAGTGCCGAGTAAACGATTTCCACTAACAATAAGTGATTATTAATTCGAAAGTCGATCTGTAAATCTATATCCAATACATAGTTATTCCTCCACCAGGTGAGGTGTAGTAGAGGTATCGGATTCTCATGCGTGGTTGATACGTTGATGAACTTGGTGTAAAGGCCAGCACCAAATTCGTTATGCGCTTGTACTTTGAAGTAATAGATTGTATCAGGTTTTAAATCGTATACTTTGTGTTGCAATGTCTTATTTGGGATAATATCGATGCTGCTTTGAATTGTTTGATTCAAGTTCTCGAACCACTGGATCCTATATTTTTGTATCACTCCATTTGTAAAATTAGGTTTGTTCCATCTGTAAAGAAAATGTAAGATATCTTAAACTTTTTATTTTTAACGAATTTCTGACAGAGTCAGAAATTGTTGTATGTATATACAAGCCCATGTAGAGTATTATAAGCTAATATCTAAAAATATATTTTCAATCAAAAAAGTTTATTTCTAACTACATTAAGTCCCTCTCGCTTCTCTTTCAAGGGGATTAACTTTATAATTTAAAAAAAAATAGAACCTTCTAAAATGTTACATATTTAGATTCTAAATATATCTCTTTAAAAAATATACTTTCATTAAAAATGAGAAGCATTTAAACTTTTTGTAGAATGCATTCAAATTTTTTTATAGATACAAATATGTAACATTTTATAGGAGATTTTATTTAAAATTATAACATTACCCCTTGTCCCCCTTGAAAAAAGATCGGAAACGACTTTATGTTTAAAAAGGTCCCTGGAATACATAACATTTTTTCATAAACAACTTTTTTGATTGGAAATATATTTTAGAGTTATTAGCTTATAATTAATACAAGGAAAACGCATAATTGTTTTTAAAGATATACAATTTGCAATATGCAGTTGCACTTCTTTTTCTTAAAAAACATACGTTTTCCTTACACCAATTGATTCGTCTAATTATTCTATGTATAAAAGTATTAAGATAAAATTATTGAAAACTAAATATTTTACGAGATATTTTGTATTTTATATCAAAATATGTAAAACACACTAAAATATAAAATATTTCGTAAACCGTTTAATTTTTTATTATTTTATCTTTATAATTTTTTATACTATTTACATAAAATACTTAGGATAATTCCATTAAAAAAAATTGAATTAATCTTAAAATAACCTTGAGAAACGCCATCCAAAGTCAAACTGATAAGACTAAAAATAGATGTTTTTAAACTATAACTTTTGTATGAAACATTTTTTTCGAAAATGCGTAGTTTTCGTAAAATTAAGAGGTTTCGACATTTTTTGTACACCCTGTGTATAGGATAGAGCGGGGTCGAAGATAACAGGAGGCGAAAGTAACAATTCAAATATCGGCTGTACTTCCGAAAACCTGACACCTCTGATTTTTATGGGGCTTGGTATACTACTGTTGTTGGGTGCGCTGATCACAAATATCAATATGAAAATCACCGACAAGGTCATCTTCAAGGTCAAACATCGAAAAAATTATATTTTTCTGCATTATTTCAGTTAATCTCAATTTTACAGAAAAATGCTTCAAACCAAACTTGTAGCCCTTAAAAAAATACATCTTTTATGTTCTATACATTTTTTTTGTAGAACAATTATTTTCTGAGTAAAACGTCATAAATGTATCATAGTTTTCAGGGGGGGGTTTGGGGGGCGCAGCCCCCCATTAGGCACGATATTTCATTTAAACTAATTTAAGTTGTGTTTGAAACCTTTTTTAGGAAATATACAATTTTTTCGATGTTTGGTTCCTTTGGCGGCCACGTGGCGGCGAACGATGATAACGCAACCCGAAAGTCAAAAGCTGCACATTTTCGTATTTTGCACAACATGGACTAAGCACAATGTTGGGTGAGTTAGGTTAGGTTAGGTTAGTTTTCAGAGGGGGGGTTTGGGGGGCGCAGCCCCCCATTAGGCACGATATTTCATTTAAACTAATTAAAGTTGTGTTTGAAACCTTTTTTAGGAAATATACAATTTTTTCGATGTTTGGCCTTGAAGATGACCTTGTCGGTGATTTTCATGTTGATATTTCTGATCAGCGCACCCAAAAACAGTACTATACCAAGCCCTAGAAAAATCAGAGGTGTCAGGTTTTCGGAAGTTTATCCCAAATATCTTTATATATGTATATAATTTTAATTTTATTTAACATAAGACTTAAATGTTATGATTTTGATAAGGTGAAATGAATATGTTAGCTTGGGGTATTAAAGTTTTTTTTCATTATAATAGTTCTACGTTCTTCTATAATCGAATTCTAATGTCAAATTGTTACTTTCGACTTCTCGTTTTACTCTGTATACAGGGTGTTTTTTTTTATCTTTGACAGTCAAATATCTCGATATCATGTAATTTTTTAGAAAAAAAATATTTCAAATAAAAGTTGTAAGGTTTCAAGGGGGAAAGATTGATTAGTTTAAAGAAAAGACATAGTTATTAAAAAAAAAAATATGTATAGCTGCTAGTTGTAAATTACATTTTTTTTTTAAACAACTATGTTTTTTTTACACTAATTAATTCTTCCCCCTTGAAACCATACAACTTTTATTTGAAATATTTTGCTTCCTCATAAAGGAAGCTGTTTTCGTGAAAAAATTTTTTTTTCATATTTCAATGCCAATGTGTTTAGAATGTTCCAAAACATCGAAAAATAACATTTAAAAAAAATGTCCGTATGTGTGTGTGTATGTATGTATGTGCCCACCCATGTTTTTTTAAATTTATATATCTCAAAAATTATTTAACTTACAGCGCTCCAATTTGGCATACAAGTAAAGTATAACAACACTTTTATTTACTGTCATTTTTATAAAAATTCATATAGTGTTTCATTTTTTATAAAATTTTGAATTTTTTTAGAAAGTCTGTAGTTGCTCTAACTTCCGTAAATTTTAAGATATCGGGATAAATTTTTTTATGTAAATAAAATACTATTAAAAGATTGTTGGTATTGAATTTGACGAGAATCGGTGAAAGGATTTATTTTTTATAAAATTGTGAATTTTTTTAGAAATGTCTGTGGTTGCTCTAACTTTTGTAAATTTTAGGATATCGAGATAAATTTTTTTACATGAATAGACTATCATTAAAGGATGGTTGGTACTGAATTTGACGAGAATCGGTGAAAGAATTCGATTTTTATAAAATTTTAGATTTTATGAAAAATGTCTGTGGTTGCTCTAATTTCCGTAAATTTTGAGATATTTGGATAAATTATTTTACATAAATAGACTATCATTTAAAAATGTTTGGTATTGAGTTTGGCGATGATCGGTGAAAGGATTCATTTTTTATAAAATTTTAAATTTTTAAGAAATGTACATTTTTATTTCTCGCAAATTTTGAGATATCAATTTTTTTACACGAATAAAGTACCAATAGAATATTTGGTATTGAATTTAACAAGAAAAGGGTGAAAGGGTTCATTTTTTATAAAGTTTTTATAAAATTTTTTTAAAAAATTTATGTGGTTAATATATCTTCTGTGAATTTTGAGATATCAGACAAATATTATTACATAAACTTTTTTACATAAATAGAGTATCATTAAAGGATGTTTGCTATTTAATTTGACGAGGATCAGTGAAAGTTTTTTTTTTATAAAATTATTAATTTCAAAAAATGTTTGTACATGCTTTAACTTTCGTAAATTTTGAAATATCGAACTTATCGAACTTTTGAAAATTTCATTAAAGAATGATTGATATTTAATTTGGGGAGAATTTTTAAAATGGCTTATTTTTTATACAATTTTTAATTATTTTAAAATTTAAAAAATTTTTTGAAAGTTCTGAATAAAATATCATTAAAGCTTGATTGATATTAAATTTGTTGAGAATTGGTCAATTTCTTTTAATTGTAAATTGACAAATTATACAACATTCAGAACACAGTAGCATAAAAATCTTCAAAAAAATTTTTTTAAGAAGATATTTTTTAATTATATATAGGGTTTGCTAGTATATTGGAAAAAATTGTGCAAATGGAAATTTGCACATTGCTTCCTCACCATTTTATTTCGCTAATTAAGATGGTTTTTCAATAATGCTTTCCTCATAGAGGAAGCTTATAACTTGCACATTGCCATAATTGAAAAACCATCTTAATGAGCAAAATAAAATGGTGAAGAAGCAATGTGCAAGTTAAGCTTCCTCTATGAGGAAGCCATAATTGAAAAACCATCTTAATTAGCGAAATAAAATGGTGAGAAAGCAATGTGCAAATTTCCATTTGCACAATTTTTTTTTCTATATTTACATGATATTTGACCGTCAAAGATAAAATGGGACACTCTGTGTGTGTGTGTGTGTGTACAGGGTGTCCTATTTATTTATTATATGTATATGTTGGTAAACTTCAAAGAGAATGAAAGAATACGATCTAAGAAATTTGATTCTTTACCTGAATGTCACAATAATGTCTTTTTTGATTAAGCTATTGCCGAAATCCACGAATGCTCTAGGAAATGTTGGCTCGCTTGGAATGTTTTCTGGTGACGATGTGGTGTTTTCCTGGAGCGCTGCTTTTAGAAGCATACATAATTATATGTATACAAAGATCGAATATAGGGTGTCTGGTAAAGATTGTGCCAACCCTCGTGAACAGATAAGGCACAGTAAACTAAACAGAAGCTTTGGCACAATCTTTACCCAGCCACTCTGTGTATACGTATACGTATATACACTATACATATACTATACATAGTCGATTTCTGTCCACTAGAAGTAACTTATTTAGTATACCATAAATTTACATGATATAGATTATCTAAAATAAACAAAAATCATAATTATATCACTACTAGCCCATGAGAACATTTTGAAAACGGCCTTATGATATAATCCAATAATTATTCTGTGATATGCGTTTTCTAATGATGTATTTAATTCTGTCTCTAGTTTACTTACCATTCGATATTACAAAAATATATTGTTACAAATACAATTCACTATTCTTCTTTTAGAGGTTTTCATATAAATGTCAATATATGTACAATTTTGAAATTTCTAGAAAGATTTACTTATACATATATGTATATATATATATATATATATATATATATATATATATAATACATATATATATACATATATACATATATGTATAAGTAAATCTTTCTTCAATATATGTACAATAGAAATAAAAAAGATAAACATACAAATTAATATATAATCAATATTGATTTTTAAAATAATGGAATAATATAATGTCTTCGTGTTTTTGAAACTTTTATTTTCTTGTTAGAAACATAATTACTACTGCTAAACAAAAATGAATATCTTGTATAATAATAAAATGGAAAGCAATTTTCAGCGATTTTGAATATAAAAAAATATTACTAACACTTTAGTGAAAGTCTCTCTCATGTAAAAATCATATTTGAATTTCATTGGATTAGTGAGAGCCAGGAAAATTAAATCTTCCTTGAAATTGTTGCACTACCATCAGGCCTTTTTTTACTAATTCGTTAAAATTCGAATATATAAAACAAATATTTTATAATGAATAGAAATCTTTACGATTACAAAGCGTACATATTATATCTCGAAATTTTTTTTCATCATTTATTAAAAATTTAGACATATATAAGCTTTACGACTACTTAGAATTGGCTTATTATTGTTAGCCAGCAAAAGAATGAGATTGATTTTATCTTAAATATCTCTGTTTTGCGTACAAAAAATCAATATTTATATTCTTTTTGCTGTTGAGAGATAATTCTTTAGATTTAATATTTTCATTTTCTTGAATTTGTGTAAAGCTAAATTATTTTGTATACAATTTTTTGTAATTTGATTTAATTTTATACATATCATTTTTATATATAACTATTTCCTGCAATTTATCGGTAGATTTTGGGATTATAGACATGTCTGCAAATGAATTCTTACCGACTTTATTTTTCGCATTCACACTATCAGAATAATTATCGACAGATTCGATGTTTGATGATACGTATTCGTGATTACTGCTGAACTGGAAGGATAGGCTACCCTGTTGGATGGATAATAAAAGCTAATAAAAATTTATAATTATAGCAAATAAGTCGTGGAAAGTCTGGTTCTCTTTGATTGTTAAAACAATTTTGTCCACTAATAATTCAATTTTTTATTAATTTGAGATTAATTAATAACAACAGAGTTTCTTTAAGTAAGTAACTCAATTATCTTTTTCACACGAGTGCAATTGTTATCACTGATAATTTTAAGATTTATATTTTAATAATAAATATAATTTTATATTATTACTTTTTGTAGTCATGAAAATTTTCTAAATTCCTGTATTTAAAAATCTTATTTTTCTTTTATCTTTCTATTTTCTTATTCAATTTCTATTATTATGTTCCAATACGTAATTATGTTCTACAAATAAATTTTGAAGAGCATAATGCTATAAACGACTAAAATATGTATCCCGAGTAAAATATATGTTTACGTATATATACATATACATTGAATGATAAATAACATTAATAATAGACACGTAGCGAAAGATAGTTATTTAACTATGGTTATATACGTGTATATTGACTTTATGAGAATATTTGATTAAGAGCAATTGTACCGAAGTGTATTGAATCGATGTTCTACTCGGAATTTAGTAATCGTTTCATTACGTATGCAACTTATTTTAAATCAAAATATTTATATTTTGATTTTGTTAAATAAAAATAATTTATTGGAAATTTTATCCAAAAATTAATAAACATATATATTTAAAAAAAAATTTAATGTTTCAGAAATTATTAAAAAGTCATGTAAATAAGCAAAGATATCACATATGTATTTATCAATGTAGCAGAGAATAAACGGAATCTTAATAGGATCGTTAATGTAAAAACTTCTTTTTCTTAAATATAACAATTATGACAACACGTACGTTTAAGTTTCAATATACCTTTAATTATGTTTAATTTTATACTATATAATATCGATCTATATATTACTATATATAATGTTGATTTTAATATAAACTTTAATGATTTAAATATGACGCAAAATTAACAAACTCTTTCTTTATATATATTTTTATAGCAAATATAAATAATTTTTTATATCACAAAAATATAAATATTTTTTATATCAAAACTTCTGCTATGCATTGTACAGTTTTATTAATTATACAGGTAATTTATTATTTATAATATATAACTTTCATTTTTCGTGAAAAAAATCTCTTATGTGCATGAATTTTAGATCAAAATACATGAAAATATTTTTTCTGGAGACTCACTAAATCTAAATCCGTGATCGCTCTGGTTAACATAATCACTTTTAATAATATACATAATATTTTTAACATTCTTAACATAATAATTTTCTCCTTTTGTAGATGTTTGTACTATGAATTTTTATATAACACTGGGTGGCGTGGAGAAGTGCGTTCCACTTTAAATGCCCGACAGCCATCTTTGATAAAGTATTTCCTTTTGGAGTTGTAAGCGCTTATAAAAGCATTTATGACGTCACTGTGACGTCATAACTTCGTGCTTACAAATGCTTATTTCATCGAGGTAGGGGAGTAAAAGCGTGAGCGCTTATAGCATGTGAGCGTTAAAACAGAATGTGCTATAAGCGCTCACGCTTTTACCGCACGTTACATAAATTAGAAAAATGGAGTAAATATCAGTAGAAGTTCAAGACGTTAAAACTAAAGAAATTTATACAATTCTGCAGCCGTAATATTGGATTTTTAATACGATGTTTAAGAAATATAATAATATTTTCTAATTCTATATTACATGAAGAATCTTTATCACAAAAAATATTTCGAATAACATTAATATTAGCAAACACAAAATAGCAATTTCTTTTTCCGTCATCTTGGCACACTCGCATTGCTTATTTTATTTATATTATATTTTATTTTATTAGACTTTGTTGTTCTCCCACGTCTTGATAATAATACGCTCACGCACTCAAAGGGAACGACTTTTGTTTGCAATTCTAAGCGCTTAAGCAGCAAATGGAACGGTTGAAAATAGCGCTCATAGCGCGTGAGCTTTCAAATGGAACGCACCCAGTGTACTTTTAAACAGTTCAAATTCAAATTCAAGTGACAGTATAAATATGAATACTGATTTGAAGGATTTTTATAATTAAAACGTAGAATTTACAGTATTACATTATAGGAATGTTATTATATTACTAAAATACTCTCTAATTTTTACTACAATATATTCACTTGAATTGAAATATAAATTGTACATGTTACAATATACACAACTTTGTCTTTTAAGAAGAAAATGTAAAAGCAAGTGAAAAATGTGCATAAAACTACATAAAACAAAATGAAGGATATATAGAAAAATGTATAAAAATACATATTGTAAAGAACAAAATTAAAAAAACAATAATTTATATTTCAAATTTATTTAATTTTCAAATTTTTTACAATAAGAATTATAATTAATAAATTAATATATCATAAACTAATAAGTGTTGTAAGTAAAATTCGTTATTATTAAAAAATATTTTGAATATAAAATTTGTATATACCTATTAGTAAATCAAAATGGATCCTTGTTTTCCATCATAATTTTACCGCAATACAGATACAATTTTAATACAAGAAGTCATCGAATAAATGTAAATATTTATATTAAGGCTACCTTTGAGAAAATTTAGAGAAAATTTTCTTAATCGGAAAACTAATAAACACTAGCTTTTTTCTTTAATTTTAAAATTTTAAACAACATTTTTTTGTGACACGAGTCGATGTCAGTCACAAAGAAACGCAGACTGGTCTCTGCCAATTTTAAAATACTATTAACTAATCTGCTGACATTTCTAGATAATTCATCTAGTTAAGTAATGATGAATTTTCGTTTCAATAGCAGTTTCAGTCTCAGATCTTGTGGCAGTCTATCCGAGTGTGCTTTATTTGTTTCGAAAGAAAATAAATGTGATTTATATTATTAGCAGCATCATCAAACATGTTTTCGTTTAACTGTGGAAATAATATAAAAGTGATTGTATATAAGATCATGCAAAACCTTTGAGCACAAGCGAGTGGAAAAATTGATATAGATATATGTATACAACATATTTTTATAGATATACATAGACAACGCATTATATGAATTATATTTAAAACAAAGTAATATGTATATCTTTAACTCTGTTTCTCTTGCATCCTGCATCTTCTATTTTGTCTTCTCCTGAATCGCCAGTTTCCCGTTATGCTCGAGCGCTAAATAAGAAAATTTGCGGCACTGATTTATTTTTTCGATTAGACGACTAAGATCATGTGCGCAGTAAGAGAAAATATTAGAAATAGGGATTATTTTAAAATCGAAATAACATCGAAAATACTCGGATATAAAATATACTAATTCGGGTATAAATATTATAAACAATAGCTATAGGGCTAGTAAAAGCCCTTTATACACGAATTTGTATTTTATATATCAGAATTTACTATTTCATTATTTTAAAATAATTATTTATTTAAATTAATTACTATTCTCAATATTTTATATTTATTTCTAATATTTTTTCTATTGTGCAGAGCCTTAGCGAGCAATTTTTGAAATCTTCTGTTGATACTAATCGATTATATCGTAAGTGATAGCTATTTAGCTATAGCTATAACTATAGATATATGATTGATCTTAAAATATTTAATCGAGAGAAATTAATTGTACCGAAGTGCATTAAACCCATCTTTTACACGAGATTTAGTAGTTTTTATTACGCATGCAACTTATTTAAACTCAAAATTTTTTATATTGGTTTTGTTAAATAAAAAATATTTTATTGTAAGTTTTATACAAAAATTAAAAAATATTTTTAACAAATTAAAAAATATTTTAAAAAGATGTTTAAAATATTTTAAAAAATAAAGATAATTATGAAAATTAGAGAAAAATCATGTAAATAAGTAATTATGTATAATTATACAAAAATGTTACATATGTTTTTATCATTTGTAGAGACTAAACGGAATCATTATGTTAAAAACTTATATTCTTAAATAGAACAATTATATTTTACATTTAAGTTTTAATATATACCATTTTACTTCAGTTTAATTTTGTGCTATATGTATAATATTGATTTTTAAATATGTGTGACACAAAATTAAACAAATTTTGTATATTTTTTTGTAGCATCAAAATTTTTTCGTTATACGTATTGTACAATTTTAATTATACAAATAATTTCTTAGTTACAATATATAAAATTTAAATTTCTTCATCTCTTATCTACAAAAAATCTCTTATCTACACCACGTTTAAATGAAAGCACATGAAAATACTTTTTCTGGAGACTGACCTGAGCTATATGATTCTCTTGATCCTTCAAAGAAAACGCGATGGCCGTTCTCGTTAGCATTAACACTTTTTAGTAAAATATGTAATATTTTTAACGTTCCTAACATAATAACTTTTTTCTCTTG
Organism: Prenolepis imparis; assembly: GCF_030444845.1. Classification (NCBI taxonomy): domain Eukaryota; kingdom Metazoa; phylum Arthropoda; class Insecta; order Hymenoptera; family Formicidae; genus Prenolepis; species Prenolepis imparis. The sequence continues at coordinate 1,213,688 of NW_028141159.1, forward strand.
CAGATATTTGTACTTGAACCGCTTTCACATGATTCTCGACTGTGACCAAGCTATCATTGCATTCAATGGTACAGATAGAATAATGGAGGTCACGTTTATGTTCCTCCACAGATTCATTATAATACATCAAGTTTGTGTGTGCGTTCGTGTGTAATTTACGAGTTTTTATTTTTGAATGTTACTTTTTAAGACTTTTCATTAGCGATTATAATGATTTTTTATTTTCAAATTATAAAACTGTTGATAACTGAATAATTAATATATTTTCTTTAATTATACACCCAAATGCCAAATAAAATTCTTATGTCGTCTCTAGGTAGATTCTTAATAATATACGTCGAATTTTTATATGTATGCGTATTTGTGCGTGTGTATAAATTACAAGTATCTGTCTTTGAATGTTACTTTTTAAAGTTTTAAGATTCGTTTTCTTACTCGATTATAATGAGTTTTATGATGAAATTACGAAAATGCTGATAAATCAATAATTAGTGTATTTTTCTCGATTAAACCAAATGCAAAGTAATGCGTTTAGTATTACTTTGCTGTATCAAAGATAGTAGTACACACGCGTAATTATTGACGATGTTTCTGTAGAAAAACATAGTTATTTAGCCATGGGCGTCCGCAGAGAAGAGAGGAAGCAAGAGGGGTCATTTGCTTCTCCTTGGAATCAGTAAAAAAATTCAGCATTTGCTCTCCTTTTGAATGAACACTGGAATTTATTTGCATATTTAATATAAAAATGAAAATAACAAAAAAATTAAATTTAAAAAGTGGATTTTTGGTGGAAATGGGTGGATTTGTTTTGTTTCGCTTTCATCGATCTTCTCATTCGCATTTTTATATATTCAACTTGTTTTGTATTTAACAAATTATTTTCAAATGTAAATTTTATTGCCTAGTAAGAGCCAGACGCGGATGGTAGAGAGTCACTTTCAAGGAAGAATTAATTTTCTTTGAAACTGATTAGTTATGCACAGGGCACACATTTGTCTTTTGATACGATACCAAGAAATTAAATCTCAATTATTCCTTGAAATCTGGCCTTCCTTGAAATAATTAGTAGCCGTTGGAGTTTAAATATATGTATCACATTGAGAGTCTTACTAAAATCTTAGTTGTTTATTTCAAAAGGTTTCCAAATAAATATTATGTGTAATGCATTAGAGTTTTAATAAAAAATTAGTAATTATTTTTAAAATGAATGGTTCGCTTATAACAATATACTTTGTGACTATATATTGTTAGCGGTATCTGATGTAGCGGGATGTACGTGGAATAAATCACCTCTACATGTGACCAAGCTATCATTGCTTGGTTATTATTCTCGTGTCGGGTTTTTGTGTATGCTTATAATATATGTCCGTTGCCTCGATCTTTATTGTATACTGTTGACGAACGTGCAATGCCGTGATTGGCTTCATTTAAAAGAATAAGCGTTTTAACTGATTGTATATAAACGGCGACCGCTCGGTCGAACGCGTCTCTCTCTCTGAGAATTTATAAGAGTGAATAATAGAGTGTTTCTATACGATCTTGAAGAATTATAACGAGTTAAGAGTTTTAATATTATATATCTCTCTCTTATCGACATCATATTCCGCTAACAATATATGCCGTTCTATTATTATATATGCAGTAAAAAAGTCATAATCATAAAATTGTAAAACTTTTTCGTCCTCCCTAGCATTGAAAAATTAAAAATGATCAAGCGACTAGCGACTATCAGTTGTTTAAATAAATGTTTTTTTTTATTCTACATTGAAAGGAAAAAGATAAACTTTGAACTAGTGCAGTCTGTTCAGCTAAAAAGAACGGATCTTTAGCATATCAATAGCACATGCCAGACAATGCGCATATTACAGGCCTTCAGTCTAAATTATTGGGAGCAATTTATTGCACGAAAGTTCATTGTACTAATCATCTATTTCGATATTTAGTAGCCGTTTTGTCACGCATGCAACATAATTTAACTCAAAAATATTCTATATTGATTTCATTAAATGAAAATAACTTATTGTAAATTTGATATAAAAATTAATAAATATAAATATTTAAAAAAATAAAGTAATAATAAAATGTTTTAGAAATTACAGAAAAATTATGTAAATTATGTAAATCATGTAAATAAGCAATAAATATAGGTATTATTTTTATGTTTTATAATAGTATTTATTATTTATAATACTAGAACAACACAAGCGCGCGCTACGCGCGCGCCATTCTTCGGTTTTATGTTTATTAAAAAATAATATAAAATTTGTTTAAACTCGATTAATATTTTTTCATAGAAATCAACTGATTAAAGCGTTAATTTGGTAATTAAATTTTAAAATAATATGTTAAAATATTAAAATAGTAAAATGTTGTAAAATTGTAAATAATATGTTATAATATCTTATTCTCGATTAATATTTTTTGGTGGAAATCAGCTGTTAACTTTCAAAAATGTTAATCCAGTTTAAAGTATTATAACATATTATTTAAAACTAATATTATTATTTTTTTAAATTTTATTTTAATAGTACATTGATTACAGAATTATTTGGTACCAAGCAGACACCAGCGTACAAATTTTTTAACTTGATATACATAAAATAATGTTGCGTCAGCGGTAAAAAAGTATCGATTTCCAATATTTTAAGACGAGCCAAAAATTCATCGATTATACATTTTAATAGTACATTGATTACAGAATCTTTTGGTACCATGCAGACACCAGCGTACAAATTTTTTAATACGATAAACATAATATAAGGATGTGTCGCACAGGGTCCGCGTCAAAAAAGTATCGATTTCTAATATTTTAAGACGAGCCAAAAATTCATCGATTATACATTTTAATAGTACATTGATTATAGAATCTTTTGGTACCAAGCAGACAACAGCTTACAAACTTTTTAACTTGATATACATAAAATAAGGTTGCGTCGCATGGGGTCAGCGGTAAAAAAGTATCGATTTCTAATATTTTGAGTCGAGCCAAAAATTCATCGATTATACATTTTAATAGTACATTGATTACAGAATTATTTGGTACCAAGCAGACACCAGCGTACAAATTTTTTAACTTGATATACATAAAATAAGATTGCGTCGCATGGGGTCAGCGGTAAAAAAGTATCGATTTCTAATATTTAAAGACGAGCCAATAATTCATCGATTATACATTTTAATAGTACATTAATTACAGAATCATTTGGTACCAAACAGACACCAGCGTACAAATTTTTTAACTTGATATACATAAAATAAGATTGCGTCGCATGGGGTCAGCGGTAAAAAAGTATCGATTTCTAATATTTAAAGACGAGCCAATAATTCATCGATTATACATTTTAATAGTACATTAATTACAGAATCATTTGGTACCATACAGACACCAGCGTACAAATTTTTAACTTGATCTACATAAAATAAGATTGCGTCGCATAGGGTCAGCGGTAAAAAAGTATCGGTTTCTAATATTTAAAGAGAAGCCAAAAATTCATCGATTATACATTTTAATAGTACATTGATTACAGAATCTTTTGGTACCATGCAGACACCAGCGTACAAATTTTTTAATACGATAACATAAAATAAGGATGCGTCGCACAGGGTCCGCGTCAAAAAAGTATCAATTTCTAATATTTTAAGACGAGCCAAAAATTCATCGATTATACATTTTAATAGTACATTGATTACAGAATTATTTGGTATTAAGCAGAGACCAGCGTACAAATTTTTTAATATGATAAACATAAAATAAGGATGAGTCCCACAGGGTCCGCGTCGAAAAAGTATCAATTTCTAATATTTTAAGACGAGCCAAAAATTCATCGATTATACATTTTAATAGTACATTGATTACAGAATCATTTGGTACCAAACAGACACCAGCGTACAAATTTTTTTATATGATATACATAAAACAAGGATGCGTCGCACAGGGTCCGCGTCAAAAAAGTATCGATTTCTAATATTTTAAGACGAGCCAAAAATTCATCGATTATACATTTTAGTAGTATATTGATTATAGAATCATTTGGTACCAAACAGACACCAGCGTACTTTTTTTTTAACTTGATATACATAAAATAATGTTGCATCGCATAGGGTCAGCGGTAAAAAAGTATCGATTTCTAATATTTTAAGACGAGCCAAAAATTCATCGATTATACATTTTAATAGTACATTGATTACAGAATCATTTGGTACCAAACAGACACCAGCGTACAAATTTTTTAACTTGATATACATAAAATAAGGTTGCGTCGCATAGGGTCAGCGGTAAAAAGTATCGATTTCCAATATTTTAAGACGAGCCAAAAATTCATCGATTATACATTTTAATAGTACATTGATTACAGAATCTTTTCGTACCATGCAGACACCAGCGTACAAATTTTTTAATATGGTAAACATAAAATAAGGATGCGTCGCATAGGGTCAGCGGTAAAAAGTATCGATTTCCAATATTTTAAGACGAGCCAAAAATTCATCGATTATACATTTTAATAGTACATTGATTACAGAATCATTTGGTACCAAACAGACACCAGCGTACAAATTTTTTAACTTGATATACATAAAATAAGGTTGCGTCGCATAGGGTCAGCGGTAAAAAAGTATCGATTTCTAATATTTTAAGACGAGCCAAAAATTCATCGATTATACATTTTAATAGTACATTGATTACAGAATCATTTGGTACCAAACAGACACCAGCGTACAAATTTTTTAATATGGTAAACATAAAATAAGGATGCGTCGCATAGGGTCAGCGGTAAAAAGTATCGATTTCCAATATTTTAAGACGAGCCAAAATTTCATCGATTATACATTTTAATAGTACATTGATTACAGAATTATTTGGTACCAAGCAGACATCAGCGTACAAATTTTTTAATATTATATACATAAAATAAGGATGCGTCGCACAGGGTCCGCGTCAAAAAAGTATCGATTTCTAATATTTTAAGACGAGCCAAAAATTCATCGATTATACATTTTAGTAGTACATTGATTATAGAATCATTTGGTACCAAACAGACACCAGCGTACTTTTTTTTTAACTTGATATACATAAAATAATGTTGCGTCGCATAGGGTCAGCGGTAAAAAAGTATCGATTTCTAATATTTTAAGACGAGCCAAAAATTCATCGATTATACATTATAATAGTACATTGATTACAGAATCTTTTCGTACCATGCAGACACCAGCGTACAAATTTTTTAATATGATAAACATAAAATAAGGATGCGTCCCACAGGGTCCGCGTCAAAAAAGTATCGATTTCCAATATTTTAAGACGAGCCAAAAATTCATCGATTATACATTTTAATAGTACATTGATTACAGAATCTTTTCGTACCATGCAGACACCAGCGTACAAATTTTTTAATATTGTAAACATAAAATAAGGATGCGTCGCATAGGGTCAGCGGTAAAAAGTATCGATTTCCAATATTTTAAGACGAGCCAAAAATTCATCGATTATACATTTTAATAGTACATTGATTACAGAATCATTTGGTACCAAACAGACACCAGCGTACAAATTTTTTAACTTGATATACATAAAATAAGGTTGCGTCGCATAGGGTCAGCGGTAAAAAAGTATCGATTTCTAATATTTTAAGACGAGCCAAAAATTCATCGATTATACATTTTAATAGTACATTGATTACAGAATCATTTGGTACCAAACAGACACCAGCGTACAAATTTTTTAATATGGTAAACATAAAATAAGGATGCGTCGCATAGGGTCAGCGGTAAAAAGTATCGATTTCCAATATTTTAAGACGAGCCAAAATTTCATCGATTATACATTTTATAAGTACATTGATTACAGAATTATTTGGTACCAAGCAGACATCAGCGTACAAATTTTTTAATATTATATACATAAAATAAGGATGCGTCGCACAGGGTCCGCGTCAAAAAAGTATCGATTTCTAATATTTTAAGACGAGCCAAAAATTCATCGATTATACATTTTAGTAGTACATTGATTATAGAATCATTTGGTACCATGCAGACACCAGCGTACAAATTTTTTAATATGATAAACATAAAATAAGGATGCGTCCCACAGGGTCCGCGTCAAAAAAGTATCGATTTCCAATATTTTAAGACGAGCCAAAAATTCATCGATTATACATTTTAATAGTACATTGATTACAGAATCTTTTCGTACCATGCAGACACCAGCGTACAAATTTTTTAATATTGTAAACATAAAATAAGGATGCGTCGCATAGGGTCAGCGGTAAAAAGTATCGATTTCCAATATTTTAAGACGAGCCAAAAATTCATCGATTATACATTTTAATAGTACATTGATTACAGAATTATTTGGTACCAAGCAGACACCAGCGTACAAATTTTTTAATATGATATACATAAAATAAGGATGCGTCGCACAGGGTCCGCGTCAAAAAAGTATCGATTTCTAATATTTTAAGACGAGCCAAAAATTCATCTATTATACATTTTAGTAGTACATTGATTATAGAATCATTTGGTACCAAACAGACACCAGCGTACTTTTTTTTTAACTTGATATACATAAAATAATGTTACGTCGCATAGGGTCAGCGGTAAAAAAGTATCGATTTCTAATATTTTAAGACGAGCCAAAAATTCATCGATTATACATTTTAATAGTACATTGATTACAGAATCATTTGGTACCAAACAGACACCAGCGTACAAATTTTTTAACTTGATATACATAAAATAAGGTTGCGTCGCATGGGGTCAGCGGTAAAAAAGTATCTATTTCTAATATTTAAAGACGAGCCAATAATTCATCGATTATACATTTTAATAGTACATCAATTACAGAATCATTTGGTACCATACAGACACCAGCGTACAAATTTTTAACTTGATCTACATAAAATAAGATTGCGTCGCATAGGGTCAGCGGTAAAAAAGTGTCGGTTTCTAATATTTAAAGAGAAGCCAAAAATTCATCGATTATACATTTTAATAGTACATTGATTACAGAATCTTTTGGTACCATGCAGACACCAGCGTACAAATTTTTTAATATGGTAAACATAATATAAGGATGTGTCGCACAGGGTCCGCGTAAAAAAAGTATCGTTTTCTAATATTTTAAGACGAGCCAAAAATTAATCGATTATACATTTTAATAGTACATTGATTACAGAATTATTTGGTACCAAGCAGACACCAGCGTACAAATTTTTTAATATGATATACATAAAATAAGGATGCGTCGCACAGGGTCCGCGTCAAAAAAGTATCGATTTCTAATATTTTAAGACGAGCCAAAAATTCATCGATTATACATTTTAATAGTACATTGATTATAGAATCATTTGGTACGAAACAGACACCAGCGTACTATTTTTTTAACTTGAAATACATAAAATAATGTTGCGTCGCATAAGGTCAGCGGTAAAAAAGTATCGATTTCTAATATTTTAAGACGAGCCAAAAATTCATCGATTATACATTTTAATAGTACATTGATTATAGAATCTTTTGGTACCAAGCAGACAATAGCGTACAAACTTTTTAACTTGATATACATAAAATAAGGTTGCGTCGCATGGGGTCAGCGGTAAAAAAGTATCGATTTCTAATATTTAAAGAGAAGCCAAAAATTCATCGATTATACATTTTAATAGTACATTGATTATAGAATCATTTGGTACGAAACAGACACCAGCGTACAAATTTTTTAACTTGATATACATAAAATAAAGTTGCGTCGCATGGGGTCAGCGATAAAAAAGTATGGATTTCTAATATTTAAACACGAGCCAAAAATTCATCGATTATACATTTGAATAGTACATTGATTACAGAATTATTTAATACCAAGCAGACACCAGCGTACAAATTTTTTAATATGAAAAACTTAAAATAGGTATGCGTCGCACAGGGTTCGCGTCAAAAAAGTATCAATTTCAAATATATTAGGACGAGCCAAAAATTCATCGATTATACATTTTAATAGTACATTGATTACAGAATCTTTTGGTACCATGCAGACACCAGCGTACAAATTTTTTAATACGATAACATAAAATACGTATGCGTAGCACAGGGTTCGCGTCAAAAAAGTATCAATTTCTAATATTTTAAGACGAGCCAAAAATTCATCGATTATACTTTTTAATAGTACATTGATTACAGAATCATTTGGTACCAAACAGACACCAGCGTACAAATTTTTTTATATGATATACATAAAACAAGGATGCGTCGCACAGGGTCCGCGTCAAAAAAGTATCGATTTCTAATATTTTAAGACGAGCCAAAAATTCATCGATTATACATTTTAGTAGTATATTGATTATAGAATCATTTGGTACCAAACAGACACCAGCGTACTTTTTTTTTAACTTGATATACATAAAATAATGTTGCATCGCATAGGGTCAGCGGTAAAAAAGTATCGATTTCTAATATTTTAAGACGAGCCAAAAATTCATCGATTATACATTTTAATAGTACATTGATTACAGAATCATTTGGTACCAAACAGACACCAGCGTACAAATTTTTTAACTTGATATACATAAAATAAGGTTGCGTCGCATAGGGTCAGCGGTAAAAAGTATCGATTTCCAATATTTTAAGACGAGCCAAAAATTCATCGATTATACATTTTAATAGTACATTGATTACAGAATCTTTTCGTACCATGCAGACACCAGCGTACAAATTTTTTAATATGGTAAACATAAAATAAGGATGCGTCGCATAGGGTCAGCGGTAAAAAGTATCGATTTCCAATATTTTAAGACGAGCCAAAAATTCATCGATTATACATTTTAATAGTACATTGATTACAGAATCTTTTCGTACCAAACAGACACCAGCGTACAAATTTTTTAACTTGATATTCATAAAATAAGGTTGCGTCGCATAGGGTCAGCGGTAAAAAGTATCGATTTCCAATATTTTAAGACGAGCCAAAAATTCATCGATTATACATTTTAATAGTACATTGATTACAGAATCTTTTCGTACCATGCAGACACCAGCGTACAAATTTTTTAATAAGATAAACATAAAATAAGGATGTGTCCCACAGGGTCCGCGTCAAAAAAGTATCGATTTCCAATATTTTAAGACGAGCCAAAAATTCATCGATTATACATTTTAATAGTACATTGATTACAGAATCTTTTCGTACCATGCAGACACCAGCGTACAAATTTTTTAATATGGTAAACATAAAATAAGGATGCGTCGCATAGGGTCAGCGGTAAAAAGTATCGATTTCCAATATTTTAAGACGAGCCAAAAATTCATCGATTATACATTTTAATAGTACATTGATTACAGAATCATTTGGTACCAAACAGACACCAGCGTACAAATTTTTTAACTTGATATACATAAAATAAGGTTGCGTCGCATAGGGTCAGCGGTAAAAAAGTATCGATTTCTAATATTTTAAGACGAGCCAAAAATTCATCGATTATACATTTTAATAGTACATTGATTACAGAATCATTTGGTACCAAACAGACACCAGCGTACAAATTTTTTAATATGGTAAACATAAAATAAGGATGCGTCGCATAGGGTCAGCGGTAAAAAGTATCGATTTCCAATATTTTAAGACGAGCCAAAATTTCATCGATTATACATTTTAATAGTACATTGATTACAGAATTATTTGGTACCAAGCAGACATCAGCGTACAAATTTTTTAATATTATATACATAAAATAAGGATGCGTCGCACAGGGTCCGCGTCAAAAAAGTATCGATTTCTAATATTTTAAGACGAGCCAAAAATTCATCTATTATACATTTTAGTAGTACATTGATTATAGAATCATTTGGTACCAAACAGACACCAGCGTACTTTTTTTTTAACTTGATATACATAAAATAATGTTACGTCGCATAGGGTCAGCGGTAAAAAAGTATCGATTTCTAATATTTTAAGACGAGCCAAAAATTCATCGATTATACATTTTAATAGTACATTGATTACAGAATCATTTGGTACCAAACAGACACCAGCGTACAAATTTTTTAACTTGATATACATAAAATAAAGTTGCGTCGCATAGGGTCAGCGGTAAAAAGTATCGATTTCCAATATTTTAAGACGAGCCAAAAATTCATCGATTATACATTTTAATAGTACATTGATTACAGAATCTTTTCGTACCATGCAGACACCAGCGTACAAATTTTTTAATACGATAACATAAAATAAGGATGCGTCGCACAGGGTCCGCGTCAAAAAAGTATCAATTTCTAATATTTTAAGACGAGCCAAAAATTCATCGATTATACATTTTAATAGTACATTGATTACAGAATTATTTGGTATTAAGCAGAGACCAGCGTACAAATTTTTTAATATGATAAACATAAAATAAGGATGAGTCCCACAGGGTCCGCGTCGAAAAAGTATCAATTTCTAATATTTTAAGACGAGCCAAAAATTCATCGATTATACATTTTAATAGTACATTGATTACAGAATCATTTGGTACCAAACAGACACCAGCGTACAAATTTTTTTATATGATATACATAAAACAAGGATGCGTCGCACAGGGTCCGCGTCAAAAAAGTATCGATTTCTAATATTTTAAGACGAGCCAAAAATTCATCGATTATACATTTTAGTAGTATATTGATTATAGAATCATTTGGTACCAAACAGACACCAGCGTACTTTTTTTTTAACTTGATATACATAAAATAATGTTGCATCGCATAGGGTCAGCGGTAAAAAAGTATCGATTTCTAATATTTTAAGACGAGCCAAAAATTCATCGATTATACATTTTAATAGTACATTGATTACAGAATCATTTGGTACCAAACAGACACCAGCGTACAAATTTTTTAACTTGATATACATAAAATAAGGTTGCGTCGCATAGGGTCAGCGGTAAAAAGTATCGATTTCCAATATTTTAAGACGAGCCAAAAATTCATCGATTATACATTTTAATAGTACATTGATTACAGAATCTTTTCGTACCATGCAGACACCAGCGTACAAATTTTTTAATATGGTAAACATAAAATAAGGATGCGTCGCATAGGGTCAGCGGTAAAAAGTATCGATTTCCAATATTTTAAGACGAGCCAAAAATTCATCGATTATACATTTTAATAGTACATTGATTACAGAATCTTTTCGTACCAAACAGACACCAGCGTACAAATTTTTTAACTTGATATTCATAAAATAAGGTTGCGTCGCATAGGGTCAGCGGTAAAAAGTATCGATTTCCAATATTTTAAGACGAGCCAAAAATTCATCGATTATACATTTTAATAGTACATTGATTACAGAATCTTTTCGTACCATGCAGACACCAGCGTACAAATTTTTTAATATTATATACATAAAATAAGGATGCGTCGCACAGGGTCCGCGTCAAAAAAGTATCGATTTCTAATATTTTAAGACGAGCCAAAAATTCATCGATTATACATTTTAGTAGTACATTGATTATAGAATCATTTGGTACCATGCAGACACCAGCGTACAAATTTTTTAATATGATAAACATAAAATAAGGATGCGTCCCACAGGGTCCGCGTCAAAAAAGTATCGATTTCCAATATTTTAAGACGAGCCAAAAATTCATCGATTATACATTTTAATAGTACATTGATTACAGAATCTTTTCGTACCATGCAGACACCAGCGTACAAATTTTTTAATATTGTAAACATAAAATAAGGATGCGTCGCATAGGGTCAGCGGTAAAAAGTATCGATTTCCAATATTTTAAGACGAGCCAAAAATTCATCGATTATACATTTTAATAGTACATTGATTACAGAATTATTTGGTACCAAGCAGACACCAGCGTACAAATTTTTTAATATGATATACATAAAATAAGGATGCGTCGCACAGGGTCCGCGTCAAAAAAGTATCGATTTCTAATATTTTAAGACGAGCCAAAAATTCATCTATTATACATTTTAGTAGTACATTGATTATAGAATCATTTGGTACCAAACAGACACCAGCGTACTTTTTTTTTAACTTGATATACATAAAATAATGTTACGTCGCATAGGGTCAGCGGTAAAAAAGTATCGATTTCTAATATTTTAAGACGAGCCAAAAATTCATCGATTATACATTTTAATAGTACATTGATTACAGAATCATTTGGTACCAAACAGACACCAGCGTACAAATTTTTTAACTTGATATACATAAAATAAGGTTGCGTCGCATGGGGTCAGCGGTAAAAAAGTATCTATTTCTAATATTTAAAGACGAGCCAATAATTCATCGATTATACATTTTAATAGTACATCAATTACAGAATCATTTGGTACCATACAGACACCAGCGTACAAATTTTTAACTTGATCTACATAAAATAAGATTGCGTCGCATAGGGTCAGCGGTAAAAAAGTGTCGGTTTCTAATATTTAAAGAGAAGCCAAAAATTCATCGATTATACATTTTAATAGTACATTGATTACAGAATCTTTTGGTACCATGCAGACACCAGCGTACAAATTTTTTAATATGGTAAACATAATATAAGGATGTGTCGCACAGGGTCCGCGTAAAAAAAGTATCGTTTTCTAATATTTTAAGACGAGCCAAAAATTAATCGATTATACATTTTAATAGTACATTGATTACAGAATTATTTGGTACCAAGCAGACACCAGCGTACAAATTTTTTAATATGATATACATAAAATAAGGATGCGTCGCACAGGGTCCGCGTCAAAAAAGTATCGATTTCTAATATTTTAAGACGAGCCAAAAATTCATCGATTATACATTTTAATAGTACATTGATTATAGAATCATTTGGTACGAAACAGACACCAGCGTACTATTTTTTTAACTTGAAATACATAAAATAATGTTGCGTCGCATAAGGTCAGCGGTAAAAAAGTATCGATTTCTAATATTTTAAGACGAGCCAAAAATTCATCGATTATACATTTTAATAGTACATTGATTATAGAATCTTTTGGTACCAAGCAGACAATAGCGTACAAACTTTTTAACTTGATATACATAAAATAAGGTTGCGTCGCATGGGGTCAGCGGTAAAAAAGTATCGATTTCTAATATTTAAAGAGAAGCCAAAAATTCATCGATTATACATTTTAATAGTACATTGATTATAGAATCATTTGGTACGAAACAGACACCAGCGTACAAATTTTTTAACTTGATATACATAAAATAAAGTTGCGTCGCATGGGGTCAGCGATAAAAAAGTATGGATTTCTAATATTTAAACACGAGCCAAAAATTCATCGATTATACATTTGAATAGTACATTGATTACAGAATTATTTAATACCAAGCAGACACCAGCGTACAAATTTTTTAATATGAAAAACTTAAAATAGGTATGCGTCGCACAGGGTTCGCGTCAAAAAAGTATCAATTTCAAATATATTAGGACGAGCCAAAAATTCATCGATTATACATTTTAATAGTACATTGATTACAGAATCTTTTGGTACCATGCAGACACCAGCGTACAAATTTTTTAATACGATAACATAAAATACGTATGCGTAGCACAGGGTTCGCGTCAAAAAAGTATCAATTTCTAATATTTTAAGACTAGCCAAAAATTCATCGATTATACTTTTTAATAGTACATTGATTACAGAATCATTTGGTACCAAACAGACACCAGCGTACAAATTTTTTTATATGATATACATAAAACAAGGATGCGTCGCACAGGGTCCGCGTCAAAAAAGTATCGATTTCTAATATTTTAAGACGAGCCAAAAATTCATCGATTATACATTTTAGTAGTATATTGATTATAGAATCATTTGGTACCAAACAGACACCAGCGTACTTTTTTTTTAACTTGATATACATAAAATAATGTTACGTCGCATAGGGTCAGCGGTAAAAAAGTATCGATTTCTAATATTTTAAGACGAGCCAAAAATTCATCGATTATACATTTTAATAGTACATTGATTACAGAATCATTTGGTACCAAACAGACACCAGCGTACAAATTTTTTAACTTGATATACATAAAATAAAGTTGCGTCGCATAGGGTCAGCGGTAAAAAGTATCGATTTCCAATATTTTAAGACGAGCCAAAAATTCATCGATTATACATTTTAATAGTACATTGATTACAGAATCTTTTCGTACCATGCAGACACCAGCGTACAAATTTTTTAATACGATAACATAAAATAAGGATGCGTCGCACAGGGTCCGCGTCAAAAAAGTATCAATTTCTAATATTTTAAGACGAGCCAAAAATTCATCGATTATACATTTTAATAGTACATTGATTACAGAATTATTTGGTATTAAGCAGAGACCAGCGTACAAATTTTTTAATATGATAAACATAAAATAAGGATGAGTCCCACAGGGTCCGCGTCGAAAAAGTATCAATTTCTAATATTTTAAGACGAGCCAAAAATTCATCGATTATACATTTTAATAGTACATTGATTACAGAATCATTTGGTACCAAACAGACACCAGCGTACAAATTTTTTTATATGATATACATAAAACAAGGATGCGTCGCACAGGGTCCGCGTCAAAAAAGTATCGATTTCTAATATTTTAAGACGAGCCAAAAATTCATCGATTATACATTTTAGTAGTATATTGATTATAGAATCATTTGGTACCAAACAGACACCAGCGTACTTTTTTTTTAACTTGATATACATAAAATAATGTTGCATCGCATAGGGTCAGCGGTAAAAAAGTATCGATTTCTAATATTTTAAGACGAGCCAAAAATTCATCGATTATACATTTTAATAGTACATTGATTACAGAATCATTTGGTACCAAACAGACACCAGCGTACAAATTTTTTAACTTGATATACATAAAATAAGGTTGCGTCGCATAGGGTCAGCGGTAAAAAGTATCGATTTCCAATATTTTAAGACGAGCCAAAAATTCATCGATTATACATTTTAATAGTACATTGATTACAGAATCTTTTCGTACCATGCAGACACCAGCGTACAAATTTTTTAATATGGTAAACATAAAATAAGGATGCGTCGCATAGGGTCAGCGGTAAAAAGTATCGATTTCCAATATTTTAAGACGAGCCAAAAATTCATCGATTATACATTTTAATAGTACATTGATTACAGAATCTTTTCGTACCAAACAGACACCAGCGTACAAATTTTTTAACTTGATATTCATAAAATAAGGTTGCGTCGCATAGGGTCAGCGGTAAAAAGTATCGATTTCCAATATTTTAAGACGAGCCAAAAATTCATCGATTATACATTTTAATAGTACATTGATTACAGAATCTTTTCGTACCATGCAGACACCAGCGTACAAATTTTTTAATAAGATAAACATAAAATAAGGATGTGTCCCACAGGGTCCGCGTCAAAAAAGTATCGATTTCCAATATTTTAAGACGAGCCAAAAATTCATCGATTATACATTTTAATAGTACATTGATTACAGAATCTTTTCGTACCATGCAGACACCAGCGTACAAATTTTTTAATATGGTAAACATAAAATAAGGATGCGTCGCATAGGGTCAGCGGTAAAAAGTATCGATTTCCAATATTTTAAGACGAGCCAAAAATTCATCGATTATACATTTTAATAGTACATTGATTACAGAATCATTTGGTACCAAACAGACACCAGCGTACAAATTTTTTAACTTGATATACATAAAATAAGGTTGCGTCGCATAGGGTCAGCGGTAAAAAAGTATCGATTTCTAATATTTTAAGACGAGCCAAAAATTCATCGATTATACATTTTAATAGTACATTGATTACAGAATCATTTGGTACCAAACAGACACCAGCGTACAAATTTTTTAATATGGTAAACATAAAATAAGGATGCGTCGCATAGGGTCAGCGGTAAAAAGTATCGATTTCCAATATTTTAAGACGAGCCAAAATTTCATCGATTATACATTTTAATAGTACATTGATTACAGAATTATTTGGTACCAAGCAGACATCAGCGTACAAATTTTTTAATATTATATACATAAAATAAGGATGCGTCGCACAGGGTCCGCGTCAAAAAAGTATCGATTTCTAATATTTTAAGACGAGCCAAAAATTCATCGATTATACATTTTAGTAGTACATTGATTATAGAATCATTTGGTACCAAACAGACACCAGCGTACTTTTTTTTTAACTTGATATACATAAAATAATGTTGCGTCGCATAGGGTCAGCGGTAAAAAAGTATCGATTTCTAATATTTTAAGACGAGCCAAAAATTCATCGATTATACATTATAATAGTACATTGATTACAGAATCTTTTCGTACCATGCAGACACCAGCGTACAAATTTTTTAATATGATAAACATAAAATAAGGATGCGTCCCACAGGGTCCGCGTCAAAAAAGTATCGATTTCCAATATTTTAAGACGAGCCAAAAATTCATCGATTATACATTTTAATAGTACATTGATTACAGAATCTTTTCGTACCATGCAGACACCAGCGTACAAATTTTTTAATATTGTAAACATAAAATAAGGATGCGTCGCATAGGGTCAGCGGTAAAAAGTATCGATTTCCAATATTTTAAGACGAGCCAAAAATTCATCGATTATACATTTTAATAGTACATTGATTACAGAATCATTTGGTACCAAACAGACACCAGCGTACAAATTTTTTAACTTGATATACATAAAATAAGGTTGCGTCGCATAGGGTCAGCGGTAAAAAAGTATCGATTTCTAATATTTTAAGACGAGCCAAAAATTCATCGATTATACATTTTAATAGTACATTGATTACAGAATCATTTGGTACCAAACAGACACCAGCGTACAAATTTTTTAATATGGTAAACATAAAATAAGTATGCGTCGCATAGGGTCAGCGGTAAAAAGTATCGATTTCCAATATTTTAAGACGAGCCAAAATTTCATCGATTATACATTTTATAAGTACATTGATTACAGAATTATTTGGTACCAAGCAGACATCAGCGTACAAATTTTTTAATATTATATACATAAAATAAGGATGCGTCGCACAGGGTCCGCGTCAAAAAAGTATCGATTTCTAATATTTTAAGACGAGCCAAAAATTCATCGATTATACATTTTAGTAGTACATTGATTATAGAATCATTTGGTACCATGCAGACACCAGCGTACAAATTTTTTAATATGATAAACATAAAATAAGGATGCGTCCCACAGGGTCCGCGTCAAAAAAGTATCGATTTCCAATATTTTAAGACGAGCCAAAAATTCATCGATTATACATTTTAATAGTACATTGATTACAGAATCTTTTCGTACCATGCAGACACCAGCGTACAAATTTTTTAATATTGTAAACATAAAATAAGGATGCGTCGCATAGGGTCAGCGGTAAAAAGTATCGATTTCCAATATTTTAAGACGAGCCAAAAATTCATCGATTATACATTTTAATAGTACATTGATTACAGAATTATTTGGTACCAAGCAGACACCAGCGTACAAATTTTTTAATATGATATACATAAAATAAGGATGCGTCGCACAGGGTCCGCGTCAAAAAAGTATCGATTTCTAATATTTTAAGACGAGCCAAAAATTCATCTATTATACATTTTAGTAGTACATTGATTATAGAATCATTTGGTACCAAACAAACACCAGCGTACTTTTTTTTTAACTTGATATACATAAAATAATGTTACGTCGCATAGGGTCAGCGGTAAAAAAGTATCGATTTCTAATATTTTAAGACGAGCCAAAAATTCATCGATTATACATTTTAATAGTACATTGATTACAGAATCATTTGGTACCAAACAGACACCAGCGTACAAATTTTTTAACTTGATATACATAAAATAAGGTTGCGTCGCATGGGGTCAGCGGTAAAAAAGTATCTATTTCTAATATTTAAAGACGAGCCAATAATTCATCGATTATACATTTTAATAGTACATCAATTACAGAATCATTTGGTACCATACAGACACCAGCGTACAAATTTTTAACTTGATCTACATAAAATAAGATTGCGTCGCATAGGGTCAGCGGTAAAAAAGTGTCGGTTTCTAATATTTAAAGAGAAGCCAAAAATTCATCGATTATACATTTTAATAGTACATTGATTACAGAATCTTTTGGTACCATGCAGACACCAGCGTACAAATTTTTTAATATGGTAAACATAATATAAGGATGTGTCGCACAGGGTCCGCGTAAAAAAAGTATCGTTTTCTAATATTTTAAGACGAGCCAAAAATTAATCGATTATACATTTTAATAGTACATTGATTACAGAATTATTTGGTACCAAGCAGACACCAGCGTACAAATTTTTTAATATGATATACATAAAATAAGGATGCGTCGCACAGGGTCCGCGTCAAAAAAGTATCGATTTCTAATATTTTAAGACGAGCCAAAAATTCATCGATTATACATTTTAATAGTACATTGATTATAGAATCATTTGGTACGAAACAGACACCAGCGTACTATTTTTTTAACTTGATATACATAAAATAATGTTGCGTCGCATAAGGTCAGCGGTAAAAAAGTATCGATTTCTAATATTTTAAGACGAGCCAAAAATTCATCGATTATACATTTTAATAGTACATTGATTATAGAATCTTTTGGTACCAAGCAGACAATAGCGTACAAACTTTTTAACTTGATATACATGAAATAAGGTTACGTCGCATGGGGTCAGCGGTAAAAAAGTATCGATTTCTAATATTTAAAGAGAAGCCAAAAATTCATCGATTATACATTTTAATAGTACATTGATTATAGAATCATTTGGTACGAAACAGACACCAGCGTACAAATTTTTTAACTTGATATACATAAAATAAAGTTGCGTCGCATGGGGTCAGCGATAAAAAAGTATGGATTTCTAATATTTAAACACGAGCCAAAAATTCATCGATTATACATTTGAATAGTACATTGATTACAGAATTATTTAATACCAAGCAGACACCAGCGTACAAATTTTTTAATATGAAAAACTTAAAATAGGTATGCGTCGCACAGGGTTCGCGTCAAAAAAGTATCAATTTCAAATATATTAGGACGAGCCAAAAATTCATCGATTATACATTTTAATAGTACATTGATTACAGAATCTTTTGGTACCATGCAGACACCAGCGTACAAATTTTTTAATACGATAACATAAAATACGTATGCGTAGCACAGGGTTCGCGTCAAAAAAGTATCAATTTCTAATATTTTAAGACGAGCCAAAAATTCATCGATTATACTTTTTAATAGTACATTGATTACAGAATCATTTGGTACCAAACAGACACCAGCGTACAAATTTTTTTATATGATATACATAAAACAAGGATGCGTCGCACAGGGTCCGCGTCAAAAAAGTATCGATTTCTAATATTTTAAGACGAGCCAAAAATTCATCGATTATACATTTTAGTAGTATATTGATTATAGAATCATTTGGTACCAAACAGACACCAGCGTACTTTTTTTTTAACTTGATATACATAAAATAATGTTGCATCGCATAGGGTCAGCGGTAAAAAAGTATCGATTTCTAATATTTTAAGACGAGCCAAAAATTCATCGATTATACATTTTAATAGTACATTGATTACAGAATCATTTGGTACCAAACAGACACCAGCGTACAAATTTTTTAACTTGATATACATAAAATAAGGTTGCGTCGCATAGGGTCAGCGGTAAAAAGTATCGATTTCCAATATTTTAAGACGAGCCAAAAATTCATCGATTATACATTTTAATAGTACATTGATTACAGAATCTTTTCGTACCATGCAGACACCAGCGTACAAATTTTTTAATATGGTAAACATAAAATAAGGATGCGTCGCATAGGGTCAGCGGTAAAAAGTATCGATTTCCAATATTTTAAGACGAGCCAAAAATTCATCGATTATACATTTTAATAGTACATTGATTACAGAATCTTTTCGTACCATGCAGACACCAGCGTACAAATTTTTTAATATTGTAAACATAAAATAAGGATGCGTCGCATAGGGTCAGCGGTAAAAAGTATCGATTTCCAATATTTTAAGACGAGCCAAAAATTCATCGATTATACATTTTAATAGTACATTGATTACAGAATTATTTGGTACCAAGCAGACACCAGCGTACAAATTTTTTAATATGATATACATAAAATAAGGATGCGTCGCACAGGGTCCGCGTCAAAAAAGTATCGATTTCTAATATTTTAAGACGAGCCAAAAATTCATCTATTATACATTTTAGTAGTACATTGATTATAGAATCATTTGGTACCAAACAGACACCAGCGTACTTTTTTTTTAACTTGATATACATAAAATAATGTTACGTCGCATAGGGTCAGCGGTAAAAAAGTATCGATTTCTAATATTTTAAGACGAGCCAAAAATTCATCGATTATACATTTTAATAGTACATTGATTACAGAATCATTTGGTACCAAACAGACACCAGCGTACAAATTTTTTAACTTGATATACATAAAATAAAGTTGCGTCGCATAGGGTCAGCGGTAAAAAGTATCGATTTCCAATATTTTAAGACGAGCCAAAAATTCATCGATTATACATTTTAATAGTACATTGATTACAGAATCTTTTCGTACCATGCAGACACCAGCGTACAAATTTTTTAATATGGTAAACATAAAATAAGGATGCGTCGCGTAGGGTCAGCGGTAAAAAAGTAACGATTTCTAATATTTCAAGACGAGCCAAAAATTCATCGATTATACATTTTAATAGTACATTGATTACAGAATTATTTGGTACCAAGCAGACACCAGCGTACTAATTTTTAATATGATATACATAAAATAAGTATGCGTCGCACAGGGTCCGCGTCAAAAAAGTATCGATTTCTAATATTTTAAGACGAGCCAAAAATTCATCGATTATACATTTTAATAGTACATTGATTACAGAATCATTTGGTACCAAACAGACACCAGCGTACAAATTTTTTTATATGATATACATAAAACAAGGATGCGTCGCACAGGGTCCGCGTCAAAAAAGTATCGATTTCTAATATTTTAAGACGAGCCAAAAATTCATCGATTATACATTTTAGTAGTATATTGATTATAGAATCATTTGGTACCAAACAGACACCAGCGTACTTTTTTTTTAACTTGATATACATAAAATAATGAGCATCGCATAGGGTCAGCGGTAAAAAAGTATCGATTTCTAATATTTTAAGACGAGCCAAAAATTCATCGATTATACATTTTAATAGTACATTGATTACAGAATCATTTGGTACCAAACAGACACCAGCGTACAAATTTTTTAACTTGATATACTTAAAATAAGGTTGCGTCGCATAGGGTCAGCGGTAAAAAGTATCGATTTCCAATATTTTAAGACGAGCCAAAAATTCATCGATTATACATTTTAATAGTACATTGATTACAGAATCTTTTCGTACCATGCAGACACCAGCGTACAAATTTTTTAATATGGTAAACATAAAATAAGGATGCGTCGCATAGGGTCAGCGGTAAAAAGTATCGATTTCCAATATTTTAAGACGAGCCAAAAATTCATCGATTATACATTTTAATAGTACATTGATTACAGAATCTTTTCGTACCAAGCAGACATCAGCGTACAAATTTTTTAATATTATATACATAAAATAAGGATGCGTCGCACAGGGTCCGCGTCAAAAAAGTATCGATATCTAATATTTTAAGACGAGCCAAAAATTCATCGATTATACATTTTAGTAGTACATTGATTATAGAATCATTTGGTACCAAACAGACACCAGCGTACTTTTTTTTTAACTTGATATACATAAAATAATGTTGCGTCGCATAGGGTCAGCGGTAAAAAAGTATCGATTTCTAATATTTTAAGACGAGCCAAAAATTCATCGATTATACATTATAATAGTACATTGATTACAGAATCTTTTCGTACCATGCAGACACCAGCGTACAAATTTTTTAATATGATAAACATAAAATAAGGATGCGTCCCACAGGGTCCGCGTCAAAAAAGTATCGATTTCCAATATTTTAAGACGAGCCAAAAATTCATCGATTATACATTTTAATAGTACATTGATTACAGAATCTTTTCGTACCATGCAGACACCAGCGTACAAATTTTTTAATATTGTAAACATAAAATAAGGATGCGTCGCATAGGGTCAGCGGTAAAAAGTATCGATTTCCAATATTTTAAGACGAGCCAAAAATTCATCGATTATACATTTTAGTAGTACATTGATTATAGAATCATTTGGTACCAAACAGACACCAGCGTACTTTTTTTTTAACTTGATATACATAAAATAATGTTGCGTCGCATAGGGTCAGCGGTAAAAAAGTATCGATTTCTAATATTTTAAGACGAGCCAAAAATTCATCGATTATACATTATAATAGTACATTGATTACAGAATCTTTTCGTACCATGCAGACACCAGCGTACAAATTTTTTAATATGATAAACATAAAATAAGGATGCGTCCCACAGGGTCCGCGTCAAAAAAGTATCGATTTCCAATATTTTAAGACGAGCCAAAAATTCATCGATTATACATTTTAATAGTACATTGATTACAGAATCTTTTCGTACCATGCAGACACCAGCGTACAAATTTTTTAATATGGTAAACATAAAATAAGGATGCGTCGCGTAGGGTCAGCGGTAAAAAAGTAACGATTTCTAATATTTTAAGACGAGCCAAAAATTCATCGATTATACATTTTAATAGTACATTGATTACAGAATTATTTGGTACCAAGCAGACACCAGCGTACTAATTTTTAATATGATATACATAAAATAAGTATGCGTCGCACAGGGTCCGCGTCAAAAAAGTATCGATTTCTAATATTTTAAGACGAGCCAAAAATTCATCGATTATACATTTTAATAGTACATTGATTACAGAATTATTTGGTATCAAGCAGAGACCAGCGTACAAATTTTTTAATATGATAAACATAAGATAAGGATGAGTCCCACAGGGTCCGCGTCGAAAAAGTATCAATTTCTAATATTTTAAGACGAGCCAAAAATTCATCGATTATACATTTTAATAGTACATTGATTATAGAATCTTTTGGTACCAAGCAGACAACAGCGTACAAACTTTTTAACTTGATATACATAAAATAAGGTTGCGTCGCATGGGGTCAGCGGTAAAAAAGTATCGATTTCTAATATTTTGAGACGAGCCAAAAATTCATCGATTATACATTTTAATAGTACATTGATTACAGAATCATTTGGTACCAAACAGACACCAGCGTACAAATTTTTTAATATGGTAAACATAAAATAAGGATGCGTCGCATAGGGTCAGCGGTAAAAAGTATCGATTTCCAATATTTTAAGACGAGCCAAAATTTCATCGATTATACATTTTATAAGTACATTGATTACAGAATTATTTGGTACCAAGCAGACATCAGCGTACAAATTTTTTAATATTATATACATAAAATAAGGATGCGTCGCACAGGGTCCGCGTCAAAAAAGTATCGATTTCTAATATTTTAAGACGAGCCAAAAATTCATCGATTATACATTTTAGTAGTACATTGATTATAGAATCATTTGGTACCATGCAGACACCAGCGTACAAATTTTTTAATATGATAAACATAAAATAAGGATGCGTCCCACAGGGTCCGCGTCAAAAAAGTATCGATTTCCAATATTTTAAGACGAGCCAAAAATTCATCGATTATACATTTTAATAGTACATTGATTACAGAATCTTTTCGTACCATGCAGACACCAGCGTACAAATTTTTTAATATTGTAAACATAAAATAAGGATGCGTCGCATAGGGTCAGCGGTAAAAAGTATCGATTTCCAATATTTTAAGACGAGCCAAAAATTCATCGATTATACATTTTAATAGTACATTGATTACAGAATTATTTGGTACCAAGCAGACACCAGCGTACAAATTTTTTAATATGATATACATAAAATAAGGATGCGTCGCACAGGGTCCGCGTCAAAAAAGTATCGATTTCTAATATTTTAAGACGAGCCAAAAATTCATCTATTATACATTTTAGTAGTACATTGATTATAGAATCATTTGGTACCAAACAGACACCAGCGTACTTTTTTTTTAACTTGATATACATAAAATAATGTTACGTCGCATAGGGTCAGCGGTAAAAAAGTATCGATTTCTAATATTTTAAGACGAGCCAAAAATTCATCGATTATACATTTTAATAGTACATTGATTACAGAATCATTTGGTACCAAACAGACACCAGCGTACAAATTTTTTAACTTGATATACATAAAATAAAGTTGCGTCGCATAGGGTCAGCGGTAAAAAGTATCGATTTCCAATATTTTAAGACGAGCCAAAAATTCATCGATTATACATTTTAATAGTACATTGATTACAGAATCTTTTCGTACCATGCAGACACCAGCGTACAAATTTTTTAATATGGTAAACATAAAATAAGGATGCGTCGCGTAGGGTCTGCGGTAAAAAAGTAACGATTTCTAATATTTCAAGACGAGCCAAAAATTCATCGATTATACATTTTAATAGTACATTGATTACAGAATTATTTGGTACCAAGCAGACACCAGCGTACTAATTTTTAATATGATATACATAAAATAAGTATGCGTCGCACAGGGTCCGCGTCAAAAAAGTATCGATTTCTAATATTTTAAGACGAGCCAAAAATTCATCGATTATACATTTTAATAGTACATTGATTACAGAATTATTTGGTATCAAGCAGAGACCAGCGTACAAATTTTTTAATATGATAAACATAAAATAAGATTGCGTCGCATGGGGTCAGCGGTAAAAAAGTATCAATTTCTAATATTTTAAGACGAGCCAAAAATTCATCGATTATACATTTTAATAGTACATTGATTACAGAATCATTTGGTACCAAACAGACACCAGCGTACAAATTTTTTTATATGATATACATAAAACAAGGATGCGTCGCACAGGGTCCGCGTCAAAAAAGTATCGATTTCTAATATTTTAAGACGAGCCAAAAATTCATCGATTATACATTTTAGTAGTATATTGATTATAGAATCATTTGGTACCAAACAGACACCAGCGTACTTTTTTTTTAACTTGATATACATAAAATAATGTTGCATCGCATAGGGTCAGCGGTAAAAAAGTATCGATTTCTAATATTTTAAGACGAGCCAAAAATTCATCGATTATACATTTTAATAGTACATTGATTACAGAATCTTTTCGTACCATGCAGACACCAGCGTACAAATTTTTTAATATGGTAAACATAAAATAAGGATGCGTCGCATAGGGTCAGCGGTAAAAAGTATCGATTTCCAATATTTTAAGACGAGCCAAAAATTCATCGATTATACATTTTAGTAGTACATTGATTATAGAATCATTTGGTACCAAACAGACACCAGCGTACTTTTTTTTTAACTTGATATACATAAAATAATGTTGCGTCGCATAGGGTCAGCGGTAAAAAAGTATCGATTTCTAATATTTTAAGACGAGCCAAAAATTCATCGATTATACATTATAATAGTACATTGATTACAGAATCTTTTCGTACCATGCAGACACCAGCGTACAAATTTTTTAATATGATAAACATAAAATAAGGATGCGTCCCACAGGGTCCGCGTCAAAAAAGTATCGATTTCCAATATTTTAAGACGAGCCAAAAATTCATCGATTATACATTTTAATAGTACATTGATTACAGAATCTTTTCGTACCATGCAGACACCAGCGTACAAATTTTTTAATATGGTAAACATAAAATAAGGATGCGTCGCGTAGGGTCAGCGGTAAAAAAGTAACGATTTCTAATATTTTAAGACGAGCCAAAAATTCATCGATTATACATTTTAATAGTACATTGATTACAGAATTATTTGGTACCAAGCAGACACCAGCGTACTAATTTTTAATATGATATACATAAAATAAGTATGCGTCGCACAGGGTCCGCGTCAAAAAAGTATCGATTTCTAATATTTTAAGACGAGCCAAAAATTCATCGATTATACATTTTAATAGTACATTGATTACAGAATTATTTGGTATCAAGCAGAGACCAGCGTACAAATTTTTTAATATGATAAACATAAGATAAGGATGAGTCCCACAGGGTCCGCGTCGAAAAAGTATCAATTTCTAATATTTTAAGACGAGCCAAAAATTCATCGATTATACATTTTAATAGTACATTGATTATAGAATCTTTTGGTACCAAGCAGACAACAGCGTACAAACTTTTTAACTTGATATACATAAAATAAGGTTCGTCGCATGGGGTCAGCGGTAAAAAAGTATCGATTTCTAATATTTTGAGACGAGCCAAAAATTCATCGATTATACATTTTAATAGTACATTGATTACAGAATTATTTGGTACCAAGCAGACACCAGCGTACAAATTTTTTAACTTGATATACATAAAATAAGATTGCGTCGCATGGGGTCAGCGGTAAAAAAGTATCGATTTCTAATATTTAAAGACGAGCCAATAATTCATCGATTATACATTTTAATAGTACATTAATTACAGAATCATTTGGTACCAAACAGACACCAGCGTACAAATTTTTTAACTTGATCTACATAAAATAAGATTGCGTCGCATGGGGTCAGCGGTAAAAAAGTATCGATTTCTAATATTTAAAGACGAGCCAATAATTCATCGATTATACATTTTAATAGTACATTAATTACAGAATCATTTGGTACCATACAGACACCAGCGTACAAATTTTTAACTTGATCTACATAAAATAAGATTGCGTCGCATAGGGTCAGCGAAAAAAAAAAATCGGTTTCTAATATTTAAAGAGAAGCCAAAAATTCATCGATTATACATTTTAATAGTACATTGATTACAGAATCTTTTGGTACCATGCAGACACCAGCGTACAAATTTTTTAATACGATAACATAAATTAAGGATGCGTCGCACAGGGTCCGCGTCAAAAAAGTATCAATTTCTAATATTTTAAGACGAGCCAAAAATTCATCGATTATACATTTTAATATTACATTGATTATAGAATCTTTTGGTACCAAGCAGACAACAGCGTACAAACTTTTTAACTTGATATACATAAAATAATGTTGCGTCGCATAAGGTCAGCGGTAAAAAAGTATCGATTTCTAATATTTTAAGACGAGCCAAAAATTCATCGATTATACATTTTAATAGTACATTGATTATAGAATCTTTTGGTACCAAGCAGACAATAGCGTACAAACTTTTTAACTTGATATACATAAAATAAGGTTGCGTCGCATGGGGTCAGCGGTAAAAAAGTATCGATTTCTAATATTTAAAGAGAAGCCAAAAATTCATCGATTATACATTTTAATAGTACATTGATTATAGAATCATTTGGTACGAAACAGACACCAGCGTACAAATTTTTTAACTTGATATACATAAAATAAAGTTGCGTCGCATGGGGTCAGCGATAAAAAAGTATGGATTTCTAATATTTAAACACGAGCCAAAAATTCATCGATTATACATTTGAATAGTACATTGATTACAGAATTATTTAATACCAAGCAGACACCAGCGTACAAATTTTTTAATATGAAAAACTTAAAATAGGTATGCGTCGCACAGGGTTCGCGTCAAAAAGGTATCAATTTCTAATATATTAGGACGAGCCAAAAATTCATCGATTATACATTTTAATAGTACATTGATTACAGAATCTTTTGGTACCATGCAGACACCAGCGTACAAATTTTTTAATACGATAACATAAAATACGTATGCGTAGCACAGGGTTCGCGTCAAAAAAGTATCAATTTCTAATATTTTAAGACGAGCCAAAAATTCATCGATTATACTTTTTAATAGTACATTGATTACAGAATCATTTGGTACCAAACAGACACCAGCGTACAAATTTTTTAACTTGATATATATAAAATAAGGTTGCGTGAGAAAATTTGCAACATGAATTTTTTTTATTAGACGAAGAAATTAGACGAACATAATTGGTAGTAATATAAATAGAATGATTAAAGAGATTATCACATTAATATTAATTACATTACATTGTATTTGATAGTGACTATCAATGGCTTGACAACGACGATAAAATTGATTATTAATATTAATCAAAGATGTGAAAAATCGTTCGGTCAAAAAAGCGATTACCATTATGACATCATTATTTGAGGCATCATTGGCGGTTAAACGTTTAGAAGTACGATCGGCTGTGCTTCAGACAAGATTTTCCACCGAAACGTATCCGGAATTGTTAGAAGGGGGCTAAGACATAAAAAGATGCATTTATTAAGAATCGGCGAGAGGGTGTGGGGGAGATATATTATATATATACATATATTTGTTGGCTGGAACATTTTTCATTGATATACGATAATCGTATTCTATATCGATTTATGAAGATCGACCAAAATCAGACGTAGTTGGAAAGAACACATGCAAGTCTCACAACACAAGAATTCTCATACTTTTTTTCGCAAACGTTAATTGAGACGTTTGCAGTACAGAAAAGTTGAAAAGTAAACGTGGAGGAGAGAGAAAGAGGATAAGATTAAGGATGAAAGTGATGATGAGCGAGAAGAAACTAAAAGACAAGATATATTTTGTGAGGTAGTAGTAGAGACGATGCACGATAAAAATTTTTTACACACGGCTACGTATTTCGGGAGTAAAACAAAAGTCATCACTTGACTTGCAATACAAAGTGACAGTTGCACACAATTGCAAATATATTGCATACTTCAATATTGAAAGGTATATTGAAAGGTTAAAAGAGTGTATAAAAACATTATAAATAAAAGCTTACAATATATAAATTTCATTATTATAATATAATATAATATATCGATATTTCTCGATATATAATATTATATTATATTATATCGATATATACGATATCGAGTTATGAAGCCGTATGAAAAACATGCTTACTTCGTAGAATAGAAAGTTAAATAGTAATTGAAAAATAATCCTATGTTATCAGTTTGCATCTTTGACATTTGTCTTGCTAAAAATTTTCTTTTGCTACATTACCTATAAACATAATTTAGGTATAATTACCGATAAATTTAAACAATTTAAAACTTTCCGTTGGCTGTACTATTTCTCATGCCTTTGTTTTAAAAAACAAATTCTACATTATATCTTAACATTATAAAAAATAATCTGTCTAACATAATCACGTTACAATATTAGTGAAACAAATGATATATCAAATAATATTAAATGTATTATGAAATTTGAACTAATGTAAAATTATTATTTTTATATTAATATTTTTTAATCAATTAAGTATGTCGCCAATTTATTGCTTCATGCAATGACTTTGCACCATGTATATAAAAATAATTACTATCAATTTACCTGTATATATCTGTCAATATTCCACGGAATTAGCGCCGAATCTTGTATTTCGGCTTTCAAAATTTCTATATATTCCAGGATAAGTCTGAATTTTGGTCTTCGATTCACAACATTCCAACAACTTAGCATTAACTTGTGCAATTGATTTGGACAGTTACGAGGCATCGGCAACCTGTTCCCCGCACACACATATTCCATTATTTCGTAATCATCTATGGCAGCATAGGGCCGCTGACCAAATGATGTAATTTCCCACATTAGTACTCCGAATGCCCAAACATCGCTTTGTGAAGTAAATTTTTTTGTCTCCAAAAATTCCGGTGCTATCCAACGAACAGGAAGCGGGTTTTCATTTTCCTAATTTTAATGTACAATTTTAGTGCAGTAAAGTCTTTTACCGAAGTCATCTATTTTTTGAAGCAAACATTTGCGCGAGAAAATTAAGTCATCTACCTTCCTTTATATACATATACAAATATAAAAATAGTTTTACACTATAATATTTTTGTTTACACTTTAGTCAGTTTAAAGATATATAATATTATAACAATGCAAAAATAAAAAAATTGTCTTAACTATTTTAAATAAATGCATTTACCATGCGGTAATAGTCTTTTTCGTAAATATCTCTAGCCAGTCCGAAGTCGCTGATTTTGACAATACGATGTTCGCGATCTCTCGCCGATATTAAGCAATTACGACACGCAAGATCTCTATGCACATAATGCTGTTCTTCTAAGTAGCGACAACCCCGAGCAACATCTTCGCACATGGCGAGCAAGTCTTTCAGATGTAAAGCTTGTGGATCTGACCGTTGCAATGTCCGACTCTCTCTCAAATAATTCAGTAAGTCCCCAGCTTCCATTAATTCCAATATAAGCCATGGTGAATCCATGGCGTCAACACAGGTGCCCAACAATCTCAGCACATGTTTGTGGTCAAAGTCTCTCATAATCTTAGCCTCTTTTTTGAATTCGTTTTTTTGTTGCAGTGTAGCATTTTTTGGTGGCTTTTTTATAGCGACAGGTGTTCTTTCCGACTTTTCTAAATTTTCGACGATTCCTTGATATACCTGCGACATATTCATAATCAACACAAATTGATAGAATGCATGCTAAAAATGTTTATATTATTTAACATTTTATGAGAAATTTTGATTTTTGCAATTACTTTGATTAAAAGTGTGCCTTTATCTCAACATTTTTTATTAAAATGTTAAGAAAAATAATTCGAGAATATATTTAAAAAATAAGAAATTAGTTACACCTCTCCGAAATTGCCACTGCCTAGAATCTTTTCTAGCGTAATTTGCTCTTTCTTGATTATGATTCGTGGAAATTTGTCTGGATTACTTTGCGGAATAGGATCTTGCATAGAATTTGGTTCATGATTCTCGGAAAGTGTGTCATATTCAATTGATGATTTATTACCTATTATTTAAAACGGAATTATTTTGTATTTTTTACGTTGTTGGCATGCTGTTTGATACAAAAGTTATAATATACTTTCTAATAATATACATATAGCTAATATATATATAGCGAAATTTAAATCAACAAATAAATTAACTTTTCAGAAACTCTTTATATATGTTACTCGCAATCGTCGAATTTGCTCATTGCCCGAATTTTTTAACCACAACGCGATGTGAATAAGCTTAAATATCCACAATGCGTTCTGGGTATTTATTTCGGCCACTGGACGTCGGAAAACACTCACAACGCGTTGTGGGTATTTCAGTTTGCTCAATAGCCGAAAAAATATAATTTTTCATTTTGTGGCCCTTACAAAATAGCTACAACGCGTTGTGAGTGTTCTGATTTCCCCACTACGCGTTCTGAGTATTTTGTGTTTACCCACAATTCATGGTTTTTCATTTTTTTTTAAATTTTCATTCGATAACTTTTTGTCATAATGATATGTTTTATGTTATTATTTTTTAATTACGACACTATTTTATTATGATAAAAGGTTTTCTTCTTGGGAAATTAACATATTCAACTTTTGTTACTGCGATGCAATTATAATTATACATTTGAGTCGTTCGCTCGAAGAACGACTTAAGTCGACTTAAGTTTTTGCAAGAAAAACTGAATTAAAGATTCAACTGTGTGATTCGAGTTATTAGTTATTATGTTATTCAGCTTTTATATATTTTAATATACACGTTCCTATTTTGCTGAGTAGCAAAATATTTAATAACTTGAATCATTTAGTTGAATCTTCAATTTTTTTGTGCAAAAACTTAAGTCGACTTAAGTCGTTCTTCGAGCGAACGACTCATTTGTTTAATACAATTACATATTATAATTATATTAAAAAATAACACCATTAAAATAAAAGTTATAAAATACAATTGTAATTTTTAAAAAGATAAATAAAAAGTGAAAGAAAATCTTTTTATAGTTATATGCGTATAACTTTGCTTAATATTTTTTTCTATTCTTACATGCACTACTATTATGACATTTAGAATTAAATTAAGAATTTAGAATTACATAGACATTTAGAATTACATTTAAATTTAATTTTGGCAAGAATATTTGTTATTACATCAATTAGAACAACCACATTTCACAAAAACCTTTTACATAATAAAATTGTTACATATAATAAAATAATAACATATACATACATATATCTAATCTAAAATAATTTTAAATCAAAGTCCTAAATTTATAACAAATATACTTACAACAGCATACGTAATACAAACACCAAACTGCAATGATAAACGTACAGATTGATAAGATTGCTACTAATAGGATGTAGTAGCTAGAATAGTCTTGCATAGTTGATCTTTTGAGCCTGTAAAGCCTTGTAGAGCCTGTTAAAGTTAAATCAACGATCGCGCTTGATTCGCTCCATACTCCACGTCCGTAAGCGTTTTCAGCTTGCACACGAAATCGATATTTCTGATTCATGTCTCTCGTTGTTATCCAGTAATTATTTGTTTCGTTGTAGTATAAATTCCATTGATTGTTTTTGTCAGTATGATTGTCTTCTTTGTAATTATATTC
The DNA here is from genome assembly GCF_030444845.1 of Prenolepis imparis. Taxonomy (NCBI): domain Eukaryota; kingdom Metazoa; phylum Arthropoda; class Insecta; order Hymenoptera; family Formicidae; genus Prenolepis; species Prenolepis imparis. The sequence continues at coordinate 1,246,084 of NW_028141159.1, forward strand.
GATAATTAAACCCTCCAGTCGATATAAATTCACTTGTAAATCGTGAGATTTAGCAGGTTCCCATTGTAAATAATACGTGAAATTTGAAAGTTTCGTTGATATGGGTATCCCAGGAGCACTTGGTACATTACCTTTGTTACACAAGAGTACAGTTTAAATTTCTTTGTTTTATTCTAGGATATACATTTACTTAAAACATTTTACTTAAAACTTTATTATTTAATTTTTAACATTTACATAAATATTATTTAAAACATTTATAAAGTAAATATATGATATCATAATGTCTTTACTTTCTTACAGTATTAATCAGTAGATTTTGAAATTATAGACATGTCTGTGCAAATGAATTCTTACCGACATCATACTTCACAGTCACGTTATCAGAATAATTCTGGGCAGATTCATTGTTTGATAATATATAGTCATGAACGCTGACAAATTTGAGCGATGAGTTATCCTGTTGGATGGATAGTAAAAGCTAATTAGAATTTATAATTATAGCAAATAAGTCGTGGAAAGCCTCATTCTTTTCGATTGTCGCAACAATTTTTTCTAATAATTCAGTTTTATATTAGTTTGAGATTAATTATTAACAACATACCTTCAAGTAATACATTAGCTCAATTATCTTTTTTACGAGTGCAATTGTTATCACTGATAATTTTAAGATTTATATTTCAATAGTAAATATAATTTTTTATTATTATTTTTGTAGTTATATAAATTTTATAAATTCCTGTATTAAGAAATTTTATTTTTTTTTATCTCTCTATTTTCTTATTCAATTTCTATTATTATGTTTCAATAATTAATTATATTCCACAAATGAATTTCGAAGAGCATGATGCCATAAACGTTTGACTAAAATATGTATCCCGATTAAAATATGTATTAAAATATATGTTAACGTATACATATACATTGAGTGATAAATAAAATTAATGGACACATTGCAGATGATAGTTATTTAGCCATGGGCGTCCGCAGGAGAGTGAGGAGATAAGAGGGAGCATGTGCTCTCCCTTGAAATCAGTAAAAAATTTAGCATTTTTCCCCTTTTGAATAAACACTGGAATTTATTTGCATATTCGATATAAAAATAAAAAAAAAAAAATTAAATTTTAACAAATTAAAAAAGAGGAAAAAATAAGACACAAAAAATATTTTAATTCTGCCCCCCTGGGAAAAATTTTGCCGACGCCCATGTATTTAGCTATGCATATTGACCTTATGAAAATATTTGATTGAGATCAAGTGTATCTAAATGTATATATTGATCGTCTACTCGGGATTTAGTAGTCGTTTCATTATATACGCATGCAATTTATTCTAACCCAAAATTTTTTTACATTGATTTCGTTAAATAAAAATCATTTATTGTAAGTTTTAGACAAAAATTAATGTATATAAATATTTAAAAAAATAAAAATATTTTAGAAATTATTGAAAAATTATGTAAATAAACAAAAGTATCACATATGTATTCATCAATGTAGCAGAGAGTAAACGGAATCTTAACAGAATCGTTAATGTTAAAAATTCATTTTCTTAAATACAACAATTATGACAAAACGTATTACGTTAAGTTTTAATATACTGTCTTAATTATGTTTAATTTTATACTATATAATGTCAATTTTAAAATAAACTTTAATGATTTAAATGTGACGCAAAATTAACAAACGCTTTCTTTAAATGTATTTATATATATTTTTATATATAGCATCAAAACTTTCGCTACGCATTGTACAGTTTTAATTACACAAAATTATAATTTATTATTTACAAAGTTAAAATAATTAATTTTTTATATACAATATATATAACTTTCAATTTTCTTTATGAAAAAATTCTCTTATCTGCATGAATTTTAGATCAAAATACATGAAAATATTTTCTTTGGAGACTCACTGAAGCTTTTAGATTCTTCAAATACTCTAAATCCGTGGTTGCTCTGGTTAACATTATCACTTTAAATAAAATACACAATATTTTTAACGTTCTTAACATAATAATTTTTTCCTCTTGTAGATGTTTGTACCATGAATTTTTAAGTAATACTGGATGGCGTATGCTGTGGAGAAGTGCGCTCCACTGTAAATGTCCGTCCAGCCAGAAATGATTCGATGACGAATCGACGTCGATTCGACCAACATTCTGATTGGGCGACAGCCATCTTTGACAAAGTATAATATGTACTTTTAAACAGTTCAAATTCAAATTCAAATGGTAGTATAAATATGAATACTGATTAAAAGGATTTTTATAATTAAAACGTAGAAATTACAGTATTACATTATAGGAATGTTATTATATTACTAAAATACTCTCTAATTTTTACTACAATACATTCACTTAAATTGAGATATAAATTGTACATGTTACAATATATACTACTTTGTCTTTTAAGTAGAAGAAGATGTAAATAGCAAATAAAAAATGTGCATAAAATATAAAACTATATAAAACTAAATGAAGGATATATAAAAAAATGTATAAAATACGTATTGTAAAGGACAGAATTTAAAAAACCATAAGAAACGTTTTCTTTTAAAGAATTTTTTATGATATTGGACTCTATTATTATATAATTTTAAACGTATCTTCTGTATTTTTTAATATTTCTCTTATTTTTTTCCGCATAGATATTGTAAATATAAATATGTTTTTATTTTAAATGCAAAGAAGTGTAATATCAAAAACTAACAAATTTAAAAAGAAAGTTTAGGTGGTGCACTAGTTTGAAATTATGAAGATACGTGCATAGTGAATTCTTAATGTAAGTTGAAATATAGTATAAACGCATCAATTGTAGAATTCTATATATTATAGAAAGAATATATTAAAATATATTTTGAATTAAGATTATTTGTATAAACTGTTTCTCTATTTTGTAATACATATATTTATTAGGTAATATCTGAATATATAATATAAAACTATTTTTAAATATATCTGGATATAGTAAAAATGTATTACAGTTATGCAATTAAATTATAGATATATAGAATAGCAGATATTTTCAGAATATTAAGTTTATCTTCAACATCTTTATCAAATTTTTGCACTACTAAATATGTTTTCTTTTTTATATAGGTATATTTCACACATTTCCTTTTTATTATATATATCACTAAATTTATAATTAAACCTATAACTTTGATCTAATTTACTTAATTACTATGTTATTTTGCTGTGAAAATCTTATATCTTATTTAATGAAAGTAGAACAGGTAGAACATTAAACATTCGATTAACACCAACTGAACAATTTTTATTCGAACAACTTGTTATCTTATAGAAATGAAAATAAGAAAACAAATGCGAATATTTTAAGCATACAAAAAATTAAAATCACACAGTAAAGCGTACATTAAACGATCATTCATATACATTATAATGCGAATAAAATTTTCGTAAAATGTTTATCTTATAAAGATGCTTCTCTTCCTTCTTTTTTCCTATCGCTTTTTCCTGGATCGCTGCTTAGAAGGTATGCTCGATCTTGATCTACTCATTAAGAGAAAATTTGCCATAGGACTTTTTTGATTAGATAAAAAAATAGATGGAAATTATTGATAACAGTATATCGATAGCTCGATAAACGACGATAAAATTGATTGTTAATATCAATCAAAGATCTCAAAAATTGTTCGGTCAAAAATAAGTGATTATGCCTATAACATCATTTGAGGTTTGAGGCATTATTGGCGATGTAATGTTCAGAAAAAAATATGACTGTGCTTCAGTTAAGATCTGTCATTTGAAGATATTCGGATTTTTTAGAAGGCGGGAGCTAAAACATAAAAAAATGCATTTTACTAAGAATCGGAAAAAAAGAGAGAGATATGTGCGCTTGGTGTGTATGTGTATGAGAGAGAGAAAGAAGAGAGATTTGTTGGCTGGAACATTTTTCAACGATAAAGCTTACAATATATGAATTTCACTATTATAATATAATATATTGGATGATTGCAAAAGTTCGTGCCCGATTTGAAGTTATTAATCCATCTATGCAAATCGGGCACGAACTTTTGCAATCATCTAATAATATGATGATATCAAAGTTATGAAGCCGTATGAAAAACATGCTTAATTCGTAACAGAAAATTAAGTTGTAATTGAAAAATAATCTTATGTTATCAGTTTGATATTTAACTTGCGAAAACTAATATGAACATAATTTAGGCATATAATTACCTATAAATATAAATAATTTATAACTTTCTGTTGGCTGTACTGTTTCTCATGCCTATGTGTTAAAAAACATTCATTATTATATATAATGCAGAATGTTAATATATTTAACATTATATAATAATAATCTATCTAACATAATCACGTTATAATATTAGTGAAACAAATGATATCGTTGTGAAATTTGAGCTAATAAAAAATTATTATTTTTATAATATTTTTTAATTGATTATATCGACAAATTATTGCTCCATGCAATGACTTTGCTCCACATGATTATAAAAATCCATATGATTACTATTAATTTACCTGTATATGTCTGCTATTATTCCACGGAATTAGCATTGCGTCTTGTATTTCGACTTTCAGGGTTTGTATATTTTCAAGACAAATTCTGAATTTTGGTCTTTGATTCACCTCATTCCAGCACCTTAGCATTAATTCGTACAATTTATCTGGACAGTTACGAGGTTTCGATAACTTGTTCCCCGCACGCACATGTTCTATTATTTTGTCATCATCTATGGCAGCATAGGGCCGCTGACCAAATGATGTAATTTCCCACATTAGTACTCCGAATGCCCAAACATCGCTTTGTGGAGTAAATTTTTTTTTCTTCAAAGATTCCGGTGCCATCCAACGAACAGGAAGCGGAGTTCCTCTTTTCTAACATAATTTTACAGTGCAGTTAAATCTTTTATCAAAATCGTTGATTTTTGAAGCATACGTTTCGCGCATGCAGATTAATTAATTTATCTTCTTTTATGCACATATACTGATATAAAAATAATTTTACATTATAAATATTTTTGTTTACATTTTAGTCAGTTTCAAGATGTATAATATTATAACAATGCAAAAATAAAAAAAAGGTTAAATAAATGCAGTTACCATGCAGTAATAGTCATTTTGATAAACATCTCTAGCTAGTCCGAAGTCGCTGATTTTGACAATACGATGTTCGCGATCTCTCGCCGATATTAAGCAATTTCGACACGCGAGATCTCTATGCACATAGTGCTGTTCTTCTAAGTAGCGACAACCCCGAGCAACATCTTCGCACATTGCGATTAGGTCTTGTAGACGCAAAGCGTGTAAATCTGACGGTTGCAATGCCCGACTCTCTTTCAAATAAGTCAGTAAGTCACCAGCTTCCATTAATTCCAATATAAGCCATGGTGAATCCGTGTCAAGACAGATGCCCAATAATTTTAGCACATGTTTGTGGTCAAAGTCTCTCATAATCTTGGCCTCTTTAAAGAATTCGTTCTTTTGTTGCGGGGTAGCACCTTCTGGTAACATCTTTATGGCGACAGGCATTGTTTTCGACTTTTTCAAATTTTCGACGGTTCCTTGATATACCTGCGACATATTTCATAATCAACACAAATTGATAGAGTTGCATGCTAAAAATGTTTATATTATTTAATTTACATTTTATAGCAAATTTTGATTTTTGCAATTGCTTTTATTAAAAGTGTGCTTTTACCTCAACATTTTTATATTAAAATGTTAAAAATAATAATTCGAGAATGTATTTAAAAAATAAGAAATTATACCTCCCCGAAATTGCCACTGCCTAGAAGCTTTCCTAGCGTAATTTTCTTTTTTTCGATTATGCCTCGTGCAAATATGTCTGGATCACTTTGCGGATTAGGAGCGTACATAGGATTTAGTTCAAAATTCACGGAAGGTATTTTATTTACAATTGGTGATTTAATATCTATTATTTAAAACGGAATTATTTTATATTTTTTACGTTGTCGACATGCTGTTAGATAAAGAAGCGTTATAATACATTTATCTTTAATAATATATAGCTAATATATATAGCGAAATTTGAATCAGCAAATAAACTAATTTTTCAGAAACTCTTTATATATATATCTTTAAAATAATTTTCAATCAAAATCCTAAATTTATAACAAATATACTTACGACAGTATAAGTAATAAATATAATAGATTGCAACGGTAGCCACATAGATTAATATTACTGACATATAGTATATGTAACTATCATAGTATTGCATAGTTGATCCTTTGGTAGAATCTGTTAAAGTTAAATTAACGATCGCGCTTGATTCGCTCCATACTCCACGTCCGTAAGTGTTTTCAGCTTGCACGCGAAATTGATATTTTCGATTCATGTCTCTCGTAGTTATCCAGTAATTATCCGTTCCATTATAGTATAAATTCCATTCATTGATTTTGTCAGTATGATTGCCTTCTTTGTAATTATTTTCGACAATTAAACCCTCCAGTCGATATAAAGTCACTTGTGACTCGTGATATTCAGCAGGTTCCCATTTTAAATGATACGTGAAATTTGGAAGTCTCGTTACCGTAGGTATCCCAGGAGCGCTTGGTACATTACCTTTGTTACACAAGAGTGCAATTTAAATTTCTTTGTTTTATTCTAGGACATATATTTACTTAAAACTTTATTATTTAATTTCTAAAATTTATAAGATATTTAAAAATATTATTTAAAACATTTTTAAAGTAAATATATGATATTATAATGTTTTTATTTGCTTACCGAGCGTTTCGAAAGTAAATCCTTCATTAGGCCATATAAAGTCTTCCATGTAGTTGGGGTAGCTCAGGATCAAACGGAATTTGTGCAGAGTTCGTGGTAGTAAATTTTGTATATAATATGTTACTTTGTCATTATTCCACTCAGTGTTATTCGCGATTTGCCATCCCTTCATTGCATCATTTTTGTATTCCAGTATGAAACGGAATTCAGTGTGGATCGTCGTATTAATGCTAGGAATCCACGAGATATTCATACTGTTTGTACTGACTTCGCTCAACTTTAAATTGTTTGGTCCCGACATGTAGAATGTTTTATTTGAACTGTCAGTATAGAGACTGTCGAAGTTGTTTACATACATACGCACGTATATCTTATATTTATGTTCAAGCTCCAGTTCAATTATTTCGAAAATCTTGCCATCTGTCGTACGTTCGATTTTAGAAACGTAATTTATCTTTGTATTTTTGTCTGTGCTATTTGATAATTGTATACAATTCACGAAATAGTGCACTTTAATGCAGTTCAGTTGCTTGGGTGGCATCCAATGGACTATGACTTGAGTATTCGTTAGAACTTGAACCGTCACATCTTCCGGCGCGTTTAACTTGCCTGGAGCAGTTGTCAGTTTCACATCGGAGCCGAATTGCAAGCCCATCGATAACTTGTCGACATAAAAATTGCTCAGTGCCAAATTTAGCGTATACTCTGTGAACGGTGTTAAATTCTTGATTTCATAATACCGTTTATATGTCTCTATGTTAAATTGTTCAGTCTTGTTACTGCTATCTTCCAAACATGTTAAATAACTCACGGAGATGTTATATATTGTGGTGGCTAAGTTATACTTTTCACATCCGTCATTTAGAATCGGTTTCGGAAAGCTCACCTCAATACTGTTTGCAGTTGTGAGCACTTCTTCAACACGATAATCTTCCATTTTAGGTGTCAGACATATCGTCGGAGGATATAATTGTAAAGATTTATCAAGAGGTTTTAATTGATAATAAATAGCAAAGAAGGAAATATGAATACCTTGCACATTTATCTTTTCAACAATTTCAAATGAGTTTTCTTTGCTCTCGAGAAGAGCATACTTTTTTTTTATAATATAGATTGTGTCGTCATTATTGTACAAGTAAATATTTATCCCATCAATCGTTAATTTATCGAAAGTTTCATTTTTTCTAGCTCTTAAAATCAGATTACATTTGTAACCATTAATATCCGTTACTATTAAATTATTTTCCAATATCCAATACATTAATGGTTTGTCAACATTCATTGTGTCAATCTGCATGAAGGATGATCGTTCTAGTTTGTATTGGCATATATGATTTTTCAAAATGACTGTTGTATTTTTTCCATTGAAGTCCAATCGCATTATGATATTTTCTTTTTTATCTGAATTAAATCCTAACCAGTACAAATATCTAAAAAATATGCACATTATTCACTACTTTTAAGACATTATTGTTATACTATATCAGAAATAAAATATGTGATTATTTAAATTTTTTACAATTCTGTATGAATTTATGTGATTCCATGATAACTTATGATCTTTAATATAGAATCTGCATATTAAATTATGGAAAATTATAGAACAACACAAATCTTTAATTAAAAGAGATGAAGTTGTTAATTTTTTTTAGATTGATTAGATTTAATGTACCTTGTATACGGCAATACTTGTAAGAATGTTACAACCTTACGGTTCTGTGAGATTCTAACGTATTTTTCCATGCCCTTTTGTTGCCACAATGTTAAGTCTAGTTTTATAATTTCATAGGTCTCTCTGTCTTCAAAGCTGTTGCTAACACGTTGTGTCCAATAAAGATTTCTATGAATCCAATCAAGGCAAAGATTGGTCGCTTGCATCTTAAGTTTAGCTATTTTTGCGTAGTTTAGATTCATTTCGATTGTATTTGGATTAAAGTCTGTTGTTATTAGTTCATTGGTTTGAGTGATCCCATAAATTTTATGTTCTAATGCCGAGTAAACGATTTCCACTAAGTGATTATTAATTCGAAAGGCGATCTGTAAATCTATATCCAATACATAGTTATTCCTCCACCAGGTGAAGTATAGTAGAGGTATCGGATTCTCATGCGTGGTTGATACGTTGATGAACTTGGTATAAAAGCCAGCACCAAATTCGTTATGCGCTTGAACTATGAAGTAATAGATTGTATCAGGTTTTAAATTGTATACTTTGTGTTGCAATGTCTTATTTGAGATAATATCGACGCTGCTTTGAATTGTTTGATTTAAGTTCTCGAACCACTGAATCCTATATTTTTGTATCACTCCATTTGCAAATTTAGGTTTGTTCCATCTGTAAAGAAAATGTAAGATATCTTAAACTTTTTATTTTTAACGAATGTCTGACAGAAATTGTTGTATGTATATACAAGCCCATGTAGAGTATTATAAGCTAATAATTAAAAATATATTTTCAATCAAAATAGTTGATTTCTAACTACATTAAGTCCCTCCCGCTTTTCTTTCAAGGGGATTAACTTTATAATTTAAAAAAAAATAGAACCTTCTAAAATGTTACATATTTAGATTCTACGGATAAAAACACGTAAATTTTGTCTAAAATATATCTCTTTAAAAAATATGCTTCCATTAAAAATGAGAAGCATTTAAACTTTTTGTAGAATGCATTCAAATTTTTTTATACAAATATGTAACATTTTATAGGGGATTTTATTTAAAATTATAACATTACCCCTTGTCCCCCTTGAAAGAAGATCGGAAACGACTTTATGTTTAAAAAGGTCCCTGGAATACATGAAATTTTTTTATAAACAACTTTTTTGATTGGAAATATATTTTATAGTTATTAGCTTATAAATTAATACAAGGAAAACGCATCATTGTTTTTAAAGATATACAATTTGCAATATGCAATTGCATACTTTTTCTTAAAACACATGCGTTTTCCTTACACCAATTGATTCGTCTAATTATTCTATGTATAAAAGTATTAAGATAAAATTATTGAAAACTAAATATTTTACGAGATATTTTGTATTTTATATCAAAATATGTGTAACACACTAAGATATAAAATTTTTGGTAAACCGTTCAATTTTTTATTATTTTATCTTTATAATTTTTTATTCTATTTACATAAAACACTTGGGATAATTCCTTTAAAAAAAATTGAATAAATCTTAAAATAACCTTGAGAAACGCCATTCAAAGTCAAACTGATGAGATTAAAAATAGATCTTTTTAAACTATAAGTTTTGTATGAAATATTTTTTTCGAAAATGCGTAGTTTTCGTAAAATTAAGAAATTTCGACATTTTTTGTACATCTTGTGTCTAGGATAAAGCAGGGTCGAAAATAACAGGAGGCGAAAGTAACAATTCAAATATCTTTATATATATGTATATAATTTTAATTTTATTTAACATAAGATTTAAATGTTATGATTTTGATAAGGTGAAATGAATATGTTAGCTTGGGGTATTAAAGTTTTTTTTTCAATATAATAGTTCTCCGTTCTTCTATAATCGAATTTTAAAGTTAAATTGTTACTTTCGACTTCTCGTTCTACCCTGTATACATGGTGTTTTTTTTTATCTTTGACAGTCAAATATCTCGATATCATGTAATTTTAGAAAAAAAATATTTCAAATAAAAGTTGTAAGGTTTCAAGGAGGAAAAATTGATTGGTGTAAAGAAAACACATAGTTATTTTTAAAAAAAATATGTATAGCTGCTAGTTGTAAATTACATATTTTTTTTTAAACCACTATGTGTTTCTTTTACACTAATTAATTCTTCCCCCTTCCCAGTGAGAAATGGTGGTCGAATCGATGATGATTCGACGTCGAATCAACGTCGATTTGATCGAATTGATGTCGAATTGACGTCGATTCGACCAATCATTCCTCGCTGGGTTGAAACCATACAACTTTTATTTAAAATACTTTTTTCTATATTTACGCATGATATTTGACCGTCAAAGATAAAATGGAACACTCTGTGTGTGCGCGCGCGTGTTTGTGTGTGTGTGTGTGCAGTCTGTCCTATTTATTTATCATATATGTTGGTAAACTTGAAAGAATGAAAGAATATGATCTAAGAAGTTTGATTCTTTACCTGAATGTCACAATAATGTCTTTTTCAATTAAGCTATTGCCGAAATCCACGAATGCTCTAGGAATTGTTGGCTCGCTTGGAATGTTTTCTGGAGACAATGTGGTGTTTTCCTGGAGCCCTGCTTTCAGAAGCATACATAATTATATGTATACAAAGATCGATTATAGGGTGTCTGGTAAAGATTGTGCCAACCCTCGTGAACAGGTAGAGCACAGTAAACTGAACAGAAGCTTTGGCACAATCTTTACCCAGACACTCTGTGTATACGTATACGTATATACACTATACATATATATATATATATATATATATATATATATATATATACATATATGTATAAGTAAATCTTTCTAGAAATTTCAAAATCGTACATATATTGACATTTATATGAAAACCTCTAAAAGAAGAATAGTGAATTGTATTTGTAACAATATATTTTTGTAATATCGCGCGCGCGAATGGAAAGTAAACTAGAGACAGAATTAAATACATCATTAGAAAACGCATATCACCGAATTATTGAACTATATCATAAGGCCGTTTTCAAAATGTTTTCATGGGCTAGCAGTAATATAATTATGATTTTTGTTTATTAGATAATCTATATATAATGTAAATTTATGGTATACTAAATAAGTTACTTCTAGTGGACAGAAATCGACTCAAATTTGACATCTTCCTTTCATTTTAGTGATTGAAGAAAGATAAATGTGACAATTTTTGAACTTTTACCAAAATAGTACATGATAAAAATGACAGATATTTTTAAATAAGAAAAGAAATAAAAAAGATAAACATACAAATTAATATATAATTAATATTGATTTTTAAAATAATGGAATAATATAATGTCTTCGTGTTTTTGAGACTAACTTTCTTGTTAGAAACATAATTACTATTGCTAAACAAAAATGAATATGTTATATAATAATAAAATGGAAATCAATTTTCAGCGATTTTGAATATAAACAAATATTACTAACACTTTAGTAAAAGCCTCTCTCATGTAAAAATCATATTTGAATTTCATTGGATTAGTAAGAGCCAGGAAAATTAAATCTTCCTTGAAATTGTTGCACACCATCTGGCCTTTTTTTACTAACTCGTTAAAATTCAAATATATAAAACAAATATTTTATAATGAATAGAAATCTTAACAATTACAAAGCGTACGTATTATATTTCGAAATTTTTTTTTATCATTGATTAAAAATTTAGACATATATAAGCTTTACGACTATTTAGAATTGGCTTATTATTGTTAGCCAGCTAAAGAATGAGATTGATTTTATCTTAAATATCTTTGTTTTGCGTACAAAACCTTTTTCTTTCTTTCTCTATCTTCTCAAATAAAATTTATCAATATTTATATTCTTTTTGCTGTTGAGAGATAATTCTTTAGATTTAATATTTTCATTTTCTTGAATTTGTGTAAAGCTAAATCATTTTGTATACAATTTTTTGTAATTTGATTTAATTTTATACATATCATTTTTATATATAACTATTTCCTGCAATTTATCAGTAGATTTTGGGATTATAGACATGTCTGCAAATGAATTCTTACCGACTTTATTTTTCGCAATCACACTATCAGAATAATTCTGGATATATTCGGTGTTTGATGATACGTATTCGTGATTACTGCTGAACTGGAAGGATAGGCTACTCTGTTGGATAAATAAAAAAAGCTGATAAAAATTTATAGTTATAACAAATAAGTCGTGGAAAGCCTGATTCTCTTCGATTGTCGAAACAGTTTTTTCTAATAAGTCAGTTTTTATATTAGATTAATTGAGATTAATTAATAACAACAGAGTTTCTTTAAGTAAGTAACTCAGTTATCTTTTTCACGAGTGCAATTGTTATCACTGATAATTTTAAGATTTATATTTCAATAATAAATATAATTTTATATTATTACTTTTTGTAGTCATGAAAATTTTCTAAATTTCTGTATTTAAAAATCTTATTTTTCTTTTATCTTTCTATTTTCTTTATTATGTTCCAAATTTAATTTCTATTATTATGTTCCAATAATTAATTATGTTCTACAAGTAAATTTTGAAGAGCATAATGCTATAAACGTTCGACTAAAATATGTATCCCGATTGAAATATATGTTAACATATATATACATATACATTGTATATTGTATATATATATATATATACATTGAATGATAAATAACATTAATAATAGACACATAGCGAAAGATTTTAGCTGTGGTTATATGCGTATGTATATTGACCTTATGAGAATATTTGATTGAGAGCAATTGTACCGAAGTATATTGAATCGATCATCTACTCAGAATTTAATAGTCGTTTTATTACGTATGCAACTTATTTTAAATTAAAATTTTTTTATTTTGATTTTGTTAAATAAAAATATTTATTGGAAATTTTATACAAAAATTAATAAATATATATATATTTTAAAAAATTAAAATGTTTCAGAATTTATAAAAAAATCATGTAAATAAGCAACGATTACATATGTATATTTATCAATGTAGCAGAGAATAAACGGAATCCTAATAGGATCGTTAATGTTAAAACTTCTTTTTCTTAAATATAACAATTATGACAACACGTACGTTTAAGTTTCAATATACCTTTAATTATATTTAATTTTATACTATATAATATCGATCTATATTACTATATATAATGTTGATTTTAATATAAACTTTAATGATTTAAATATATGACGCAAAATTAACAAACTCTTTCTTTATATATATTTTTATAGCAAATATAAATAATTTTTTATATCACAAAAATATAAATATTTTTTATATCAAAACTTCCGCTACGCATTGTACAGTTTTATTAATTACACAGGTAATTTATTATTTATAATATATAATTTTCAATTTTCTTCATGTCAAAAAATCTGTTACGTGCATGAATTTTAGATCAAAATACATGAAAATATTTTTTCTGGAGACTCACTAAATCTTTAGGATTCTCCAAATCCTTTAAATCCGTGATCGCTCTGGTTAACATAATCACTTTTAATAAAATACATAATATTTTTAACGTTCTTAACATAATAATTTTCTTCTTTTGTAGATGTTTGTACCATTAATTTTTATATAACACTGGATGGCGTGGAGAAGTGCGTTCCACTTTAAATGCCCGACAGCCATCTTTGATAAAGTATTTCCTTTTGGAGTTGTAAGCGCTTATAAAAGCATTTATGACGTCACTGTGACGTCATAACTTCGTGCTTACAAATGCTTATTTCATCGAGGTAGGGGAGTAAAAGCGTGAGCGCTTATAGCATGTGAGCGTTAAAACAGAATGTGCTATAAGCGCTCACGCTTTTACCGCACGTTACATAAATTAGAAAAATGGAGAAAATATCAGTAGAAGTTCAAGACGTTAAAACTAAAGAAATTTATACAATTCTGCAGCCGTAATATTGGATTTTTAATACGATGTTTAAGAAATATAATATTTTCTAATTCTATATTACATGAAGAATCTTTATCACAAAAAATATTTCGAATAACATTAATATTAGCAAACACAAAATAGCAATTTCTTTTTCCGTCATCTTGGCACACTCGTGTTGCTTATTTTATTTATATTATATTTTATTTTATTAGACTTTGTTGTTCTCCTACGCCTTGATAATAATACGCTCACGCACTCAAAGGGAACAACTTTTGTTTGCAATTCTAAGCGCTTAAGCAGCAAATGGAACGGTTGAAAATAACGCTTATAAACGTGAGCGCTCATAGCACGTGAGCGTTCAAATGGAACGCACCCAGTGTACTTTTAAACAGTTCAAATTCAAATTCAAATGGTAGTATAAATATGAATACTGATTAGAAGGATTTTTATAATTAAAACGTAAAAATTACAGTATTACATTATAGGAATGTTATTATATTACTAAAATACTCTCTAATTTTTACTACAATATTCACTTGAATTGAAATATAAATTGTACATGTTACAATATACACAACTTTGTCTTTTAAGAAGAAAATGTAAAAGCAAATGAAAAATGTGCATAAAACTACATAAAACAAAATAAAGGATATATAGAAAAATGTATAAAATACATATTGTAAAGAACAAAATTAAAAAAACGATAATTTATATTTCAAATTTATTTAATTTTCAAATTTTTTACAATAAGAATTATAATTAATAAATTAATATATCATAAACTAATAAGTGTTGTAAGTAAAATTCGTTATTATTAAAAAATATTTTGAATATAAAATTTGTATATACCTATTAGTAAATCAAAATGGATCCTTGTTTTCCATCATAATTTTACCGCAATACAGATATAATTTTAATACAAGAAGTCATCGAATAAATATTTATATTATCCTAAGGCTACCTTTGAGAAAATTTTGAGAAAATTCTCTTAATAGGAAAACTAATAAAAACTAGCATTTTTATTTAATTTTAAAATTTAAAACAACACTTTTTTGTGACACGAGTCGATGTCAGTCACAAAGAAACGCAGACTGGCCTCTGCCAATTTTAAAATACTATTAACTAATCAGCTGACATTTCTAGATAATTCATCAAGTTAAGTAATGATGAATTTTCGTTTCAATAGCAGTTTCAGTCTCAGATCTTGTTGCAGTCTATCCGAGTATGCTTTATTTGTTTCGAAAGAAAATAAATGTGATTTATATTATTAGCAGCATCATCAAACATGTTTTCGTTTAACTGTGGAAATAATATACAAATAAGTGATTGTATATAAGATCATACAAAACCTTTGAGCACAAGCGAGCGGAAAAATTGATATAGATATATACAACATATATTTTCATAGATATACATAGACAACGCATTATATTATATGAATTATAATCAAAACAAAGTAATATGTATATATCTTTAACTCTGTTTCTCCTGCATCCTGCATCTTCTATTTTGTCTTCTCCTGAATCGCCAGCTTCCCGTTATGCTTGAACTCAAAATAAAAAAATTTGCCGCACTGATTTATTTTTTCGATTAGACGAATAATGTTGTGCGCAATAGAAAAAATATTAGGAATAGGGATTATTTTAAAACATCGAAATAACATCGAAAATACTCGGATATAAAATATACAAAATTCGGGTATAAAGGATATAAATAACAATAGCTATATTATAGGACTAGTAAAAGCCCTTTATTTATACACGAATTTGTATTTTATATATCAGAATTTACGATTTTATTACTTTAAAATAATTATTATTCTCAATATTTTATATTTATTCCTAATATTTTCTCTATTTTACGCAGGGCCTTAGCGAGCAATTTTTGAAATCTTCTGCCGATACTAATCGATTGTATCGTCTTATATCGCGAGCCATCGATATATATATATATTTATCGATATATATTATAGATTCCCAAAAATTCCTCGGTAGTAGGGATGGGCGATGTATTAAAAAAAAATCGATGCTAAGTTAATCGATGTTTGAATATATCGATGTTGATTAATCGATTTTTCACAAAAAGTATCGATAAATCGATTATTTAAAAAAAAAACAAAGCATTTTTATATTGTAAAAATAGTTAAGATATTGTTATAGAGGAATAACGCAAATTAATGAATATAATTAATTTTATTTACTCTTTCGTTAAGAAATGAGCACAGCGCAGTTAATTACTAAAGGACCTAAAGGTACTATTACATTTGTCGTACGATAAACTTTTTAAGCGTATTGATTGGCTGCGGTATAGAAAATTTCCAAAGTCTATATTTTGTAACCAATCAATGAGCTTAAAAAATTTGTCATACAACAAATGTAATCCTAGCCTGCGAAGCACAATGTGAGTTATGTAGTAAATTCTGCAGGTACAAAAAAACTTTTTATTAAATAGAAAATAAATAAAAAAAACATTGCGCGGCGATATTTTACATAAATAATCGAACATCGATGTATCGGATGAGAAAAACATCGAGTAGATTAATCGATTATTAAAAAAAAAAACTATCGACCATTTCGATTAATCGGCAAACATCGCCCATCCGTACTCGGTAGAGGAGGAAGCGTTTACGTCAAAGGCTCTATGACATCACTTGAGAGATAATTAGCGGTTTTTAGTATTCGAAGATACTATTAAAAGATACATAGAGAAAGAGAGAGAGAAAGCGAAAAATGCAAATGCAAGCAGCATGAATATGAACGGTTTATTCTTTGGAAACTTGGAAACATAACCTGTAAACTCAACTCTATAACATCGTCTGCTGTTAATATATTTTGCTAAAAACACATTAAAACGCATAAAAAGAAAGAAGTTTTGAATAATTTATTTAAAAATTTATGAATTGCATGTCATGTGACAAAACGTAGTTAAAACTAGGTACGTGACTGACAAGTGATATCAGAGAAATAATAGATTTACACTAAATCTATATTAAATTTCTCATTAGCAGAATTTACTGCTTGTGAACAAAAATAATTGACATTTATGTCAATTATCAATCTTTCTAATCACGCAACTTTGATACAGTAGTCACAATTATGTCAAGTACAAAGGTAAAAACTTGATATCAATAATAATAGTACATATCTTTATATATTTATGTTCGCTGTAAGTGTATCTTGTGATTTTATTTGCTTTTTTTATTTTAGGAAATGACAGAATTACAAGTATTCAAAACAGTTTTATATCACAGTGTGATAATACTTGCGTTACCTGTGATAGCATTCTTTACAAGCAAGGTTTTCCTCTTTGATGGTATAAAATAACAAAATCATAACGTCTATGTGTGATGAAAACAATTATAATTTATATAACTAGTACAAAAGACTATTTTTTTGTCTTTTTTTATGTAAATTTGTATATTTGAAAGTATATATATTTTTCCTCAATAAATTAACTAACAAAGTTTCTACAATTTATGTTTAGGTATATTTGGTCTCAACAATGTGCCAAGCAATGTGTACTCGGCTGGTGTTGCGGTAATAGTATTACACATTGCCCTAGGAGCATTTATATACAGAGCATATTTTGATGATCGATCAAAAACATCATCAATCAAGAGAGATTAATTCTTTATTTTTAAGTACACCTTGGTGACCATACACTATGACATAATCACAGTCAACACATTTGTTTTGGGTTTCGGTAAAGTAAAACTTTGATATGCTGGTACTACAGAATTTGTTAATATAGTTTATCCTCACCCTTGTTTCAATTAAATTATCGACAGTTGTCATTTAATTTACCAAAATTGTTAAATAATATGCTAATACGTGCAATAGACAAACTTATGTAAAAGCGAAATTTTTATAAATAAAAATTTATATTCTAAAATTTTTTCAAACATTATTACACAGTGTTCGCAGTATTTCAAATGTAGTTTGATGTTCACACAATTGTTAATTAAAATTACGTATATATGTGCAAAGAAAAGTACAATATAATTGCGCGATGCATTTGATTGTGATTCTTTGCTGATAAAGCATAGATTATTATCATTAATGCAGATTCACATTCTTTATGAAATAATGTAATTGTTGCAACACCAAAAGTTTTAATAATTTTTATATTCTTAAATTAAAGAGCAAGATAGATGCCCATATTTCCTCTCTTTGTATAGAGAGAGAGAGAGAGAGATAGTTCAGAGATAGTTCAAAGATTCATATTTATATTACATTATGTAATCAAAATTCACAAATTTATCAATATTTTGAATTTTCCAATACATTATTGCATCTCAATGTAACACACTATAATTGATACAAAATATTGATTGTGTAATTGATACAATTATTAAAATAATTATAATAGTGCGAGAAGAAAAAACATTTTGTTATTAACAAATTTATTGGTTCTCTTTTTAACATAATTGCAAATAAAGAACATATCAACTTTTTTTAATGTGTATTACTTTGTAAGTATACACATATTATAGAACTAAAATATGAATGTTAGGAATTAATATTCGTGTTTCCACGAAAAAACTTGAATATTTAGTAAATAAAATTCATCAATTGATATCTCTGGCTTACAATTTCTGGATAATAATGAATTTTCTGGATATCAGAGTATTTAACGGGTATATCCCTTAAAAATAAACATGATGATCTCTCTATGTTATAAACTTATCTTAATATACAAGAATCACAAAAGTAATTTAATAATATATGTGTAAAATATACAAAGAAACAAAAAAAAAGTTTGTTGTGGTGGAAAATTTTATCATTTTGAAGGAACAACATATTTTTTAAACTCATTTTTTACATCTTGCTAATACTAATTATATTAAACACGCGTAATAATTTGCGATTCTTAGTTGCTAAAAGCAGTGTGGGAACAAAGTTAGGCGCGAGAGTGAAATATGGACCTCCGTCTGTCTTGTGTATTCTAGGAACAACTAAATTTTTGCTATAATTTCTATATGCTATGAGATACAATGGCTTCCGATTATAAGCACGATTTTTATTGTATAAATAAGCGATTATCTCTGCCAGTTCTCGAGCGAATCGGTCTAAGAAGCCTTACCTGATTATTCGATTGATATTCTGACCGAGTTCAAGCTTTAAAGCTGAAAGACAATTCCTTGAGAACAACGTGCTTACAATCAGGAGTCACTACAATATAGCAATATAAATATAGTG
This sequence comes from Prenolepis imparis, assembly GCF_030444845.1. Lineage (NCBI taxonomy): Eukaryota > Metazoa > Arthropoda > Insecta > Hymenoptera > Formicidae > Prenolepis > Prenolepis imparis. The sequence continues at coordinate 1,265,546 of NW_028141159.1, forward strand.
ATAAAGAAATATATACTATGTCATTGTATAGATGCTTACAAGTTATGTACAATGATATATCTAACCGAATTATCGGTTTCTGCTTAAAATATAATTTTTGCTTTAAAAACAATGATTAAAGTCCAACTAAAAAAAAAGTTTACGATGAATTCCTGTAACATCTTTGTCGATGTCTATTTCAAATATTAAAGCAGACCTGGCAATCTTAATTAGTGAAATATTAATTTATTTCAATTAAATATATAGTTATTTCAAGAAATCATAAATGCAACAAGTAAACTTATGACAGAGTATCTGCTGTCGGCCGCGTGAGAAAATGTTGGAATGAACAATTGGATTATTAAATACAAAAGATCGCGATATTACCTAGTTCACAATTTAATTTGTCAATTAGATCTAACATAGCACGCACTCTCTATACTGCTAAAAATCGCAACATATAATTTTTCATGATTCTTTTTACTGGCAATAGTTTTTGAGGTTTCTTTTTTCAAGTATCCATCTGAAAACAGTTTTATTTATTCATTTAGAAGCGTACTGAAAACTTGAACAAGAGATTTTTTTTTAATGTATAAGAAAGTTTTATTTTTTGCTTTAAAAAAAAAACCCTCCCGCTTCTTCAGTTTGTCCAGACAGCAAATATACTTGCGATACTCCTTTCAAACAAAAGAATATTTATTATTATTGTTGTAATGCATATTTTCTTTTCATAAATTCAAATTCTTTAATTTTTCAATACGCTTATGCTTATTAAGGTAGTATATGCCATTAAATAGCTCAGTTCACCAAATTAATAGATGTTACAGAGAAAAAAAGAAAAAAAGAAAGAAAAAAGGAAAAGTAAAGACAATCATGTGTGCAATTCGACTATGGTATGTCAGGCGCTTTCGAGACATGTTAAAGATGGTTTATCCAAATATGAAATATTCACTATTTCAATTATAGATTAGATTTAATATATTATTAAAAACACATAAGTTGCGGTGACCGTTACTCAACGTCCATTTTCTCTTCTCCCGCCTGTTGTTGATTCGGCTGACTGTGATTGTTGCCCTGGGCATTTTGATTCTGATTATTCTTCTGTTCATCGGCCGGTTTGTCTTTTGGTTTTTCCTCCTTTGGTGGTTCTACTTTAGGTTTAGGCTTGTTGAGAATAGGTAATACCACGCTGTCCAATGACTGTGATCAAATGATGAAAAAAATTAATATATTGACACTATGTTGCAGAGACGAAAATGTCTATGCGATTACAATCGATACTTTTTTTATACTTGTTTATACTTACTTGTTTCTCGGCACGGATTTGCGCTACGGTGACTGGTGGTTGTTGCGTACGAGGTAAACTCGCAAGCAGCATACGTTTTTCCTCCAACCATATCCATTTCTCTTGTATTGTTTTTTCGACCGTTTTTATTTCTTCCTCCGTTAGGTGAGAATATTTATCATCTTTACCAATCGACGCTTCTATCTGATTAAGGCCTTTCTTAGCCAGTTGTAATGCTTTTCCTAATTCCTCTAACGCATGAGACCTCCCTTCGAATTCTAATCTTCTTTCTTTTATTGGTTCTCCTTGAGTCTATTAAAAAAAGAAAAATACCGTATTTGGAAAAAGATTCTGATTTATAAAAACAAAAGAATTGTTTAGAAAATAAGAGAAAGAGAATATTTTTATATAAAATATATAAATCATTATAATAAGACTTTTCTTTCTATCTCTCTCTCTTTATGTATTAAATGACATACTTTTAAACGCGTCAATCGCTCGGAATAAATCTGTCGTTGACAATCTTCTCCTTCTTCATACAGCCAATTTTCAGTGTCATCCAATGTACGATACAACGTTTCCTTATCTACTTCCGTGATGAATGTTGCTAATTGATTCTCTTCGGACAATTTAGCGCGTAGATCGTAAACGTATTCCTCCAAAGCATTACGCGCATCAACTCGTTCTTTTTCCTGTTTATCCTCGGCGATCATTTTGCCCTGTTCATGAACAAAGTGCATGAAATTACATAATGGTCCGATGTCATTCAAATAAGCTTTTCCGCTATAATTGACGACAAGTTGATGTAACGTTAATACAAGGTAACGCAAATTACATAACGCCCAAGGAATATACATTGAATGCTACACACCTCTTTTTCTACCGCAGCATCGAGATCTCGTGGCGATAACCCGCATACGTTAGCTTCAATAGGCAAGTCAACTGTACGAATTGGGACCTTTTTCTTGCCTTTATCGTCGCCTTTATCATCTCCCTAAAACAGAAAGAATTTATCAAAAATTTAACATAACTTTTTCTCAGCACTTGTGTTTTTGCGCACAAACCTATAATAAAAAGTTCGTTTACAAGAAAGTTTATTCAATTGTTCATTTTATAGTCAATTATAGTCAGTTTTAAAAATTTATTCAGAATTTAAATGCATAAAATATATATTTTAATGCGTGTGTATATTATGTGTATTCGGTGCATACAGATTAAGAGATTTTTTAAGTACTTATTATAATACTTTCTTGAAACGGTTTTTTTGTTTTTATCATATTATATTATCAAATATGTATTTAATGTAAAAATGCTAAATCAAAGGAATAAAATTTATACGAGAATGAAAAGAACTAAACTGGAATTCAGGTGATGACAAAGATGAGGCAAGGATAATGGGGTACACGTTTAAGTGTGCAGTTTTGAATTCGTATAGTGTCTCATTTCAAAAGAGAATAATCGTATAAAGTAAATCTTTTTGTAATCTAACACATTTTTTTTCATTTGATGTATAACAATAAAAATAAATTGTTATGCACTTCTTTATACGAATAGAAAACTGATCAGCATTGCCTGCCTTTATAGTTTTAGGAATATTCATATAGTGTGTATACTAATGCTTTTATCAGGTATCACTGTCTCTTTTCCTTCTGCGACCTAATATGTAGAATAGCAGAGCAAGACAGACAGCACGGCGTGACACAGCTGTTCTTGGACCCATATGCATTAGCAAAACGATTGTTAGAATTAAATAATATCATAAATTGTTGCGATATTACTTTATATTTCATGAAAGAGCACAAGCTTAAATCTTTCTCTAGACTCTTATGCCACTGAATAGCCGAGTTTGCAGAAGAAATCGATACAGGGTTTAAAGTTCTACGGCTAAATCAAATGTCATGCATCTTGATAAGGTAGAACTTAAAAATCACAATACTTTATAAAGACCTAGCTGCACTAAATACGATACACAAAATGCTGCTTGCACTATTCATATTTCAATAAAAGATGATATGCACAAGAGTAAATGACAAGCTTCTAAATTCTAAGATGTAACTAATTCTAAGAAAACAATTGTATTATAAATAGAAAAAGTATATTGTTTTGATAAAAAACAAAAAAAAGAACAAATTTCTCTCACAATTGCTTTACAAAGAGGAGAGTAAAAAATATTGAAAGGAACAAATGTGTGAAGATGCATTTGATGTATCCATTTGATAAGTGTATCATTTATGTTATATAAAGCGATTGTGATTATTGTGCATTCATCGTTAGCATGAGGTGACTGCATCAGATTGAGTTCTATCTCAAGGTGAATGACAAGACGACTAGCGTGATAGAAGAATAGCAAAGAATATCTAAATCATTCAACCCTGAATTATGAAGGGATGCTCACAATAATACTATCATAACAATGCCAACAATTAAGCTTAAATTTTAGCACACATATAGGCTCAATATGATTATATGCGTATGGGTCCAAGAGTAGAGATAGTATGCCCCGTACCGAGCTGAACCAAGAGAGAATCCTGGAAGAGTAGGAAGGGGCAGAACCCCTAGCACCTTTTCCACCATCATCAGCATCTGAGTTCCGTCGTGTCTTATCCATGCTCACCTAAACCACAATAAACTCATAATCATGCACCTGAAGGCTTTGATGATGTGTTAGATTGCGCATCAGCATAGAATTTCCAAATTTTGCATACTCTATATATTGTGATGTAATATTTTCTAATGAATCAAATGAATCGCGGTATTATGGTATAACACTATCATTAGACCTTTGTCTGATTTTTAGAATATTATAATAAAATTACCTCTGGAGCTGGGGGCTCGTTAGCCTGTGCTTCTTGATCGAATTTATCTTTTTTATCCGAATCGACATCCATGTTATTCTGTTGTTGCTGCTGCTGCTGTTGCGCTTCTTCTTCTTCTTTTTCTTGTTGAGTCGGTTCGCGTTTCTCGATAAGTGATGCCGACGCAACAGTCAAAATACCGTTCAAATTCACTCTTACCTTCACCTTAACCTTCGCCGATTCTCCTTCTGGCGTGGCTTTTACATTCTTTATTGTGAATGTTCCTGCATACAACAGATACGAGACGAGTATAAATTAACCATACGTGACACTGTTTTAAATACATGTACATGTAACATATTTTTCATTGTTTTTTTTTAAATCTTTACAAATAAAATAGTTATTTTAGAATGAAATAAACAAAAGAATAAATCTTCATACCAATATATGTTTGGGGATATGATGGAGGTGGTGTACTGTAACTGGCAGTAAGTGTAAATGGATTCAAACGGTAGAACGTCAACATTTTGGAGAATGGTACGGGATGATTATGCCCAAACACTTCCATTTCTCTGAAACATTAAGCAAAGTTGGAAGAAATATTCGATTTTCATTAACGGTAAGAGAATAACAAGAATTACGCGATCGTACATACCCTTCTTCACCTTGAGAAGCATCCCATGTTAGTTTTAAGGGATACGGCTGTATATCCGTAACCGAAAATTCACGAACGCGCACGGCAGGGCTGAGCATAGCGCACTGCAATGCGCAACCACGAGAAACCGCTTCGTCCTGGTTCAGAGTCGTCGATATCGATCGACCAAAGATTTCCTCGACTAAACGTTTGATAGCAGGAACGCGGCTCGATCCTCCCACTATCTCGACCGAATGAATATCCTCTACCTTCAATTCTGATAAGCATTTTCTCGTTAATATACAAGATCAATGTGGCTAGTACATCGAGCATTTAAAAATAAATTTATCATTCGCTAAAACTTACTCGAATCTAACAGACATTGCTTCAGAATTTTCTCGACGCGTTCAATTAAATGAGCGCACAGCGCTTCCATATCGTTACGTTTCATCTCGGCGTGTACGTCCTTATCATCCATAAAGCATTCGATATTTAGATGAAGGGTGGTCGAATTGGCCGACATTTGTTTCTTCAGTTTCTCGACTTCTGCCAATAATCTTAAGTACGCTCGCGGATTGGTGTGTACGTCAATGTTGTATCGCGTTTTAAATTCTTTAGAGAAGTGTTCTGCTAGAATAACGTCGATATTTCTGCCACCAAATTGACTATCAGCTGCACTTGCCAACATCTTTGATATAACAAAAAGAATAATAATAATAATGATGATGATAATTTTTCGCGCGTTTTTGTCAAGATATAATATATAGAGTAATTTTTTGTAATAAAAAATTATGTTATATTAAAATATACTAACCTTAAGTTTGCCTTTATGAAAGGCACAAACGCTCACTTGCAAGCTAGCATTGCCGCAATCCACAAAAACAATATTTCTAGGAGCTGCATCTGTTGCTGGCAAATCCTGCTTATAAATACCGTAACAAAGAGCAGTAGCAGTGGTCTCGTTAAATAATCTTAAAACATTAAGGCCCGCGATCCTAGCAGCATCAAGTAGAGCTTGACGTTCAACTTGAGTATAATACGAAGGAACTGATATGACACAATCGTTAACAGCAGTTTGTAGAGCTGTTTCAGAAATATCTTTCAACTTTGTAAAAAGCATAGCAGTAATCTGTTCTAGTGAAAAAACCTGCTCTTCTTCCAAGTATTGTACCTAAAAGATAAAGATGTTGAAACAATTTTTAATAAAAATTATGATATATATTTAAATGTGCTTCTTTGGTAATGCGATATTTAATTCATACACATTAATATTGCTTATTTAAAAAAATTTTTAAATAAGCAATATTAATGTGTATGAATCATTCTAAAAAGATATAAATAAGATATGAGTCTCCAGGAATGACAATCTTGGCAAATTGCCTAGATTGCTCTTGATTCTTGATCATTGAATTATATGGAAGAAATTATAATTATTAAAATATTAAACAAACTTCTATCTCAAGTAATTCTTTTTCTCTTTTTGTTTCCATATGAATGCATTTTACGTATAAAAGAATAAATGAAAACCGAGGGGTAAACCGCTGACCAAAATTGTGTACACCAATCCCTATTAATGCCCAATTATTGGGCATTACTGTACCCTAGTAATGCATAATAATGCCTAACCCCTAATCCTAACCGCTTATAATAAACATGAAAATTTCTCTAAATTTCAAGTATAAAAAATATATTATTTATGAGGCGCATTGGACGAAAAGCTCGAACAAAACAATTTCTGTTCTAAAAAAATAATAATGACGTTAATAGCTAATAAAACCCGGCTAATAATGCCCATTAATGTACACCAATGCCCACCGATGCCCACTAATGCCCACTAATTCCCCAAATCTGCACACCGCAATGCCCTCAACGGTTTACCTCTCGATGAAAACTATGTAATAAATAATCTTATTTTCATATTTTCTATTAAATATAAACATATATAATCTTGAATATCTTCATAAACAGCATCAAAATGATAGGAGATCACTTTCTTTAATGCTTGACATAATACTTACATGTACACCGATGCTTCCATCAGCCTGTGGAGTTATTTTGTAGGGAAGGAATCGTAGCTCGGATTGAACTTGCGGGTCGTTGTATTTTCTACCTAATAGTCTTTTGAAACCATGGATGGTGTTTTTCACATTGGTTACCATTTGATTCTTGGCTGCGACTCCAAGTATACGATTCTTTCCACAGAATGCCACACATGATCTAGAAGTCATAATATAATTTTTTATTTCAACGACACAATTATACACATAATTTTATATATATATATATATATATATCATTTAATTTATATTTCAGATTCATATTATATAATGCAATTACTTCAGAGTTATATAGGTTATACATTATACATATATGTGTATGTATATGTGCTTCTAGAAAACTCTAAGCTCTAAGATATCCTCAGCCTAGCCTATGCTTGGGCAAATAAAAGCCATGCGACACAACTACTTATCTAATTTGTGATATAAGTTACTCTCTGATCATATAATATATATATTATTTATACACATATAAAAACGTTCAAGGATATATATGCAATAGAAATATCGAAAAGATCTTAAAACTGGCAATGCTCTAATTACTCTGTTTTATTCACGTTATTATTAACATTCATGTAAAATTAAATATTTTTTTCAAATCATATAATATACATTGCAATGCGTAAGAAACACATGTAAATGTTATAAAGGAAAGTGATGGAAGATATAATTGAAAATTGCTAAGAATTTGAGAAAATTAATTTTTATGGCACAATATATTTTTTTTTTCCTTTCTCTCTCAATATATATATATATATATATATATATATATATATATATATATATAAAATATGTATGTGTAATGCAATTAATCCCTAACGAAGGAATCACGTGTCAGCCTTTAGCGGCTGCGGCTAAGGATAAATATAAGCATACTGACAACTCCAAAAGAGAAGCAAAGAAAGGCGCGAAGCGGGACTTTTTGGGATGCTCTGAAAACACGTGAACGCACACACACGCGCTATTCCGGTAATGAGATGCCTGTAAATGGTAATGCGATCGACGTTCTCCCTAGAGGACGATAATCCGCGCAGATGTGCCACACTCATTTTAGCCTGTTATTTTCCATTAGAATATTTTATTATCGCAATCTCGCATCACACGGGAGCGTAATTTCTAGATCCGGTGAGTCCGGCTCCACGTGAGATCAAGATGATTGTGCCTTTTCGTGACACACATATACACACATATATAGACTCGATACCGGTCGTAAGACGTTATTATTTTTTTGCAGCGGAGTTTTTGGTGAAAAACCGAGTTTCTCGAAGATTTTCTCGCGAATTATATCGATGATAGGAGTAAAAAACGTCGCGAATTATATGTAGGAGCGAACTAGGTTATTCGTTTTCTAGAATGTACTTCGAAATATAGACAAAGAAAGAGAGAGAGAGAGAGAAAGAGAGAGAGAGAGAGAGAGAGAGAGAGAGAGAGAGAGAGAGAGAGAGAGAGAGAGAGAGAGAGAGAGAAAGAGAGAGGAAGAGGTAGAAGAGGAAAAATTATAGCGAAATCTTGTCTTTAATCAGTTACATTGACGTAAGAAATTGCGCCAAGGTCGCGAAAGACCGGCGATACCGGTATCCTTGGCGAGAAGCATGACTAGGAGCGTCAGACTTGTAGAGGAGGAGGAGAAATAGAGGAGGATAACCGCGGACTGACTCACGGTGTACTCCGAAGACTGTAGTCGTTCGCTATAGTCTCGATGCCACCGGCTCTTGCCACGGCCACATAACAGCTCTCGTTCCCGAAGTCGATCCCGATCACGGACATCGCAGCCATGGCTCTGTGGGGGGAAGCCTCGAACAATCGGACACTTCCTCTCCGATGTGACCGCACGCAATAGAGCGAGAGAGAGAGGGGGAGAGAGAGAGACTCTCGGTCGGTAGCAGCAGAGCTGTAGTCCTCGAGGAAGATTCTCTCGCGGGACCAGGACGCACCAGCTGACTGTTCGCGATCGGACGAGTCTCGCGCGACGACACGACGAGAAGTGAGCTCCGATGTGTTTCCGTACCGTACTCCAACTCTGTTGTATGTATGTATGTATGTACACGCTCGCGCGCGCGATGCTCCGAAGGAAGTGCTCTCGCTCTTCGCCGCACGCAAGTATGGAACTGACTGACTGACTGACTTCTGCTGGCCGCTTCAAAACTGGCCAATCACGAGCGCGCGCGGGCGCGCGGCCATTGGCGCGCCGCGCCGCCTGGAATATTCTGGAAACCGCGGAGATTGGCCGGTTTTCCGCGGAAGGAACCGTCTCTCGTTCTCGGGCAGGCGCGGACGGACGTTTCCTCGTCAGATCGAACGCGATCGATCGCCGCGGCAATTTGCCCACGGAACGATCAAGATAAGTCTTGATAAATTATGAAATTATAACTCTCTCATAACGCGATTCAAGTACGATTGTTTGAATTTCAAGAAAAATACCCGGATATAGAGTGCGTAGGAGAGTCTTTCGCGTAAATAGACGCGCAATGTGCGGCGATGAGACGGCAAGAATTTTATTAGGAGCTTCATTTTTCAAATCGTCGCGCATCGAAGTTTTTTCTCAACCTGCAGCTTTCCCGCAGGTATTTCTTCTTTCCACTTTCTTATATTTGTTGTATTTTATAAAAGCGCTATGATAGAACGAGGGATGCAATTTAGTTTTCAAACTATATAGGTTCATATATAATAAAAAGAGAGAGAGAGAGAGAGAGAGAGAGAGAGAGATATATATATACATATATATTTACATCTTGTGTATTTAATATATACATATATAATATATATATATATATATATATATATACATATTAGAAATAGCCTCTTATTTGTAAAAAAAATTACATTTGCTATTATATTATCGAGATTTTTCAGACTTTTCTGACGAAATATTTGCCTATATTTTCAACAGGAATCGTTACTTTTGTCGCTATAGAGATTCGTGATACACTGTACAAATTTTATGGATTGATTCCGGTTGTGTCGAGTTTTGCGGATCGTGTAAACAATAATAAATCGATGCATAATAAAGCCACATTGTGTCGTTATAGCAACTATCAGTAATAATCCGAAATCGATTCGCGTGGTCGCGTGGTGACATTTTCAAGCTAGTCGGCGCACGGCGAGAAAATTGATAGATCGAAATGTCACGATTACACGTGTCGAAATTATGCTCATTTATTATGAGAAATGGCAAAACGCCGATGAGCGTTTTCAGCCGATTTCATCTGAAATTTGGCGATCGGTTTGACAGTGTCATGTGTCGGAGAGGTTATACCCAGTATTCCTCACAGCTGCGGATTTATCCGCTGTACAAATTGTTGGACAGAGTATTTTTCGAATATTGTCCCGTGAAACTTTCAACGACGACGAGAGAAGAATACAGAAAATACGACAATAAGAAATACAGAAGACATTACAAACATCTTGGACTGCTTTTAAGCAGTCTTGGATTCATAGTGGCTTTTTGCGATGCCCCAAATTTAGCAGGTAAGTATTTAATTTGAATAAATTTTAATGTATGTGGGTGTGTGAAAAAAATTCTATAACATCAGTATGAATTAATGGAGATAATGATGTATGATTGTTTACAGAAAAAAGATTTTTTCGTGCTGCTCAGTACAGTAATATTTCAGAATTAAAAAAGGTGAGTTTTCTGATAAAAATATAAAAAAAAGAGACATTATCTAAAGTTAACTTGAAGAGAATGATTCTTAATTGCAATTTCTACTAGAAACTGTTTCTTAATTATTTTTTTATATGGCTCTAACAAAATTATTCCTGTAAAAGTAAGGAGATATTGACATTACTATATGTTTCAGGCTATAGCAGATGGTATCGACGTAAACACGAGACATCCATTTGGTTGGACAGCATTACATACTGCTGCTATTAATCAGAAAGTAGAAGTCATCAAAATTCTATTGCACAATGGCGCCGATGTAAATGCCGGAGATAATTTTGTTAATGTATATAGAACTGCCATGGAAATGAGATTACATTCTTTAGATGGTATTTATATTCTGCATTATTTGTATTCCATATATTCTATTTTCTTATAAAGTTCAAGAATATATGCACCTACTTAGAACTTATATTAATAATTGATTTTATTTTCAGTTGTTATGAAGAGAGATGAAGAATTTTCTGATCGACTGAATAATCGAGCTACATTTCAAGGTTTTACAGCTTTGCATTATGCTGTATTGGCCGATTCAAAAATATGTGTGAAAGCATTATTAGATGGTGGAGCAAACCCTACTGTAGAAAATGAAGCTGGGCATCGAGCGGTTGAATATGCTACAGAGGGAGAAATTAAAGAAATGCTCATCTATCATGCTATTAAATACGATGAAATAGTAAAAGAGAAGGTATATACTACGAAATTATTTTCTTTTAGTCGTACACGACTTATGTGTATAAGGTTACATGAAAGCAGAATTAATTTGCACAATGCATATAAACAAGAATATCCGGCTTAGGAAGCGGAGGAACGTCGTCGATTTCCATTGGAACAACGTTTGAAGCAACGTATTGTTGGACAGGAGGGACCAATTTCTATTGTTGCATCTAGTAAGATCTGATAATTTTTATTGTGAATGTTTTTTTTTTTTTTAATAAAAGATTTATTATAAATTATTATATTATCTAATATTATCAGCTATTAGGAGGAAAGAAAATGGTTGGATAGATGAGGAACATCCAGTAGTATTTCTCTTCTTGGGTTCGTCAGGCATTGGCAAGACGGAATTAGCTAAGCAATTAGCTGCTTATATTCACAAAGATAAACGAGACAGTTTTATTCGATTGGATATGTCTGAATATCAGGAAAAACATGAGGTTGCAAAATTAATTGGAGCACCACCAGGGTACAATCTATATTATTATTGTTATTATTACAATTATTATTATAATCTTACGATTAGTTTAATCATTTTCCAAGCATAAAGTTTGTCTCAAAACAAGTCTCAAATTTACGTTACATTTAGAGTTTAGTATTGTAATTATAAAATTTATTATTTAGATATGTGGGACATGATGATGGTGGACAACTGACAAAACTTTTGAAAAAACATCCTTCTGCTGTTGTACTATTCGATGAAGTTGACAAAGCTCATCCCGATGTTTTGACTATTTTGCTACAACTCTTTGATGAAGTATTTATTTACTACTTAAACACATTTGTCTATTCTTATAGTATTTTTAAAGAAAACAATTATTTTTACTCTTAAGGGAAGGCTGACCGATGGTAAAGGAAAGACAATCAAATGCAAGAAAGCTATTTTTGTAATGACATCAAATTTAGGAAGCGAAGTAATTGCAGAGCATGCAATGCAACTTAGAGCAGAAGCTGAAAGATTATTAAATCATAGATTAAACAATACTTCTGATGAAGATCAAGAACCAGAACATATTGAGATATCGCGTAACTTTAAGGATCAAGTGGTGTGTATTAGAAATAAAAGCAAAAGATGACTTGATTAAAGCATAAATTGAAAAAAATTGGAAAATAATATAATAAAATCGCCTCACAGGTACGTCCGATACTGAAAGCTCATTTTCGGAGAGATGAGTTTCTGGGACGAATAAATGAAATAGTTTACTTTTTACCATTTTCCCGAGCAGAGTTGGTAAAATTAGTCACCCGGGAATTGGAAGCGTGGGCTACGCGTGCAAAAGAAAGACACATGATCGAATTAAAGTGGGAAAGAGAGATCCTATCGGTATTAGCAGATGGATACGATGCCCATTATGGTGCTCGTTCCATTAAGTACGAAGTGGAAAGGCGTGTTGTTAATCAATTAGCAGCGGCTCACGAACGTGGGCAGCTTGGTAATTAATTTATTTATATATATAATCTCGTTTAAATATTGCATAATTGTTTTAACTTTTTTTTTTAACAGATAAAGGATGTTGCGTATTATTAAAAGCAAAGTGGCATGAAAGCGGCGCAAGCATAACTCTTTCTGTTCGGCAAAAGGATTCAAAAAATTTTGTCGATATTGTAGAGACAGATAAATTGACGACAAATGTGAATTCAAAATTTTTATAATTGATACTTTATAGAAAGAACGGCTCTGTTTCAATAACTTGTATATAAATACGTATCTCATCTGAAAAAGTATATATACTTTTATAAATATATATATAGGTATATATATATGTTATATAAATATATATAGTATACTTATAAGATATATATATAATTCTTATATATATAATAATAATAATAAATATACATATATGTAGAAGTCGGTCATTTGTGATACATGTTATAGAAACATAATGTTATGAAACATAATGTATATATTGATTTATAGTACAAATGTATAAAACATGTATAATAAAATGTATGAAAAAAAGATTCGGAAATATATTTTATAAATTGCAAATGGAAAATCTACGAAGAGTATTGGATATATAGAAATATATATATTGGATTTCTGATGTAAATAACTTTATTTTAGATGCAATTATGATTGGATCGAGAATACATTACAAGAAAATATTAATTACACATCACATTTAGAATACATTACTTATTCTTCGCGGTGTGTGTGTGTATGTGTACGGAGACGAGAGATTTATTTTTAAAAACTCTTCAAACCCATCGCAGCAAAAACGTCCTTTCTGCCTTACTTTAAAATCACGACACAAGAGTAAGATAAAACGCTCCTTCTTATCCTTATTATTGGCAGGACAAACGTCACCTTTTTTCACTTGTTAAATCTCATGTTAATTAAGATATTAAGTGAGGCTCTTCTTGGTATACCGTATAATGCAAGGCAAATTCAGGTCCATCAATAGGTGGGTCTATTGATTGAAGAACCACGAACGAGTTTTCTTTTCATTCACATAAAAAATATAACAACTCGCGCTGGTTCTGGTAAAACAACCCGATGTGTCGCGACATCAGTTTTTCATCGGTGAACAGTTGAGTTTTCAGCGTACACGTCAAACAAGTCAAGTTAATTTTTCATTCGGTATAAATATAATTTGACATAAGCTTCGAAAAATTGAGCTCCTTATATAACGAGAATATATGTGTAAGTATACTTTATAAAGAATTCTTTGTCGACGTGATGTAGAATATAGAATACATATCGAAAGTACAGTTTCAGCAGACACCCAAGATGATTGTACGACGGTAAACATATATATGTATATATATGTATATATAAGAACATTTTTGTCGAGAAAATGTATATATTTATATATTAATACAGTGCGACTGCAAAAACGGAAATATCAATAATATACTTTTATTATATTTTTTTTAATTTGTGACATTAATTATTGTTTTTTTTTAAATTTATTTCAGAGTCAACGTTTCAATTTTATCGCAATCGCATTTTTCTCTTTCATGATCTAATCTCGATTTCTCATCCGTAAAACATTATAGATTGTGGCTTTTCCTCACATTTTAATACAAATATATAATGCTTTGCGTTTCTGAATTACTTTTGATCTTTATTATAGAAACTTATTCAAGGTTTGATAATTATCGAGAAACGAAGATTCCACTTTTTCTCTACAGAAAGTTTGTCTCTAACTTTATTAAAGCAAATATTCCTATTATCGATATCCATTTTTACAGTCGCATAAGATGCCTCTCTAACTCTACTATATCTTTCTCTCGTAGTATATATTATATAGAATAATAGAAATACTGTTTAAATATATAACTTTTAAGCGTACGATTCGGACTACGCTTCCATGTAGCGAAGCGTTTCTTCTAAATCTTTAGAGATTTTTCTCTCTTTCTCTTACATATATATATATTATTATAAATATATATAATTATATATATATATATATAAAATATTATAAATATATATATAAAATATTATAAATATATATATATATATATAATTATATATATACATGTATAATTATATATATAATTTTTATTATATATAATATTTTATTTTATATATACTTAACGCTCTCATTAACATTTAATTCTTTCTTTTCAATAATTGGGTCACGACAATGCAATTTTAGCTGACAAACCACAGACACTTAGATGTACATACGATTGTACATACATATATGATTAAATCCTTTGACAACCGGCAGGCTTATTTTATTTCGATATTTAAATGTAGAAGAAATAGAACCGGCAATGAAAACTAATAAATTATTGATATGGTGAATTTTGGTCGAATATAAAGTTTTTAATTTGTAATTCTTAATTCGCTTAGAGATCAGACTTAATTTTCCGTTGTAATATATATATAGTATATAGAAGAAATAAATTTATACGTAATTTTTATATATAAATTTTTATATATAAATTTTATATATAAATTTATATATAATTTTTTTTTGTAGGAGGATATCTCGTTGTAAACGTGTAATAAACAAATTTCATTGCCAATTATCGTAAAATCGTGTTCGACGTGTTAAAACGAGCGAAAGGACATATTACGCTCGATTTCTCTTTACGTGCATCATGTTCCACTTTATTTAGCACATGAATTATACATTCGACAATACACAGCGACAACGACAATCAATTTTCGCGATTAGCATGCTCGCTCGCGGAGATATTGTTTTAGGTCTTTTTAATTAGCCTGCAAGCTATTATATAGGCATGGCGCACTTTGAATGCTCTTCCAGGCCACATTTGTCACAGACAATGATATAGACTTAGGCTCTTTTCGATATATATATATATTTATAATGCTTTTTTTCTCTCTCTCTCTCTTTCTCTCTCTCTCTCTCTCTCTCTCTCTCTCTCGCGAAGAAGCATAATTTTATATAAGAGAAATATATATATATATATATATATATATATATACACGGAATAAACCTGAGAGAAAATAGCTCTTTTCACCGAGGGTGGAACGGATTTTCGATCAGCGTACTCGGAGAAATTGATAAGAATCGTCTCTTCGAGACAATCTTTTTAATCTTAAAATATTAGTTTGTACGTTTAATTATTGATCTGTTAAGCGAAACGCGCGAGATCGGTCTCCGCTTTTGCTTCACAGCTTATAGATTCACGTTTCCCTTCCCACGTTTTAGCTTCGCTTTCGGAGAGAAGTGTAAGTCCGCGATAAAATATCTCAGAACGCGATTATTATTATTATTTTTAAAAATACATATGTCTAAATCTCGTCTCGAGGCATCTTCAAAAATTAAGAAATATACAGTTGGATCTCGCGCATATATATGTATATGTATGTAGCGTCAAGTAATGCATCGTGCAACGAACGGAAATGCGGGTGCATGTGCCTGGAGTCAGTTTTAGTGCACGGTATATTATTATACGAAGAGAGAATATATTTATATACGATAATATTTTTCTTTTTTACTTTTTTCCTTTCTTCCTTCTTTTTTTCTCGCGCATCGACACAATTCCAGACGATATGTCACAAAAAACCTTTAACGGCCATTAATATACCTATAAAAGTGCAGAAGAATACGGTTATTTTTTTTTTTTTTTTAATAGAGGTCTTCGTCTTTTTCTCGTTTTTTTCGAAAGGGATAGGAAATACATGTTGTTTCTTGCCATTTTACATGCAATATCGCTACGTACGTATTTCGTGATGTAGGTGCAGGTATTATTCGTGATATTTCTACTATTCAACTATCCGTCGTTACGACGATAGATTGTCGATTTCCCTCGAGAAGGCGAGGACGCGCGAATTACGTTGAGAGCGATTGAACGCAAGTTCTCGTCTAATTAATGTAACGTGTGCCACTCCGCGATCTGCTTCCTCGGCGACTGCGTCATTTGGAGCCAGTGCTCTCGTCCCTGGCTGTTGTCCGTACCTGTAGCTGGACCGATGATGCAGGAGCCGACGATGGCATTTCCGCTCATCAACTCGCTGCTCGAGTCCAGCACGCATATCTTATGCACACAAACGTGATTGATTAATTATTTTTTATTCGTTTTTCTTGATCAATCTGCACAGAGGCAATTTTCTCTTAAAATTAACCCTGAAAATCATGGTAATCGTGGGACAATATGGTATATGGAAAGAATTTTATGAGAATTTCTCTGATAAATATTTATCACAATAAAAATAATAATATCTACACGTTAAAATATAAAACATGTTTGAGTAATTTTAGTAAACTGCATAGTAAAATTAAAACGTATTTTATATTTTATTGTAATAGATATTATTATTTTTATTGTGATAAGTATTAATCAGATTCTCATAAAATTTTTTCCATACCAGCATATTGTCCCACGATTACCATGATTTTCAGGATAAATTCTAAGAGAAAATTCTATTATTGTCAGTGTATATATATAATATTACTCGTGAAATTATTAGGCTTAAAAAGAAAAGATTAGATACCTCTATAGCTGATGAGGCTAGTGAGGAGGCGGGTACATTGAATGACATCGCTTCGTTCCAAACGGGATTCATCGTCGCTCTCCTAACAGCTGTCTTCTTCTTCTTCCTCACTCGCCTTTCGCCGCAAAGTAGACTGACTTTCGCGAAGGGATCCAAGGTCTCCTTATCCTGCGCCGCGTTAATTAAAATATACAATATTATTCAAGCACATACACGTACATATACGTTTAAAAAAATATATATAATATATATGATATAAAAATAAATTTATATATATATATATAAATATATATAATATACATAAAAATCTTATTAATTGAAAAATATTCTTATTTAGCCGGAAATAAATAAAACGGAGGTTACTCTTTATTTTCTAGGCAAGAAGGGGCGACATGGGGAGAGAGAAGAAAGCTCTTATTGCACTCTGGCCACAGCCTACCTGCTGAGGAAACAGATTTCTCGCCTTCATCATGAGCACCGTGAGCCTCTCAGCGCTCGGTAAGTAAGACAATGAAACCAAGACCTCTTGAATCTCTTCCGGCGGTTTGCGCTCTCTCGCTATTTCACCAAAGACCTCCACCGGTGAAGTAGAGGAGACGAGTTCGAGGCTGTCCATCGCCACCCTCAGCGAACCCACCACGTCGTTCCTCGAGAAGCGATCGTAATCGAATACCTAATTAATATCACGTCGTTAATATTATTATTATTTTAACGATCGAATTGGGAATCGCGCGATTCGACGTGAAATGTAATTGCCTGCAAGACTAGAGTCTTCTCCTGCAGCTCCTCGTAGCTGACGGGAAACTTGAAGTGCTGATCGAAAAACGGATTCGGATCGTTTCGATGAATTTGCGTCTGCCTCTTCCTACTGTCCACTTCCGGGCTGAGACTCAATTTCACGTAGGGATCGTTGAAGCCGCCCTGATCGCTACCAGCAAGATCGTGGGCCTCGATCAAGTGCACGTCCAAGTCCGATTTATCGAAGTCGTATCTCAGGCGCAGATGAAGCCTGCCCAAGTGTTTCCCCGTCCTGCGATTTATCGCACGCAGATGTACACGCTTATCTTATAGCAATAATCGAGTGTTTTCTTCAGCACAGCACAAGAGCAAGTAACTTAAGATCTGGCACTTTATCAGAGGGAAGTTTTATGAGCAAAGTTTTATTATGTACCTGCGAGCGCTGAGAAAGACAGGACCGTCTCGTCTTTGATAGAGATCCGGCTGTAAAGAACCGAGCGGAGAAGCAGGCGGTATCGGGCCACCGTCGCTACTGTAGAAAAATAAGAAATAAGAGAAATGCAATCCCCGTAAGGAGATGAAAAGGATTCGATGAAAGCTAAATATTCGAAAATAAAAATGGTCCGAGAAGAATTTATGCGACTTCTTGTTAATTAATATCTTATTATCAATCATGATATAAATAAAAGTTTTGCTAATGTTATAAAAAATGTTTTCAAATAATTATCGAATTGATTAAATTAAGAGAGAGAATCTTATGTACGATTTGCTTTGTAAAAATGATATACAATTAATATGTAATTTTTTTTCTTTCTTAAATTAGTTTTGTCTGAATTTTATTATAGCTCTTTAATGAGTGTTCATATTTTTACAAAAATATATTTTCGATATAATTACGATTTGATTACGATTTGTGAGAATTCTGTTGTTACCTTATGGAAGCACGTGGCGGCGGGATGAGGAGGGGCGATAAGCAACGACTGGCCTGTCTGGAAGTACTTTGAATGGCATTCATCGGCGAACAACCGCAAGTAGAACTTATGCCCGTTGCTACGGACGACAAAGAGGTCTGCGAAGGCGACGCATTTCCGCTATGCAGGCTACTCGAGTTATTCGCAGGACTTGCACAACGTGCATCCAATGACGCCACCCGGGCTGGCGAAGGAGACCTGTGGGAAATTTCCAAATTACGCATCGATGTCGGAGAATGGAAAAATTGTAATATGTTGACATGGCGCAAAAGATGTACGCGTTTAGAAATTTTTTAAAAATTGCGTACAGAGGAAATCTCTTCGAGACGAAGAGAGAGAATGGAATCCTTAAAAACGATTGAAAAATCTGTAAATAAAAAGTTGCAGCAGAAGAGGTTTCTCGATTACGAAGGCTGAATGGCTGCTGTCATTTATTTAAATAAAGAATGGAACAATCAACAACAACATTATATGAAACAACACACTAGACATTTGCATATATACATGTATTTGTGACTTGAATAAATTTTCGCGACGGTATTTCATTATTCATATTCTGTCAACCAGAGAGTTTCACAAGCGAACTCGTGGAAAAACCGATGCAAAGTTTAAAAGAAGAGAAAAAAAGGCTATCTATTTTCTCGAAGCTTCGAAGAAAAAACTCCCTTTCTTCGCGCGCGTTCTCTTATGTAAAGTTTTGAAAAATTTATTCTCGACGCTCCCTCGAAGTCTTTTCTCACTCAATGAATTGTCCGCGGACAAAAACGCAGAATGACCTGGTCCTGCCTCTTTTACTAACCTTGAGTTTCTTCTAGGTGGATACGAGAAGGCGGCGTGCAGGGGATCGTGTTGACCATGATGCCGTCCGTCCGGGCCGAAAGCCCTGATCTGAGGCGACGATCCGCGATGACTGGAAGGACATGGTGCACCCTCGAGCGAGCTCTGCGAGCTGACGGACGAGTTCCTCGCCAACGTACGACCGCCACCGCCCGGATAGCTGCGACTCTGATGAGGTAGGCCTTTAGAGAATACAAATTACGATTAAACGGGATGAAAAATTGTCGCGTGGTAATAAACGACCCGGAGATGAGGAACTTCCGAGAGCCTCTTTCTCAATAATGCGCGACGATGGCCTCGTAAATTCTTTCGTGAATTCTTTCGGCAAGAATGAACCGAAAGAGAATGATGGAGAGAGAGAGAGTCTCTCTGAATGGGATCATAGAATGCGGAATATTACATTTTGAAAATCCGTTGATAAACGGTAAAAGAGAATTTTATATGTGTACTTGATTCTCAGAGATAAAACAAAGGATATAAACGTTAATTTAACGATACTTTGTTTAATAGTCTACTCAGACAGCACCATGTCCAAAATTGGAGCATAAGAAATCTTTAAGACATCTTTAAGAAGTCTTATGATATGATATCTAAAAGACATCTTAAAAATATTTTAAAGATGTCTTATGCGCCGATTTTGGATGGTGCTATCTGGATGACTGTCACTTTCCGAAAACGGATAGAATTTCAATTGCACTGAAGAGAAATAGAGAATTCTCTCCGCCCGCTCGTCCCTTTTCTGTAGTTGAATTAATTACTATATAACTTTAACTAGGATTTGTGGCGAATACGGTCCTATTAAGGGAATTTATGGTTACCCGATTCGGTCGTCGATGGTTGTACCGCATGTTGCTCCTTCGCAATGTTAAATTCCTGAAACAGAAAGTCGAGGTAATTAGAATTCGCTTTAACAACCTCGATGGCGAAGCTCGCCGAGCTTATTCGATCCAAACATGCTCGTTAAATATTCGACAGATATATTCTTAATTAATTATGTGCGCGCGCGCGCGCGCATCTCGCTCCGATTTCACATTGGACGGTTTTTCGACAAGAAATTTCTAACATTTTTTCTCGGATGAAAAATTCAGCTGAAATTTATATGCATAAAATATTTCCCTAGCTAGAGAGAGAGATAGAGAGAGAGAGAACTCGCGATCTCATATACCGAGAAATAATATCACTGTATGAATATTCTTGATATTTCTTTTTATTTTTCATTTTTTTGCTTGATACAATTGCATATTTATTATACTGTAAATTATATGAATCTGTCTATAGGCAAACCGTGCGCGTATAACTTTTATTGTTCGCGAAAATGTCGAAATCTATATGTATATGTCAATGTGCATACATTCTCAAAGATACGCGGCAAGATTATAATTATCTCTCCCCTGTCGATTTCAACAAAAAAATCTCCATTCTTTATTTTTCCTATTCCCATTTTTCCTACTTTGATGTACCTATTGAATATGCCGCGGGAGAGAGCCATTTCCAATATCTTCTTCCATTGGCCTCTCTATAGTGTTTTATATGGTATCACCTTTTTACAAGGGAACAAAAGCAGCGTGCATTTTAACGGTTTAATCGTAACTTCGTAAACGTACGATTCCCCGTGTCATGTTGCTCTCCGCTTGTGTGTGTGTGTGTGTCGGACGGAATTAACGCTTTAATTAAAGACCGCTTGTTTCAGAAATTGAGCGCTCTGTTGTAATAACGTTCGCCTCGCGCGGCGTGAAAAACCGGGGCTTTTTCTCGTGATTATCACGGTTGACCCTGTAAACTTTGAACACGCAGGTCGGCTTCCAACTCGATTATAAGCGTACGTTTGAATAGAGTGACCCTACTTGAATCGGTGAGGTGAAAAATTTTCTAGAGTTTTAATTACCTACATAAATATAGGGGAGATCTTGTTCAACTAAAAAAAACAAACGACGCGTCAGGAAGGAATATAGAATAATGAAAAATAGTTATAAACACGCGTGCTAACTTTAATTATAATTTATACCTAGATAAGGGATCAAATATTAGCGATATGAGCGTTTGGTAGATCAAGATAAAGGTTCGTTAGTTTTACATACACGAGGTCGTGTTAGCTTATGCATATAGTATATTCAATTAACTGTGTATGTACTCTTTTACACAAATTACACATTAAATTTTATTATATACATTAAAAATAATAATAGCAAGGAGATGGGACATTTCTTTAAATAATACAACAACCACAAATTTGTTGTAATCTTTCGAAAGAAACGGGATTTTTTTTTATTCGACGCGATCTCTCTTGGGATGGCGAAGATAATCGAGCGGTTCCTTTGAAGTTTCGAAGCGTCCTCCATAAGCCCTTGATAAGGCTGAGCCTTTGAATTATGAAGCCAAGGACAGAGAGAGAGAGAGAGAAAGAGAGAGAGAGACAGTCAAAGATGCTAACTTCGTGTTTCAATGTCGTGACGAGAGGGTAGGTGGCAGTTACGGGGTTGAGGTCGCTGGAGGCTGCCTTTCACGGGTCGATACTTGGAGCGGAGCGCGAACGGAATCCACGGTTCCGCCCATCGAGTCGAAATATCCAAATCCACCATTGTTTTTCTATCCATCTCCGATATCGCATCGATCGCGATTTATACGTCCGTATAACGACACGAATTTCCGACGTGCTCGAATATACGATGTCCTAAGGATATCCTCGATTATAAGGTAAAACGACCTGTTAAATTTCGGCAGCTGTTTACGTCGGACGTTTCTGTCCTTCCTGTTTGTATGTCGCACTTGTGCTGTTTACGTACATATTACGCACGTCGTCCCTTTCTAACGCGATATTGTATACATACGTGTACGTGCGCACGCGAAAATTACGTAAGGCCTGTCAAATTAAACACGTGCTTAACGTGCACCTTCCGAAAGATCTGTAAATGATGAATGAGTGGGGGATCGATACTTCGATACTATGCCAGCGCTGAGAATAGCGACACTTTACTTTTTAAAATTTTAGATTGCGTGTTAGAATCTTTTCTTCTTAAGTACATTTTATCTTTTACTATTTTTTTTTATGTATATAAGAACTGCAGAGGATCTTGAAGGATGTTTCGCGCACAAATAGGGGTGAAGCTTCTTTTGGTGTCAAACATAGATCCCGATATATAAGAGAGAGATTGAAAAACGTAAACGCGAGTGACTTAATTAAAGTCATAATAACAAGACATTTTCGCGGATCAAAGCTGTCAGATGACACATGCGCGCGGAAAAACGCAAAGCCACGAGAGAGAGGGAGAGCGATATTAAAAATTTATATATGCGCGATACATGATAATTTTTCCCTCTTTTTTCGCGAAGAACTTCCTTTACCGTAAGCGGTGTCCGCAAGATTTTAATTTCGCGCCGCGGCGAAAAAATTAACTCGCTTTATCATGCAAATTTCGTACGACGGGACCGAGAGTTTTTCTCTGTAGCACTTTTTTCACGTTCGGAGTGCCACTCCGTATATATGTATAAGTCGCGAATATTCGAGAGCGAAGGGAAAAGAGCTTGGGGTGCAGAGAGCAAGCATGCGAAATGTGTTCGCTTAGAAGCACAAACCGTTATCGACCATGCATAACAAATATTGTCGACAGATTTTAGTATAGTCACGCTGTCCCCGATAAAAAGTGACCCGGACCTTAAACATGCGCGGACAAAACGAGGGACATTACGTTATATCCGCGGAATGATGTTGTAAGAATACAAAAAGGTTGCTTAAGCATGTAGATTTTATGCACAGAATAAATTACGAATAGTTATGATTATCAGCTATTGAATATCTAGGAGGACGTAATAAAAGTTAAAAAATTACGCAATTTTTGCGAAGTTCGTGGTTTTTGTTAGTTAATAATATAGACTTGCGTATGAGGGAGGTTTATTTAAATATTGTTTGAATGTAAAACTATAAGTCTATCTTTGTAAAAAAAAATGAAATAAAATTCTATCAATTTATATACCTAAATTAATTATCGAAGCGAAAAACCATTTTATTGTATTTTGATCATGACACACACACACATACACTTTATAGTGTAAAAAATAACAGCAGTTTTTCGCATTTTTAAAGTTTTTCTCTCTGAAATTGCAAAGTGTTATAGTTATAGTTATTAAACTGCTACGCAAATAAAAAAATTATATTTATTCGTTATCCGTAAAAAAGAATCCGATAGTCGAAAAAGCATGCGTGTACATGTGCAGGAAATGAAGATTGATAAAAAGAGTACATTATATGTATATATACATAAATATGTATACCTATATACGAGGGCAGTTCGATAAGTCAGTGACTTTTACAAGATATGGCACTCAAATCGCAATCTAATTTTATTTCTGATATTTACCATCTTATTTAAGTATACACACCAAGTTTCAAGTAGATCTGTCAAATAGAAATTTTTTGACAGCGTTCTAAAGCGGATAAGTTTGTGTTTTTTGCTAAAATGGAAAAAAGTGAATTTCGTGTGCTAATAAAACATTACTTTTTGCGTGGAAAAACCATTAAGGAAACTGAAGAAAAGCTAAAAAAGTATTATGGGGACTCTGCTCCGTCGCATGGAATGGTTCACAAGTGGTTCACTGAATTTCGTTGTGGTTTTTGGTCGATTGTGAGCAAGCGCGGCACCCATCTGGCCGACAACTTCTTCATGCCCAAATCTTTATGCAAGATATTAAAAACACGTTCGTTTGAGATGTTTACCATCTTGGCTATCTCGCGTATCTTCACTCGACGGTCATCCAATACAATATCATGGATTTTATTGACTGTTTCTTCAGTTGTGACCTCATTCGGATGTCCCGGGCGCTCAGCATCATTCGTGCTTGTACGACCACAACGAAATTCAGTGAACCATTCCATGCGACGGAGCAGAGTCCCCATAATACTTTTTTAGCTTTTCTTCAGTTTCCTTAATGGTTTTTCCACGCAAAAAGTAATGTTTTATTAGCACACGAAATTCACTTTTTTCCATTTTAGCAAAAAACACAAACTTATCCGCTTTAGAACGCTGTCAAAAAATTTCTATTTGACAGATCTACTTGAAACTTGGTGTGTATACTTAAATAAGATGGTAAATATCAGAAATAAAATTAGATTGCGATTTGAGTGCCATATCTTGTAAAAGTCACTGACTTATCGAACTGCCCTCGTATGTACATAATATATAGAATACTTAGACAAAAAATCCTGTGAAAGGATTTAACGATCTTTTGCATTTTTAAATTTAAATTGATAAGGAAAAACGATGCAACATGCATGAACGAATAACGGATAAAAAGGGATGAAAGGGTGAAATTCCTATTACGTTTGGATTGAAATTTGGATTGGGAAAGGATATTAAAAGCGTTACATACACGTTAATCTTCTATCGGACAATAAGAATTTCGGAAAGTAGCAAAATCGTTGGTTTATTAGAGGAAATGATTTTAATGCGGGAGCACGAGAGCGTATATAAACGCTTTGTATGAAAGCTTTACGTAATCCTTCTAGAAGAACGGCACAAGTCGGGGCAAGTACTATTATGTCGATGAACAGAAAGAGCTTGACACCGCATGTTGTATCGGATGCTTCCTCCCTCTCCTTCTCTTTCGTGTTTATTGCAAACGCTGGCTGTATCTTAATTTTTGAAATATATAATAAGTAATATAATAAAAAATACATTATAAATTTCTTGAAGTATATATATACATATATATATTTTTTATTATAAAAATAATATGATAAAATAATAAATTATAAATTATATATATATTATATATAATTTAGAATTTATTTTTTTATTATATTATTTTTATAATAAAAAATTTATATATATAGATATTTATCTTGAAATAAAAACGAATGATTGGAAAAAGTTATTATATAACTATTGATGTTTCTCGAAATTGTTCAACACGTATAGATATACTTAAAAAAATTTTAAATCTATTTATTATAATTTCGTCGAGGATGTGTTTGTTGCTTAGCTGCAGCATCGAGAACTTTAGTTCTATTCAAGATTCAGATACGCTTTAAGTTTGCGATCATTGAGGAATTTCTGGGAACGCGTGAAACGAAGTTATCTGAGACTTGACAACAAGGATGAAATTAGAACTTGATTGCGAAGAAATTTAATTCTTTATGACCTTTTTTTTAAATATAACTAACGAGTTCGTATGATTGAATCTAGTCTGCGAGAAAAATGATATTTTCAGAGATTGAATAATGTTATAAAGTTTTCCAATTTTCGCAACTCTCAATGCGTTGTACATTGACAGAACGTCTATTTACCTGCAGCAAAATGTGTAATTTACACACGAGTAAAAATATTTAGATAGATTAAATTAGATTCAATTTGATTCACACAAACAGTAGTTAAAGTGGTATTTTAAAAAATTGCATGAAATAGTATTTTAAAAATATCCTTTAATATTTAAAAAAAATAGATATTTATTTTGAAATAAAAATAAATGGGAAAATAACATATAACTGGTGTTACAAAATTATACTTAACAAAATTATAATCAACATGTATGATATTTTTCACATTATTTAATTTCCAAGTTAATTTCCAACGATATAAAAAAAAGTAATGACACAATGTTTTTTAAATGAATGTTCTATTATAAAAAATAGATTAAAATTTTTTTAAAGCGTATATGTATATATATATATTTTTTAATTATTAAGTATAATTATATTATAATGAGAAATTATATAAAAAGAGTAATATAATAAAAAATAGATTATAAATTTCTTAAAGCGAATAACTTTAAAAAATTTATATAATTTATTTTTTCATTATATTATTTTTTATAATATGATTAGATTTAATGATCAAGAAATAGTCCACGTTATGTAAGATTCCGAAAGCAATAGCGTAACTAAAATTTGATTTAATTGAATATCTTATATTTGCAATAGCATTTTTTGCGCGATCTATCATGCGTATTACAAATCGGACGCGTGTCAATCTGTGACGGTATCTCGATCACGGATGGTCGTGTATCTGTCAGAGATGTTCCAGTACCAATTAACCACTCTTCGTTTCTTGTCAAGGGAGAGCCATTGATCCGGAATTATGGTCCAGCGAACAAAATATAGTGTCGTTTCCGCGTAAACTCAACTACAAAAGTGCTGAATTTTAATTACTAGAACAACACAAGCGCGCGCCATTCTTCGGTTTTATGTTAAAAAAAGATATTTAAAAAAAAATAATATAAAGTTTGTTTAAACTCGATTAATATTTTTTCACAGAAATCAGCTGATTATAGCGTCAATTTGCTAATTAAATTTTAAAATAATAATATGGTAAAAAATTAAAATAGTTATATGTTGTAAATAATATGTTATAATACCTTATTCTCGATTAATATTTTTTGACACAAATCATCTGATAACTGTCAAAAATATTAATCGTGTTTAAAGTATTATAACATATATATTATTTAAAACATATTATTATTTTAAAAATTAATTCGCACACAAATTAACGCTTTAATCAGCTGATTTCTATCAAAAAATATTAATAAAGCGAAAATTTGCTAATTAAATATTCTAGCTTACATATTTATATTTATATTGTGTATGTTATAATTTGCTAATTAAATTTTAAATTAATTTTAAATTAAATTTTAAAATAATATGGTAAAAATTATAAAATAGTAATATGTTGTAAATAATATATTATAATACCTTATTCTCGATTAATATTTTTTCTTTCTGAAGCTAAAGCTTTCTAATATCTTTTCGAACGAATCTCCTTCGAGCTTTAATTAATTATTAATATTAAGTCATGTATGTGTATAGTATCGCGCGCGCTATTAGAATGAAGTTGCCGATGTTTGTAGAATATTAGCTTCGGCCATTACTGAAACGCCGCGAGCATCAGGCAGTTGGAGCTGCGTCCCGCTGTGATTAATTAGTAAGCATAATCGTTAGAAACCATTTCTGACCTTTGTATTGTAATATTTATCAATCGCATATCATAATTTCAACGTTAATATGTAGTCGTAATTGTTCGAAACGCATATTTCGCGAAAAATTCGATGCAAAATCTCTTGCCAACATAACCCAACTTAATCTGTTTTCGCGCGCGCGAATGTATTGCGATCCGTGGATATATCTATCGTTAATTCTAGCTTACATATTTATAAAAAATGACAGTAATTTAATCGACCAATTCTGGCAAAATTCAACTTTATTTTTCACAACGTTTCGAAAAATAATAAAAATAACACTAATATTTTTACTCTACTCCTTTATTCATACTTGTCAATGCATATTACAGCACACTTGATAAGGACCGAAACCCATGGTGGAAACGTTGTGAAAAATAAAATTGAATTTTGCCATAATTGATCGATTAAATTACTGTCATTTTTTAATTATCGTCTGGTGACCTTGCAATTTGATATCGCTGCTATATTACATATTTATATTGTGTATGTTATAATGCGCAATAATAAGATTATTCTAATACATGTATGTATTTTATTTGTTACAGATAGCATTGCGATACGCGTCGTGTCGGGAGTGCCGTGTAAAGTGTCGGGCGATCGTAATTATTCGTATTTTCGCGAGTGTCGTGAATGCTTCGAAGGAGCAAGGACGGTGGACCAAGAAGGGAGGAGGAGGCCCGGGGAGGCATCGGGCGACATCGGGCCAACTATGAGGTATGCAAAATAAAACATTTTTTCTAAACTGCATTGTTTATGAGATATTCGACACACACATAACATAATTTGAATATTTTGTTTTCAGATCAATGTGCTGTGTACTACAACTCCGCTATTGCACGTATCGGTGAGTAAGAAATGATTTATTTTATAATATTTCTGTAGCGGTAATGGGGGCATCAGTCGATTATATACGCTTTTTTTTTAACTATCTCATGATTAAAATTCCATAATTATACTGTAAAGTAATTTAATCGAATCGTATATTATTTTTGTCTTCTTTAAGTTTTGTAAATATCAAATTATTTTTAAGAATTCATAACTTGTTTGTTTGGACATCGGTGAATTAAATCAAACTTTTAAACAAATTTGCATACATTGAATTCTCGCGCAAGTGTGCTAGAAAGATTATCTGAAATAATTTAAAAAAAAGGGGAATTAAATTTAGAATACAAAAACAATACTCTTTCGTGCGTTATTAAATTAATAATGTTCTCGATGATTTTTTTTATGGTACGATTAGTTTCTAGTTTGTTTATTATCGGGTAACGATGGACGATGCCCCGGCGATTGATTTAATTCTCATTCAATTAATTGCTACGATGGCGCAATCAGTCATCTAGAAAGGAATCCTATATCCTATTAGTAAGCGAACGTTCCTATAACGACGCTGTGGATTTTTACAGCCAAAATTCAATTCGCTCATAGTGATTCACTTGCGTGAGCGAGGCTGATAAAGTTACGTAAAGTTAAGTAACTTTCGCTTCGGGGAAGTATAAGTTTTGGTTTTATAATTTTTCACAAGTCCTACGAATATATTTTCGAAATACTGGTATATCGCTAAAGTTGCGTGCGAGTCAACTTGAAATAACGAAAAGGTAGCGTTGATTGAAAGCTGGAGTGGAATCGTGTGATTAGATTCATCAGGGAGATTAGTCGCACACGTACTCGACATTAACTCGCCGCGACACGCAAGGAAACGTCAAAAGTCACACGCGTAACAAAGAGAAACGACCATGCCAGAATGCGCGCAACAAGTGTATCCAGATCGTAGCCGAGGTAATGAAACTGCATAGCACTTTCGCATTCGCGTCTAAAGCATCTTTCCGCGAATGATCCAATACTTTTCCATAAACATTTACCCTCTCGAGGAGGATAGATCTCTTAAAAATTCCGTTAAAAAACAGCCCGATCTTTCAGACTATTCTTTTAAACTTTTTTAGATTTTTTAATCGTTTTCTTTTTGGGGGGAATTGGTCAAAGAAAGAAATACTTTAATTGAATTTAAGTCGTATCTTATTTTCATAGTTACGCAATTGCTTTCAGAATCTTATATAACGTGGATTTTTTAATCATTAAATATAATTATTACACTGTTCAAGAAAAGAAAAACACCGAAACGAGACTAGTCTCTTAAAGTTTCTTATAGTTTTTTGGACGCTGAACACAAATCTGATTTTCAAATTGCTCACAATTTTGAGAAATTCGCAATTAAAGTTGCAAAAAAGGGCAATTTTTACCAACTTTGTCATATTGTAGCTACAATGTGTGACGTGCTGGAAAAGTTTTCTTGCAATTAAAATAAAGTATATTGTTGGGATTTTTGACTCTCTCAAAAGGAATTTTTGGTATCAATTATTGTCAATAAAGTATCGATGGTTAAATATGAGGTGTATTACGGAAGTTAGCTGTTAACTCATCATTAACGATTTACCAAGTAGCTTTTAAGTATGTTTATTTAAACTTAAGGTTTTTTAGGTCGCTGAATACGAATCCAATGTCAAAATTATCAAATTCAAAGTGGAGAACTTAATATGTTAAAAAATGTTTAGATTACAATTTAAACATTTTTTAAGTTTTGTCATATTGAGTTCATCATTTTAAATTTGACAATTCTAATCTAAAAAAACCTCAAGTTTAAATAAACATACTTAAAAGCTACTTGATACATCGTTAATGACGAGTTATGACTCTGCTTCCGCACCGCATATTTAACCATAAATATTTTATTAACCATAATCGACACCGAGGGTTCCTTTTGAGGGTTGAAAGTCCTAACAATATACTTTATTTTGATCGCAAGAAAACTTCTCCAGCACGTCACATATTGTAGCTATGTTATAATATGACAAAGTTCGTGAAAATAGCCCTTTTTGCAACTTTAATTGCAAATTTCTCAAAATTGTGACGTGACGGAGCAATTTGGAAACCAGATTCGTGTTGAGCGTCCAAAAAACTATAAGAAACAACTAGTCTCGTTCCGATATTCGAAAAAGAAGTCATTTTTGGTTGAACAGTGTTATAGTAAGAAAATTATATAAAAAATAATATAGTACAAAAATAGATTATATAAATTTCTTAAAGCAATATATACATGATGTATGAATTAAATTCTTTTCCAGGATATAGTTCTTTATATTTTTCATTTTGCATATGAAATATATTTTTATAATATTTTGTCCAGCCTATTTATATATGAATAATCTTAAAATCTTTATTTTTTTTTAAATAATGACTTCCTTGAAACTTATATTATAAAAAAATAGATTTAAAATTTTTTTATAATAGAAGTTTCAAGGAAGTCATTATTTAAAAAAAAATAAAGATTTTAAGATTATTCATATATAAATAGGCTGGACAAAATATTATAAAAATATATTTCATATGCAAAATGAAAAATATAAAGAACTATATCCTGGAAAAGAATTTAATTTAAAATACAGAATATTAAGTTACGTATATTTGACATTTCTCTCTCTTTCTCTCTCTCTCTCATGCACGGTTCTGGAATGTAATCACCGTACCTCCGAACTGGTCGAAGTCGTACTGTCGGCACTATCGGTGTTTGCGACGGAAGATAGGTGCGGCCTCGCGCCCCTTTGGGCCCATCTACCCCTGATTATCGCCACTCCTGTCACTGCGCCGATCTTAGTGGCCGCGCTCGACGCGTTGCCCGACATGCCTTTGTCCCCGGAAGTCGCGGCGCTTCCGCTTCCGCCTCCGCCGCCGCATAGCTCCAGAACATCGCCCAGCACCTCCGACAATTTGTCCGGCACTTTGACGAACGTGTGCAAAACAACCGTCCCGAGAGTTCGAGTTGCGCCGCGTCGAGGGGTTCACAGTTCTTTTTTTTCTTCTTTCTTTTTAGAGTTCGTTACTTGTTTCTTTCGCCCTCGCGAGAATCTTGATCGAGGGGGAGAGGAAAGAAATCGCGACCGCTTTTTGCCACCTATAAATAATCTGGAAAACTTTAGCTCGGACGTCCGACGTCGAACGCCACTCGTGTTCTTAGTTCTTCGACTACTTTGACAATCAATTTCGCGCGAATGTAAAAGTTTACGTGTTCACGTCAAGTTGAAGAGTAGTTTTCTCTCTCGAACGCCATTTCGAAGCAGGATCCAAACTCGATGCGATGGAATAGCAATTGCGACACAAGTCGCTCTTAATAATTAACAGCGGTAAACTTTAAGCTTTAAAATATTATTATAATAATATAGTATAAAGCTTTCTAAATTTTAAAGTTCTTTAGTAGAGGCTTTTATCATAAAAAAAAGGCTTTTTGATCATGATAATATAAATATATTATAAACATCCCCGTGAAATTCTGAATAGAAATTCAGAATGGACCAACTTGAAGAAGAACGTCGTTGAATGTGTAAAGAGAAGAAGAAGTAATTAATTATCGGAATTGATTAATTATTATCGTCAAGTTTGGCGCGATTTTAATTCCGTTAGTATTTAAATATCTCTCTCATTTCACGCGCAATGGATAATATTACCGATATAACCGCGGAGATAGTTTCCGTTTTATTATTGTTACATGAATATAACCTGTCAATAAAGCCTGCGATATTAATTACGTGCCCGTTTGAAGTAAACACGCGTTTGCCGTTGCCTAGGGCGTAATTCGCTCTCGCTTAAATCAATCAATCGCGCCGCGATATCGGGGTCCGTGGTCCATTAGTTATCTCGTCTCGTCTTTACACGATCCGGCTATACCCCTGCCCTGGCAACACATCTGCACTATCTCTGCTAATCGAGATAATACTTATTTTCGCGACGTGTAATTTCGTATTCCTCTCTCTTATCGAATCAGAGCGGGAATTTTCGAGGAATTTATATTATTAAACATTCTTTTCCATTTCGCCCTGTTTACATAATGAATCGTTTAGCTAATGAATGAGAAAATGCAAACAATGTAATGCACAATGCGTTAATGCTCGATATACATATACAAACACTTCGTGCAATATAAAATCGAACGACATGTATTGTATCGAAACTAGGTAAATATTTCTTAATTGATTAAACCGATTAAAGTTAAATGAGACGAACGGGGTATCGGGGTTGTGACGCAAAATTCAATTTTCCGAAATTACTTTGATTTTTTAACACAATTTATAAGCGAATTATTATCGCTGTTACGATAGTTGAAGAAAAAATTTACCGGATTATTTTACTGGAAATCTAACTGTTAGCTTTTGAACGGACGAGTGTCCATTTTTTTTACACAACTTGTAATTTTTGCACGATGTAGCTGGTTTAAGTAGAACAGAAAAGATCTAACTCGACGATGGAGGGGGAGAGACTTGACGAATAGCGGACACGTCTCGAATGTTTGTATGCAAAAGGCGCCACGTCATGTCTAGAGCTGCTGACATTTAACTAAATACACCTCCGGACCTGTTTCTACTTTACTTTTCTTTTTTTTCATGCGCCATTATGAGATATCATTAACGTCATTAGTTATCTTGCGCTATCTTGATTTTTTTATAACGCGATGTGTACATCACGAGGCTCATTACGAAGTACTTAGCGATAAGAAAAACACGCTAGATCGCGTTTCGATAAACATCGCGAAGGAAGAGAAGGAATAGAGGCAGTGCCGATTCTTAGTATTCGAGCTGAGATCGATATTTATTCCGTGATTGACGTGTGTACCGCCAAGTTCTCGTCGAAATTACGCTACCTTAATCAGCCTCGGTCCCTCAAGGACCTATACGACGGTCCTTTCGTCGCGATTGCGACCGTGCGCGCTTTTGCCCTACTTTCTCTGGGAAAAACTATAAATTGGCGAATTCGACGCGACACGAAATTTCGTAGCTTCGCTCTTCGGCAAGTCGCCGCCCTCCGTTAATCATGCACGAAGCTCAAACACACAGCGGGGTTGCTGATTTCATTACGGTTCAGCGGTTATGCGCGACCGCGACTCATTACTCCAACCGTAGTCCGATCCGATTAATTTTACGTCAACGTTCTCTCTCTCTCTCTCTCTCTCCCTCTTCGTCGAGGAGAGGACTGTCTGAACTGTCACGGGTTACAACTACTTAAAACGCTACGCTGACCCGATTCGTCGTCGGTCGTCCGAGTAGTAACAGCGAGCGGTCAGCTTCGGGAGCGGGAAAGAGGGGGAGGATTCTCATTACACGACGATAATTAATTACAGCCTACGTCCGATATATACCAGCGATGGCGACGCGTTCGATCGTGAGGTTTGGTGGCCAATCAAAATTAATTGCCCACTTACTCTCTCTCTCTCTCTTTCACCGATGTACGAAAGTGTCGTCAACTTTCGTGATCTCGTTCGCGGTGACGTCGATTATGACGGCGACGCGGATTTCCGGACGTGTATCACCGGGTATCACCGTACCGCGATACTGGGCCAGCCCGACTGACTTCGTATATCGCGGAGCCAGGGCTCGTCGTGCACCACCAGAAAACGGTGATTCGCCGCCGAGGGTAGCTGACGGTTGGTGGTGGTGGGCGGTCGCCACCGAGGGGTAGAGAGAAAGAGAGAGAGAGAGAGAGAGAGAGGGAGGGGGAGAGAGTGAGACAGAGAGAGAGACCCTTGACTGGCGGATAGCTGAAGAGAAAATGGATATCGGCCACAAGGGTGGAAGAGAGACAGAGGACGGTGCGTGCGCCGCAACAGGTTACACCTCAGGGACGCGAGCGATTTCGAAGCGGGGAAGTAGTTCCACTTTCGTCTCTCAGCGTGCTTACTTGGACGGTACATCGGTGTACATTACGTCAATGTTGGGAGGGTTAAATATAAAGGTCGAATTGTTATTCGAAGGAAAAATGCGAGGAGATGTCATGTGCGTATAAAAAAGAAAATTAGCTACCGTAGAGCTAAATTTCTGGTGTCCCTATATATCACACCTTATATTACACCTAAAATTTAGCTGCGGTAGCTAATATTCTTCTTTCCCCATGTAATATGAAAAACTTGATTCTACGATTGGATTCTGAAGAGTATAGGATATAGATAAGATCTTATTGCTTTTTAATTGCATATAGTTACACGTGTGTATACTCTCGAAGCTCTCTCTTTCTCTCTATTTTATATCGTTTCTGAAACTAAACAACAACGCGACACGCAACATGGTACTTATTTGTTCCCGAGACTTTGCGAGGAGATTAACATTTAGCCAGCGAACACTTAATGGCGAACGAAGGACAATTTAACGTAGGATTCTCAGAAGTTGCGTCGCGTACTAATTTCAGATTCTCGTTTAGGAATTTCGGAACTGCTCGCTTTCAACGATTAAACATTTCTGTTATTAAATTTCTGATCAAGTTTTGCTCTGAAATCTAACCGAATTAGCTGAAAAGCTGTCGTAGTTCAATTTGCTCTAAGGCGCTTTAATAATAATCTTCATAACTATACGCGTCTAGACATTAAACCAGATTGAATCGCGGAGATAATTCCGTAATAGTTGGCGACATTAATATAAGTCATATGAATTAATCATGATTTTAATCAGGACATTATCGCTCAGAATATATTAATTAGATATTAATTTGAATGTACTATTTTAACCGGCGAAGGATTAGAATAAGAGCGATGCTCTTTTATTCAAGGAGATTTGCGAAATTTCCTACACACGTTATATAAAGATCTCACATCCGTTCTTGAACTGTACAATCCTTCTATCTGTATACAGTATAGGAATTCTCCGTTATACGAGGACACAGTCTGCATTATAGATCGGTACAATAAAACTTTAAAAGTGCACGCTGCTATTTCCTTTCTCTCTCTTTTTTTTTCTCGCTCTTCCTTTTTCTCTCTCGCTTCCTCTCTCTTCATCAATACCTATATTTTTCAACCTCTCTACGATCACGGCAATGGGTATAAGTAAGCAAGAGCACGCAAACTACATTATTACAATTGTGAACGAATTGTTTTTTTTTTTTTTTTTTTTTTTTGGAATTATTTTTCTCGTGAATATAATGACATTTGGACGATGAATTTATATTACTATTTTGTTGATTTAAATAACATCGCCGGGAAGAACATTTATTTTCAGAGAAAGAGAAAGAGCTTCTTTTCCCTTTTATAAAAATTCGTTCGTTAATAAAACGTCGTTATATTATAATTGCGTGATATACGTCAATTCTTTCATTGAAAATGCTTCCTCAATGAAATGAGATTGCTTGTTTAATGATGGCGATATTCAAATTTAAGAATATCCCCTAAGTCTCGGTGGAGCTAAGCAATCTCGCATCTTCGGGATAACGTTGGAATATATACGGTACATTAATCTAATTACTGTATGCTTTCAATGCACTTTGCACAAAATGGGAGTTCACAATTTTGCAAATTGATTTAAACGAAAAGTTAGAAAATCGAACGTTTTATGCGGAAGAAAAATGAATCGACGGGATTTGCAAACAACAATGTTTCGCTGACTTTTTCAAAAATTTTGAGGAAATTAATCTAGGGGTTTAATTTTCCCCACAGTTTTTTAAACTTGATATTCTTCAAATTTTCCAAATTTTTAAAATATATGGGACTATATGTATTGCGTCATACGAAAAAAATACACATCGAACTTTTAATTACACATATTAAATATGCACTAAGGATCAAGCAAATTTACTTCTCTTATTATGCCACTTATACTTATTCGTTATTATTTATGCAACTATTATATAACTTGGCTATGATATATTTAGCAAACACAAGAAGCAGAAATATTTTTAAAAATAGATTCATTTTCCACGTTAACGTTTTTATTTATATATCGCTCAAGTATCAATCGTCTGACGTCAGAATAACGATGGAAACTCGAAATAATAAATAAGTTATAAATGACGAGGAGAGTGAGATAAATCAAAGACAGATCAAGCACAATATATATATATATATATACACATATATATATATATTATATATATATTATATATATAATATATATATTATATATATAATATATATATTATATATATAATATATATAATATGTTATTATAATATGTATAATATATAATTTATATATATAAAATATTCTGTTATATAACAGGGAAATCCATCCGCCATCGTGACGTTACTATCGCGTTGTAAGTTCGTATCACTCGCAAAATGCGATATCTGTCGCGCTTATAGACGCTGTATCGATCGAAATTCTAGATTCAATGTTCTGGTTCGGAGCAGAAGGCTCTTTACTGTTATATGCGTGTGCGCGGAAATATGATAAACGGAGAAATAACAAACTTACTAATCCCATTTCCATCTTGTTTATAACATCGTTCTCGTTTACGATAAGAACGATATTTCGTTTCCATTAAACTCCAACGTAAATGTATAATGCATAATTTGTTTGCAATAGCAAGTCCGATCGTTTGTTCCTGCGGCGTGAACTTTGTTCAAAAAATAGGTCGCTCGAAGAAAAAAAAAATAATTAAAAATATATGGGAAAAAAAAATAATTAAAAATATAAGGAAAAATATAGGTCACATCAATTAAGTTCGGCTGTTAGATCGATCTGTTTACGTCGTATCCATTTCCGTAAGAACATATAAAGAAGGCAATAAGAGGATTGTTTCCTCTCTTATGGACGACGTATATACTTATTGCACACAAATACAAGGTGCTTAAAATAAAATCTTGTGTATTGAGAATAATGTATTAAGCTCTTCCTGCAATAGATATATACGACTATCAAAATTCGTTGAATTAATCAGCTTGAAAATACATAATTGATTTTTCTATTTTCCGCGTCTTAAACTTGTGTATCAATGTTGGAG
The DNA here is from genome assembly GCF_030444845.1 of Prenolepis imparis. Lineage (NCBI taxonomy): Eukaryota > Metazoa > Arthropoda > Insecta > Hymenoptera > Formicidae > Prenolepis > Prenolepis imparis. The sequence goes on from NW_028141159.1 coordinate 1,302,833, forward strand.
AATTACAAAAGTAATTTTAAAAAACGTTCAACAGCATTTTAATATTAAATATTTTAATATTAAAAAATGTAATGCTACATTTTTACAAGAAAATAAAATGGATTCACACTTGCCTCGATATAGTTTAATTAAAATATAGAAACTATTTCGCCATTATAGGACATTGATTATTAATTTGTCAAAAAGAGTTCACGAATGAAAAAGAAATATTTTAATATATTTTATATAATGTTGACGGAAATAATCTATGCTATTGTCATCCAATAAACAGGAATATCAATTGTTGGCGCGAATATTAATTGTTAGTTGTCTTTTATTGATATAATCTTATTTTTCAAAAATTGTATCGATGGTTGGGGTGTTTTTTGGACACGGGAAATTATGATTTTGCCGACATAAGGCACCGAATAAAATTTATCCTGACTGATAAACGTAGCAGGATTCTGCGCAGGATCAAGCACAGCAGAATTTCGAATATCTTACCAGCTTTCGGCTTTAAACAGAAACGCTTTACCGACCTTTGTTCATATTCTACCGACATAGAGGCGACTGTATAAATACCGACGACGAGTTACTGGCAAGCATTGTGAACAACATTTCTTGCCAGCTGGTATCTATGTATTAAAAAATACATATTTAAACTTGAAAGAATTTCAAGGCTACAAAGTATAGTATTTATATTAATTTATATTAAAAATCTGCAACACACCTTTAAAGATATCTCTAATTAACAAAAATGAAGAAAGGCGGGGGAATCGAAGACTGATAATAGAAGAAATTATTGATCTTTAAGAAGGAAAAATGTTACGTAATTGAGTGAAAATAGCTATTTATTGTGTACTCAAAGCGCACTTTTTATTACAAACATTTCACGTAATATTTTCTATTATTTCCTTTTTATTCTTAAAAGTTTGTTTACGCTCGCTCTCTCTTTCTTGTCATAATAAAACGCGTCTTGTGAAAGAGTGCGGCCAAGAGTTTTTCCCTTTTTTCACCACCTTTAATTGAGCTAAATGTTGACTTAAATGAAAGAGTTTATGACTAGTAGATTAACTCTAAAGTGTGCAAATTGGAAACTTGCACATGGCTTCCTCACCATTCTATTTCGCTCATTAATCTTTCTCTATGAGCAAGCTAGTTTTTCAATTTTGGCTTCCTCATAGAGGAAGCTTAATGAGCGAAATAGAATGGTGAGGAAGCAATGTGCAAGTTTCCAATTTGCACACTTGTTTCATATAAAATAACATTTTTTGTCACGTATATATATGTGTGTATGTATGTACTTCCTTTTGTATGTTCCTTTCATTTGTTTCTTTCGTAAAATTTTCATTTTTTGAAAAATTTAAAATTTCATAAAAAATAAATCCCTTTACCGATTTTCGTCAAATTCAATACCAACCAACCTTTAATGATAATCTATTCATGTAAAAAAATTTAAACCGATATCTCAAAATTTACGGAAATTAGAGCAATCACACCCTTTTTTTAAAAAATTCAAAATTTTATAAAAAAAGAACCACTTAGCCGATTTAAGCCAAATTCAATACCAACCAACCTTTAATGATAATCTGTTTGTATAAAAAAATTTAACCCGATATCTCAAAATTTACGGAAGTTAGAGAAATCACGCCATTTTTTAAAAAAATTAAAATTGGATTAAAATCTAAAACACTTTATGAATTTTTCTAAAAATTACAGTAAATAAAAGTGTTGTGCTACTTTACTTGTGTGCAAAATTAAAGCGCTGTAGCTCAAGCAGTTCTTAAGTTATGGACGTTTGAAAAATCCGTAGATGGATACATACATACATACATACATACAGACATTTTGTAAAAATGTGATTTTTCGATGTTTTGGAACATTCTAAACACATTGGCATAGAAATCCGAAAAAAACATTTTTTCACGAAAACAAAGCTTCCTCTATGAGGAAGCAAAATATTATATTGAGACAAATAAACGTTCTACAGAAATAAGCGATTCAAAAGCTGTTAACAGCAGATTTAACAGGTGATATTTAAAATTACAACAAAAAAAGAAATAGAACTTTTAATATTAGAAGCATAGAATTTGCTTGGACAAGCACATTTTAGTGAAAAATTCGAATATTTATTTGTCGTTATTTTTGTTCGATTTGTAGTAATTTTAAATGTTGTCTGTTGCTAACGAATTTTTTGCATCTTATTTCTTTGGAATGTTTGCTCGCCTCGACGTAATATTTCTAAGCGTTAATCTACTAGTCTCATAAACTTTCATTTAAATCATTATTTAGCTTATTTGGAGATGATGAAAAAAGGGGAAATTTTTCTATGGAGACTTGGTCACATATTCTTTAGAATTTTCCATTAGAAAAAGGATTAATTATTATGAACAGTCACGTGGCTAAATAATGTCAAATCAATAATTAGATACTAACCGCTGCTTAAATACTATTGACCGTAAAAAGCATTTGCTTGAACAAGCATATTTTAGTGAAAAGTTCGAGTGTTATTTTTGTTCGATTTATAAGTAATTTAAGTGTCATCATCTTTCGCTAACAAATTTTTTGCTTATTTCTTTGGAACTTTTGCTCGCATCAACGTAATATTTCTAAGGATTAATCTACTAGTCATAAACTTTCATTTAAGTCATTATTTAGTTCATTTGGAAATGGTGAAAAAAAGGGGGAGGTTTGGCCGCAAATTCTTTAGAGTTTTTCATTAGAAAAAGGACTTTCAATGGATGGAGTATTACGGGACAGTCACGTGGCTAAATAATGTCAAATCAATGACTAGATACTAACCGCGATTTGCACAGCGTAGTAACTCTTTTGCGGCTTCCGCCAGCAGTCGAGCACGTGGGACGCCGTTGGTGCGTGACAGTGATGTTGATGACGGGGCTGATGCTCGTCGTTGTTGTTGCTGATGCGCGGCGGATCCGGCCAGCGATCCAGATCGTTCCAGCTCCACTTTCCTTTCCGCTTCATGGCGTAGTAACGGTAAACTACGATCGTCATCGCCACCACTAGGGCTAATCCCGTGCCGGCGGCTGCTCCGAATATCGCGGACGAAACCATTATTCCATCCGTATATCTCGGTCCGACACTCGTCGCTCGATCTGTAAAAGAAATAATTGTATGTTCGCGTGTCGTTCTGTCGTTCGGAAATCTTGATCAGAAATAAACGCGCGTATAAATGACGCAGATGTACAAAGGGCGTCTATTAATTTTTCAAAGCCTTTTAAGTCTATTGATAATACGTTCTCTTATTTAAGATACCCTCAAGTATAGTCTTAAGATGTTGCATTTCATTGGCTCAAGACCATCTGAGACTTGAAACAATCTTAAATATAAGAACGGATTTAGAATAAATAGATACCTTAATAGTCTTTTAGATCTTTCTTGGATCTCTGTCGTTTCTAGAAAACGAACTACGTGAATGCGTGGAATTTTGATTTTGTATTGCGATATGTATCGTAAAAAATATAATCTGATGTACAAGATCTGTCACAATAATCTGAAAAAATTCTTTAAAATGAACTAATTTATTTTCCAATTTCCGATATTACGAATATTATTTTTACACAATCGCGCGAGAGTACATTATTAAAAGACCGACGTAGACAGAGACAGGCAATATTTATTGGAGCAAATTATGCGACGGGCACAGACTATTCCGCATTGCTTAATTGAACTTGTGGTTCTAATGAGAAATTATCGATAATCGTGTTATCGTGAATTGTGAGTGAAATCGATGTCGACGATGGTGAGCTCGTTGTCGGGTTAATTTCTAAATTGAAAGAGCGGAAACTGTGGGAGATAGAAAAGATCGTAAGAAGTGAATTGGACTCGACGTGAGAATCATCAAACGCACAGAAATTTCGGATACGAGACCATTTTAATTAAAGACGATCAGTCGTCACTGTCTGTTATATCCTTTGTTATAACATCTCACGCGATTCATACAATTAATCCGTGTGGATAATGAATTATCTTTCCTTGCACTGCAAGCGGTGTCATATCAACGTCATATCCACTCGCTCGCAATAAGCGGTTTCTTTCTCTTTACCGAAGTTTCACGCTTCCTTAGTAGCAGCAAATTGCGAAAGTTTTACTTACTTTTGCAAAGATAAAAAAATCTCACTAACAAGGGACATGTCACAACGATCCGGAACCGATTTGATTCTTCTTTAAATATGTTGTTAAATACACAAATCTAAAAGACACGTATTTTTTTATATGTGCGGATATTGAGTTTTAAAATATATATATAAAAATATATAATTTTGAAAAAATAAATTAAGTGGTGGGGTATTTAAAAAAAAATAAAAATAAAAAAATTTTGTTCATATAACTTTAAAGTACTCTTCAAGCCATTAAAATTTGTTGTACGTCTTTTTTTTCTACCTCTTATAGTTTACCAGATATTCGATCCTAAAGAAAAATACCGTTTTTCTTTAAAGGGGTGTTTCACCCCTTAAAACTCAATATCCGCACATATAAAAAAATACGTGTCTTTTAGATTTGTGTATTTAACAACATATTTGAAGAAGAATCAAAAAGATTCCGGACAGTTGTGACATGTCCCTTGTAAGTTTTTCTAAAGATTTCTTCAATGTTATTTAATATAACATTAAATTCAACAAGAGATTAAAAGTTATAAAACTTATATACGCGCGATTATTTAATATTTATTTTTTCAATTGTATCGTAGAATTTTTTTGCGCATAGGTAGACGTGATATCAAGCCACGATGTCGAAAAAATATCCATCGAATGCAAGAGCAGTCTCTAAAGTTGTGCCATTATCTCGACGTCGAATAAAAGTTACGCGACAAACTTAATATTTCTTTCAAGATTGTTTTGCGAGGAAACTCGCGAGAAAGTGCGGTAAGATTGACTCAAGTCAGTCGTCGTTGTTTTGTTTCGCGAATAATATAATATACCTGTCCATTCAACTTGTTCCATTAATATCTAATTCGCGTGATAGGATAGGATACTTCTAATTGTTGCCTCCGAAGATATAATGCTTTCCCACAGGACGGATGTTCCTGAGGGAAATTATATACGTGACATTAAATGCGTACTAAATGGGATATTTGTCGAAAGCAATTCCGAATTTGCTTCAAGCTATTTAGTCATTGCGTTACATCGACGTAAACACTAATGTAGTATTTACATACCGTAACATCTGTAATACAACGCGTCTCACGCAGCCTCTATTCTTGCGACATATGTCTTATGGATATGTAATTACGGATTTCAGCTTCAATTATGTATATTTTGCCTGGAGATTGGCAAAGTTATTCACGCAAAGTTATTAGCGGAGTTTGTAATCGTAGAAGCGCGATAACGTAATCGGATCAGCTGTGCACCGATCGAGTGCACGTTGCTCTTTATTAGAAACTTGCCAAATCCAATTAATAACGCGATCGTGGGTATTATTTCAAAATTAGCAGTTGGACCATCTCGTTTCGCAATTATGCAGAATAAACGAAAAGTATATATACACGAGTGTGTGAATATACCAGGTGTCCCATTTTAAAGGACCCACTCAAATATCTCATTGTCAGAAACACTGTGTTAAATCGAAAAATGTTTCCTACAAAAGTTGTAGGGTTTCGAGGGGGGATGTTTAGTTGAACGGTTTAGTCAAGTTAACAAATTTTTTTTTACAGTGTGCGATTCTCGGATGCGTGAAATGAAATCAGCAACTTTAAATGATAATTTTTTATCGAAATATTCGCTCAATATTCTTATTACGGTATATCCTTTCTCGGGTTTTACACGGATTTTCTACAACCTTGGCAACGGGCGCGTAGGCGTGACTGGTAACATCGTCGACTGCGATTCTTGAATAATAATGAGTAAGCTTCTGAGTAAACAACTACGTAGTGAGTACCGGTTGCCTGGTACCAGCAAGTTGCGCAAATTGCGACTGTCTCGGATTATTCGGTGACACAAGGGTGAGAATGTGTTGCATCGTGAGCGACTCTGGAAATTTAAATTCTGGAACAGATTTATCTCTTTGCAATCTAAATTGTTCTCGCGAGAGTTATACCTCGACTATACCTTGACAAAAAATTGGTTTATATACGAAGAAGCAATTAACGGGGGAAAAGCGTAAAGAGTACAAACCTCTTTTACATGCAAATAAAATAAAGTTTTCTCATCAATGGAGAATTCAAAGTTGTTTGGACTAAACACACGTTGCAAATATTTGAATTTTAATGAGAGAAATGTATAATATATCTATCATGAAATTATATAAACGAAAATTAGGAAGAATTATTAAATGCGGCAACAATCTCGATGTTTCTTTTATATCATATATATATAGAGTCGATAAAGCCGTTCTTATGCACTGAAAAAAAATTTATTAACTTGACTAAACCGTTCAACTAAATTACTATTTTGTTTAATTGAACATATATTAGTATTTAAGTCAAATATATATTTTGTTAGATTTAGTATGTTATATTTAATTTAAATATTTTTATATATTCAGTTAACAAAATAATATTTGGTTGAATGATTTAGTCAAGTTAATAAAAATTTTTTTAGTGTTAAACGGCTCAGAAAGGAATGAGCGAAAAGTTTGAGATTAAAAAAAGTTTTAATGAATTTTCAGTGCTAATTAATTATTAATGTCGAAAGACGTATTACTGAAGAATTGCGAAAGCGATTAATATTTTATATCCGGATAACAAAGGTATAATATGCGGAAGTATTGGACGGTCGTTAATTTAGTAATCGATCCATTGTCAGCTGCGTCGAGAGTGAGAGAAAGAGAGAGAACGGAAAATATCATAATACACAGGAATATCAGTGCACGAGAACATAACGTAAAGAATGCATAAATGCGTTTGATTGCACCCGATTGACTCAAATAAGACAGCTGATATAAAATTAATCTTTTTTTCGCATATCGATGACATTGTCATTTAAATTTTATAATTTTTATATTTATTTTATGCACCTGAATATTTCATATATTCTGTTAACAGGCGAATTTTCCGAGTTATATATTACAACGTGAGATTTTCAACAAATAATGAGTAGAATGAAAAGTCAAAGTTATAATTAAGGGAAAATTTGCAGGCGGTAATTAATCCTATTAGTATAATTTTCCGTCGTCGCGGATTTTATCCCCGTCTTTTCGACCAAATCATGTCATTAAGGTCCTCAAGTAGATTAACACGATGATTATCCGTAATAACTCACCCGGAGACATGTAGCTTCGTTAAAAGGTCGTTGCAGAGAATCAATTATTTTAACTCGGCGTTCAGGTCAATTTATATATATTCCCTTAAAAATATTTCCAGCAAAAATGTGAAATTTATTGTTGCGATATCATTCTTTTTACAAAGAAAATTAAAACATTATTTGACAGAAAATAACAAGGATACGCGACTTGAAGTCATAATCTCGTACGTATAGGATTTTATCGCGCCGTATGTGTGACGCTATTGTACGCGCGTGTTTCATGTCGTACAATGGAATCATGCCTCAATGCGACAATACGTACATGCAATGTATGACAATGTAACCCCGGATATTCCCAGCTAAAAACTAACGGGATACAATAACAAAAAAAAATCCGATTATTCTATTGTATTGTCATCTGCAAATATTAATCGTAATGTCTTGAATATATATTATTTTAATTTTTATACTTTATAATGAAATAGAAAGTTTTTTGTATGAAGAAAAATGTATTCAATAATATTATCATATATTATTGTATGTTATAAAATTTATATTTAATTTATTTTTCCCCTAAAATTACATTTAAATAAATAAATATATATATATAATATATTTTGTTAAATAATTCACAGATGACAGTTATAAAATGATATATCAGCGTCGTGACTACATTATCATAAAAATTATTGTACAAGAATATATATTATATGTAATAATTTAAAATATTTCACATCTTTATCTTACATTTTTTGAAAAATCATAAATTGACGTACATGATTAGTAGGGCAACCAAAAATAAGCTGTGAAAATCTTGTTTTAAGCGCTTAAAATATGCTCCATAAAATTAAAAAAAATACTCTAAAAACAGAGAAATATGCTCTTAAAAAATTACAATTTAAATTAAAATTAAAATAAACTTAATGAAAAATTGTTTACATTGTATATATTCTTATTTTTAGATTTATTAATTAATTCCATTGAATTTATAAAAAAACACAAAGCACATACATTTAAATTAACGCATAGTCATATTAAAGTCAAAAGTTTAACTCTTTTAATTTATATTTTGATTACAGTAAATAATAAACATTTCACTTAAGTTTTCAAACAAAAAGCTTTGCCTATTTGCTCGCAGAACATTTTTATACATTGAAAAACTTCGTTTGACATCAACAGAAATTATAGGTGCACATTTAAATGCCAAGGTTTCTTGAACGCTGTACTTGTCCGTTTTTGTAGTATCCGTATTATCAGATTTTCCAATCAATCGTGCTGAAAGTTCCTTTAAAACAGTAAATCCACTATTCTTCGCAATAACGTTTGCACATTTTTTCTTAATAAAATTCGCTGTCTCGCCGTTTACATTATTAATTGCTTCCATAGCATATGTTACAACTTCAATCTGCACAGTAAGTAAAATAAAAAAATATAAAAAGTAAAATAAGCAAAAATATATGCACTTATAGCTAAAATATGCAAAAATAAGTACTTACGACTAAAATATGCAAAAATATGCTGTTACATATAGGGTTTAAAATGCATAGTTTCTTCCGAAATAAATTTATATGTAATCTATTTCTTTATTAATCAAATTTAAAAAAATATGCTCTAACATATTTTGGTTGCCCTAATGATTAGTTATCTCTCCCTCTCTCTTTGTCTCTCTTTCTGTTTGGCAAATGTTCATTTTTTCGTGTCTAGTTAATCCCGGCTGTGTCATCTTCAACGGAGACGTAAAGAAAATTACTTCTTTTCAATTTATTCTTGACGCAGTATCTTGCATCGGACAATGCAATTTGTTTATGCGACTCGTGTGTTCTCACAAACTTACAACTCTCTGTATTATATAAAGTATTACAAGTTATTAAATTTTTTATTTTTATCTCTTTAAACGCAAAAAAAGATATTATTTCTTCTACGCTTCAAACTTTTCGATTTTTTGAATCTTTGCATTCGTATAATTAATTTTAGAAATGTCGAATTTGTGGTGACAAATTATATATCGTTTACAAATCGTAGATTGATATAATACGATACTTTGGGAAAAAGATTGTCTTTCTATTCTTCCATCTGGTGAAAAGGATAAACGGCCTGTGTAACTGACAGTCACTTCGCAATATATCATTGTAACAAATTCTAATGTTTTCTGTTTATGACTTTCTTGCGAAATCTCGCAAACAAATGTTTTTCACATATTTTTTTTGTATAAAATACGGAGTTATAATTTTCATTACGATGATAATGTTGCCGATTTATTATTTTATTGTTTTCACCACTGAACTATTCAACAAAAATATAATTTTTGGGAGAAAATTAAATATAAATTTTACAACAATACATTATGATATCATTGAGTACATTTTGATTAATGTAAAGTATTTTTAAAACAAAAAATTTTGCATTTATTAAAGTATAAAAATAAAATAATAATATTGCAATTTTTAAAGAATATTGATTAACATTAATAATATTAAAATGATTATACAGGGTGTTACAAAAGCATCGGATTTGCTTAGCACCATGCGATAGAGAATGAAAATCTATATGTTTAATTACACAATTTTATGAAACATTTTAAAAATATAAAAACATAGGCGATTGATACATACATTTTTTTTAAATGTAATATTAATATTGTGTGAATATTGCATTTGACAAGTCAGACGCTTTGAACGGATCACAGTTAAAAAAAAAAACCAACATTGAATGATTTTCCTATAATTGTAGATATAATCCGCTTGATTTCACGTCTCTTGTAAACGATCGTTTATACTGAATATTCGACAAACGGGTCACACGTTATCTATAGTCGCAAAAATTTTCATGATATGGTTGCGTTATCGAAATCTCACACACATATACCCTCCAGTTGTCTGACCTTTCAATAAATTGAACGATCGATTTCACCGATTTGACCACATTATTGGCTTGTATGACCATTGTATTGTTTTAAAGAAACGAGAAATTTTGTATATTTCTTTCTCTATAAAAGAATAAAGTAATTTTTTAAATAATTTAAATTTATAAAATATATAAGTACAATTTAAAAAAAAATCTCTACTATATCAAATTATATAAAAAATATATTTTTTGTAATCTATTACACAAAAGATATATTTTTATTACATTATATATAGAGTTATAAAAAAATGTTATGTTAATAGAGAGAAATGTTATTAAATAGAGAGAAACAAAATCTAATTAAAGTTTAAAGAGAGAAAATTAAAATTAAAAATGTTTGATAAAAAATGACGTATAAATACCAAAATTTAATAATAATATTACCGTAATAATATTTTCTTACCTTTGTGCGAAAGGCGAGAGAAAATCCGTAGGCGAATTCGTCGAAGACGATAACTAGAAGATCCTGTTGTAGTCAGAGAGTTTCAGTAGAGAAGCGGCGAATAGAGTCCGCCAGTTCAGTAGATAAATCGACGATATGGTCCGCCCGGACTCGTAACGCAATTGGATTGTCAGATAATCCGATTATTTATCTTTTGCAAGTTTCAACACTATTTACGAAATATCGATTCCAGTTCTCACTGCCTCTTATGCAACGTTAATTCATGCCGAAACAATAGTCAATTGTGATGGACATAAGAGTCACACATAAGAAACGGCAAGATCGGTCAAATTTCTCGATATTATATTCGTTTTTTTTTTATAATTGTTAATAAAATCCAATCTGATGTTGTTGCTGGTTTCACAGCGCGTCAACGACTGAACTTCTCTAGCGGGGTATCAGATACGTTCTTGGGGAGATAAAGGGTGGGAGAGAGAAAAAGAGGGAGATAGAGAGAGCGCGCGAGAGATATATATGTACAACAGAGCGAGAGAAAAAGGGAAAGCAAGGGAAAGAGACAGAGGGGAACAAGAGGAAAGGGATAAAGTAGACAAAAAGTAGAGACCGTACAGAGACAAGGTTGGATGGTCGGTTGACATAGAAGGATCGGATAAAGGAAAGCCTATATAACTCGCTGATCGCGAACGGGAGATGTTTGAAACGCGAAACGGAGTGTACACATATAGGGAGCGAGATATAAGAAGACACACAAGGCACGCGAAAGAGCATAGAGAAATGTCAGGTGACAAGGCCGCCCACATATTTTGCTGATATTCAGCTTTTATTACAGAAACCTTAATCAGCTCAGCCTAATCAGCTAGCTCCTTATCAGTAATGATCAACAACCGCGCGCACTTTGTCACCCCTTTTATCGATATACTTGAATCGTTTTCCAGACAAACATGCAATAAAGCGAGTATTCCAGTTCTTGCTACATATTTTCACTGAGAATAATATTATGTTATCTGTATAATATTATGTTATCTCTCTCTCTTTCTCTCTCTTTTTCTCTTTTTCTTTCTCGTTTGTATTGATTTAACATTGAAATGTTAAACTATATAATGCTGTGACATATAGTATTAAAAAAATATGATTTTTATATAAAATGCATGATTTAATGCATAATTGAAGAAAAGTTAACAATTTGAAGCAAAATTACACAAATCAGAAAAATTGGTAGAATGATAGAAGAATCATGTTTCAAAGCATACGCGTTCCAAAAAGCAAGACACTACTCTTTTATCATTTTATTAATTTTTTACTCGAGCAAAAGGCGAAATAATGAAACGAAATGTAATATTTCTTTTTACTGCACGGAAATTTTCCACCAGTGACACGTTATCATATATTTAGATTGGTTAGATGATCAAAGATATATATTACGCGAAACCTTTTTAAGCTTTAATATAAGCCCGAAAATATAACATATAATACGAAACAAAAATAATAATATAAAAATACGAAATAAAAATATAAAATCTTGTTATTGATAGGAATATTAAAGTTTTCGCATGAATAACTAAAAACTCACATTTGCATGCAACTGCGACGTTCGACTTCTTTTAAAAGTATAACTACTGAAAGTATGGGAACGTGACACAGAAGACAAAAAGCTTGTCGAAATCGTGATGTGAGAGGCGAGAAAACACACGCTAAAGTTTCTTAGATGCCATTTCGAAATAAAAAAATATTTCGATGAAACAGCACTTCAGATAGCTTTAGCACACTCTTAAAAAACCCCGAAAACTATCCTTTTCCCTTTATAATCAATGAACAGCTGTAAAATGTTATATTATGAAGCCCAGTCCGTCTGGTCTTTGCACATGCGCAGTCATTCCGCATGTCAAAGTCTGATATCTCGATCATTTTACAGATGTTGATTGATTATAAAGGGAAAAGGATAGTTTTCGGGGGTTTTTAAGAGTGTGCTAAAGCCATCTGAAGTGCTGTTTAATCGAAATATCTTTTCATTAAAAAATGGCATCTAAGAATTTTCAGCGTGTGCTTTCTCGCCTCTGACGTCACAATCCAATATGGCCGCGGTGAGCACCCAGGAGCCTTAAATCTAAACTATTTAAAAAAAAGAAAGAGCTTTTTTGTGCGATATGAAGCATGGGAAAGATAATGAAGTTATCGAGTTGATGTAAAAGATTCATTTTTCTCTCCAATAAGAGTTCCGTTTTAAAGAGAATTAATAAAAGTCGGCGCTTTTAAAAGGAAAATCTTGGAAGACTCTTTCCAAATGAAAAAATATATATTTCAACCAGTGATACTTTCTATCTTGATTAACGATGTTTTTCTCTTGATAAATAGAGCTTTTTGCAAGTAGAAATCACCGATATATTTACGGCAATATAAGTCTAATATATAAATAAGAAATATTCTCATTCACAATAAAAACAACGTATCTAAATTTTCTTCTCTTATTTCTTATTTTTGATCTTATTTCTTATTTGTACTTATTGTCGCGCGAATATATCGATGATGGCTGTGATTGCAAAATTTAAATTGCAAATTGACATTTTCTTGGAAAAAGCAATATGAAAATTATATTTGATGAATATAAAGCAACGAATATTTCAAATAAAATTATATACATTATATATGCAAAAATGTGTGATTAATGGCTGCGTTTTACATCGCGCTACATTACGTGTAGAACAAATTTTATTGAAAATTTTTCGATTTTTATGAATTATTTTTATAAATTATAGGTGCACAATATACATATATCAATTGTATATCATCGCCATATGCGTGTGTTTTGCGTCACTGTTTAATTCCCGTCAAGTTAACGCGGTTTTCTATTTTCTCAGATGTCGATAAAGGCGTCACTTCCTATTTTACGAATGGCGAGTAACATAAAATACATTTATCTTTCGTTGAATTATTTCCCCCGACAGCTGATGTTTTTCTCATATTGCTTCCTACATTATTTTAATATTATAAAACAGAAAGATTTATATCTCTGATTAAAGGTATCTGTATTATAAATTTTTAGTCAGCTCTCCGTCCTGTCGTAAATTTAAAGGGTGTAGAAAGAATGTCTTTTTTGCATTTGCTCATCAATTTATATAGAAATTATTGAATTCATTGAAATTATATACATATATATTTGATTAAACAAGACAATTCGTCGAAAATAAAAAAATTGTTGCGCCTAATTTTTGAAGGAAAAAATTCGTAAAAGGTAGATGTAAATTTTGACAGATACTAAAACGCAATGATGCAATTGATAGAGAGGCAGCAATTTTTTCTTCCGTCTGTATAATTTTTAACGTTAATTTAAATAATTAATCGGGCAATTAAAAATATATGGGGAATAGATAAATTATCCTTTCATGTATAAGATTGTCGATCTATGCGAAGAATGTGACGACATGAAGGATAACGCAACGATTGAGCGTGGTTAAACGAGGACGGAGATGCATACAGCTTGAAATGTCTGTCTCGAAGGAGTTACAGGTGGTTGCTCCACAAAGAAAGACACGAGAAAAAGAAATCACGAACCCTCCTATCGCCGCGAGTTGAGGGAAAGAAGAATGTGGCGCAGGGAAATCCGCAGTAAGAATGGACGCGGTTCGATAACAATACGGATAACAGATCGAATACAAATTGAATCCCATATAAAAAAGAAATGTAACATGAATATATAATCTATGATAGGGTGAAATTTGAGGACACATCTATATCGTATTACAATAATTTGTATTATGATAATTAAATTTTGCAATCGAAAAAGATATCTAAAAAAGCAGAGCAGAATATTTTTAAATATAAATAAATTACATCTATATCGATAAATAATAAATCGAGAGTGACAAGTTATAATTTTAAATTAAAAATATTTAAAGAATTTAAATTAATTTTAAAGAGGATCACAGAATTTTTCTGACACATTTTAAAATTCCGATAAAAAACTTGTTAGTTTTTGTCTTTACTTATTAATTTTGAGAAAAATTATACTCTTTTTAGTCATATTTTAAAATATTATATAAACTATATATTTAAAACATGTTACTATAAAACTTATTAATATACATATAAACGTACAATGAGTATTATATATAGTATACTGGTATCATAGATAATTTGATATTCCGATTAAAGATCATATGTATTGCTGGAGACAAAGTTAAATTTATACGCAGTACGTGTTTGGCAAGACTTTTTGACAGACGTCGATATTTTGATATTTTAAGACTATTCTCCAATACTCGTGATATATCTTGAAACTACGTTTATTCGTCGTAAGAGAATTTCATTCTCACAATTTTGTCTCATCTTCTAAGAAATTCGATGATAATTAATATAATGCTTCTCGGATCACATTTTGACATCTGACATTTATCGCACGACTTGCGTGCGTCTTCGACAATAGTTGTAAATATAAATGCCGAGAACGGAGAGAAAGTACCTCCTCGCGAACATTAGAAAAGAAGACGCTATTGGCGCAAGAAAACGCTATTGACATAAGTGCGGGTGAAAATGTCACGCGTTTAAAATACCAAACGAAAAACTCTAGTCTTCATTCACGGCGGTTGCTATATATAATTACTTTTAATACACCGCGAAAAGAACGTGCAAAGATCTCTCTCGGTCGGAGTTTGCCTTTTTTTTAAGACCGCGCGCGATTAAACCCTAAGAGAGTTCTCCCTTTGGAGTATCTTTAGGTGCTCTGCGCCACCCGATATATATCGCCGGCGCGGCGCAGTTTCCTCTTCCCCTATATAGCGTAGAAAGGGGAAGACAGGGGGTAGTTTCTCGCTCGTGGCGCCGCTCTTCAGCATTTGCCAGCAAGGGTGGCGGGCAAGCCCCGATTCCAGGCCTCGGTTAGTCGTGCGAGGTGCGAGGTTCGCGCAAGCTCGCGTGCTCGTCGTCGCCGAGCTTTCTACTCGTGCTCGTTTGGTCGCCTCCCTCGAGAAAGACAGACGGACGGACGAACCTTCTCAAGGCGAAAAGGAAGGTCGGACTCGTCGATCGTCTTCCGAGAAACTTGGAAAACCGGAGGATAAGCCAAGGACGGAGGGACGACGATGACGCCGGAGGACGAGCAGGACACGCAGTCGGGATCCCGGTACGCGAGATAGTTGAGGACAATCTGGACGAATGATAGCGGCGAGTAGTCATCTCGGTGCGATTAGCAGCTTAATTGATCAGGTGTGGTATTCTGCTGATTCCGCCGACTGCGCCGTCTGCCCACTTTTCACCCTCGCGAACACACTCCCTCTCTTCTTCCTCCCTTTCTCCCCTCTCCTCTTCTACTTCCTCTGCCACCCTCTTCCTCTGCTATTCCTGCCGCACACGCTTGTAACACTTGTACCACCGTGGGTCGGCTGATTAATGATAAAGACGAGGGTAATTAAAAAACCCCGGCACGTAGCCGAGGGGTCGCGAGGCGGCCTCATCGAGATGCATCGGTCATCGCTGTCCAGTTCATCATTGATCATCGCTTTGTATATTTGGCTTTTAACGGCATTCGCCGGAACAATCGAGCTATCGAGAATGATGTTATAAATAGACGTTCTAGAAGTGAGTCGGGTGCACCCCTAGATAGGTTTGGAGATGGAAAACTTGGGGGACTCGTAATATCGGTCGAGAGAGGTATTTCTCTCGAGAGAGAATAGGAAAAACCTTGAAATCATCTCCGATGATTCATTTTTCCCGGATATTTGGCGGGCTATAATTAAATATGACATAAATATGACCTGTGGCGTGCGCGTGCGAGGAATATTCGACTTGCTACGCGATTTATCACTTTTATGATCAAGCCGTTTCGCGCGTGATCCTCTCTTCCCACTCTACTTTTTTTTTCACACGTCGAGTTTTATTTCCATCTCGGCACCGTTCAAAATCCTCCCCTCATCGCGATCAATGAACTTGGAAGCCGAACCGAAAGATAAGTACACACACAGGTCTCGCGAAATAGCGAGTTTATGGCTCATCCAATGTGGATCGATATTTATGGAAAAATAGAAAAAGTGTATCAAGATCTCGTTCGTGGTAACCAGAGCGTGCGTATATCGACGTGACTATATAATCAAATTCCTTTTCTTTCTTTTTTTTTTGTTTTGTATGTTTTTTCTCCTTTTTGAATCTTCGTATAACCTTTTGCTGCATCTCTTTCATGATATCTCGTCGCGTGCGCTTTTAGCGAATCCTACCACCGACATTTCGATTTCAATAGCCCCATATAGCGAAACCCAGAGTTTTCTCCGTTATATAAATATGAGAGACGAGAGAGAGAGAGAGAGAGAATTTCAGGTTTTTATATTCCCTCAATTACTTCGTGTGTACGCGGCCCCGTTCTCATAATTTCCGGGTAATTATACGTGCGCCTTTTCACGGTGCTGATGTGCGCGGATCCCTCATGCGAGATTCCATCAGCCATATATCCCCGGCATATTTCAAATTTTAACCGCTGAATACGTAATGCAGCTTGTTCGAACCGGACCGGGGATATTTTAAAATGCGCGTTGCATTTATATGCAAATCGATCTCTTCCGAATCATTAATTCTTTAGTCTATATAAGTTACCGTCGCTCGCCGTGACCTGCGAACCCATAGATATCAGTTAAGGTTAATTGAGATTTCAACTGATATTCATTTCCCATCTAATTGGAGCCTGTTAAACCCGCGGTTAATTCATATTTATGGAAATGGCTCTGCGAGAGAGAGTTGAAAGGGAAATTAGATGGATATATAATACTCGGTGATATTTTATAGAAAAATGAGCAATATATGTTCGTAGACACGAAAAAGCAACATTATTCTTTTATAATATGTCAAGGCTGTTGTAAAAAGAGAAAATTAATGGAAAACATGGAATGAAAAATGAGTCATTTACTTAGGCTCGCGATTATTCAGCTTACTGTTTGACTAAAATGTCTGTCTCTGCTCAGAAAGGCTATAATGCAGGATAAATATTTATAATTTGGTTACATCAATATCCAGACTACGTATATAGGGCATAATTAATTTTTTTTATGTAATATAAACACGTAATTATTATGATAATTTTATTAATATATTAATAGATAGAATATTTTATATTTTTTATTATTGTTTATTATTTTATTATATTTTTATTATTTATTTTTATTATTTTTTTCTATATATATTTTTTAAATATATATTTAAAAAATTTAATAATGTATATTATATTGATACAATAATCTTAACGCAATATACAGTATAAAAATATATATTTATTACATTTACAGGAAATTAATATATATAGAAATTAAAATGGTAAAACTCTCAAACTTGATGTAATTTTGAATTTACGTCTGAAGTAAATTTATGTGTATACTCGTTTAATTCATCGCCAATCACACTTGCACGGAGACGAGTACATTTCAAGGACACGAAGAATGTCAAGTCCCATCGCGAAATATCTAATTTCAACGCGGAACAATTATATCACAAAGGCGTGTTTTCGACATGTCCGTTAGATCTCAAATGCGAATCGAATTTAGTGCACACAAAGCCGATTTCACAAAACCGCGTTTTTTTTTTTTTTTTTTTTTTTATTTATTTCACATGCCCATCTCGCACACGCGTGTCCAGAGGATCGACGAGAGGAGCTGGAGGGTCGTTCGAGAACGCTTTACAATCTATACCCCCGTCCCACATCATGAAGTGCTCTAACTGCGCTGTCGAGGCATGACCTAAATGATTTTAAAACTGAGAGAGAGAAAGAGAAAAATATATTTGACGTCGAAATTCCCGGATGTAAAGTGCGCGTATATGTTCCCTCAGATTCTCGGGAAAAAATAAAATTAGAAAAATAAGAGGAATTAATTCTCTCTTTTTCTCTCTGTAGAATGAATTTCCCGATTTTTAAAAGTACAAAAATGTGTCTGCAGGTGAAATAAAAGATTCTTGGAAAAAAAAGCGGATTTAAACATTTTTTAAACGATTGCTTCTGAGAAAGAAATTTTTAACTTCAAAAACATTACACGTGAGCATTTTTTTTAGTCTCTCTAATTCTTAGTAGGTTTATTATTAGTTTTTCTATCTATTCGTAGATTTCCACCGCAAATTATAGATTGACCTACGCAATAGATTTTTCATTCAACGCTTTTATTTTATTTTATTTTATTTTAATATGAATTATTTTATAAAATTAATCTCGACGATTTGTAAGCTTTATTTACATTTTATTATGTTTACTTACACACATTTATATACGTATACTTATATTTAGCATATAAAACTGATAATAAGAAAGAAATACAATGACATATGACCATACATTATGTGTAATGAGCTCAATAATCATTCTAATGCGAAGGCCAAGTATATCTTTTACACAGCTAATAATCGTCGAGATTCTTTTATTCCTAGTTCATTGAACACACAAACGCGTCTTTTTCTGGATTTCTTGCGCGCAATTTTGTTCCATATCAGAAATGTGATAAAAACGCTCGGGATAAAAAAATTTAATCAAAAAACTGGAAAATGTTTTCAAGTCCGCGACCGCTGCTTTTGAATTACATTTTTTTTCTCTCTCTCTTTTAAAGAGATTCAACGTCGGAAAATCGAGAACGAGACTTTTCCGCTTACCTTATTTGTAATTTATACCGTCGATAATCGCGCAACGTAATTTAACGAACAGCGAATTTCACTTTAGTACATTTTGATGTACACCGGATTTCGTATATGTGACGTACCTCTTTTCATATCTCTTTAATGTCATTTTGTTAGGCGCAAATGTATGCTGCGCGTGTCGCTCCCATATCGCGCTAATTAATGAATGTAATCATTTGATGCGCCAGCCAGAGAGAATGAAAGAGCAAGACTAAAAGATGAAAATGATATTTAGCAACGAGAGTAGAGGATCGCGATATAAAATTGCGACGCAAAGAGGCAGAAAATATGGAAAATATATAAAATATAATGCTAAATTAAAAGGAAAATACTATTTTTTTTATATCACAATATTTTAAATTTTGTGGAAAAAAAACAATACCCTTTCTGACAACTGAATAACTTGTAAAGTTTTTCCCGTAAAAAAGACAAAAAATTACGATATTTCGCTATAAACGTAAAGTCGTGTTGGATTTTGTTTGTAAAACGTGAAAATATATATGATACAGCTCCGATATCTATAGTATATAATATTTTTCCATTTTATTTTATACATCGACGTGCTCTCATGAAAAAGTCATATTAGTAAAATTTCATCGGCTACAAATAGCTGCATAAAATTTTGCGTATATACGATATACGCAAATAATATTCATCGAAGTAATCATCGAGTTCTCGTTGATGCAAACATAAATTGCTATATACAGCCAATCGTATTATTTTACAACCAAACACCTTTACGGCTCAAAGATCATTGAATATAGATGTCTAGTACAA
The DNA here is from genome assembly GCF_030444845.1 of Prenolepis imparis. Classification (NCBI taxonomy): domain Eukaryota; kingdom Metazoa; phylum Arthropoda; class Insecta; order Hymenoptera; family Formicidae; genus Prenolepis; species Prenolepis imparis. The sequence continues at coordinate 1,322,729 of NW_028141159.1, forward strand.
GTCCCGTGCAATTCCGTCAGATTGCAGCATGCTTGTTCGTACATATAAGCATCAGAATTACGGCGCACAATCCACTCCTTTCCCTTAGCGAAGCGGTTCCGTTTAAGGAAAAGTGCACCTAGGTCATGCAACTGCAGCTACTGCTGAAAGGAATGCAATTTGATGCCAGTCGATATAAAAAGTAATTAGAGAGTTAGCAAAAAGTCCAACTACACGAAATAATTATATATAATTAGAAAATATAATATATATTATATAATATAAATATAAAAATATAATATAAAAATATAATATATAATATATATTTGTTTTCTATGAGCGTATTTTGTCTTTTTCGCGTTTCTTGATAAAAGCTCGCAAAAATTTCTCATACCTTCTTCCGAACCTTTACACTCGTGAGATATATTCGAAAGAAGGTATGAGAAATTTTCGCGAGCTTTTTTATCAAGGAAAAAAAAAAGGAAAAAGAGACAAAATATGCGCATGGAGAATTGCGATTGAAATTGGAGGCGGAGGATAAATAAGACGACACGCGTGAAAAATGTGCGCATTTGCCGGGAGGTGTAAAACATGGATCACGGTCCGCCCTTCTCCCTCCTTTTCCCTTTGCATACGTAATCCGGTTGCATTCGTGTGCATGCCCATCGATTCGAAAGTAGCATCGCTGTCGGAAACGGTATACGGTATCAAAACCCGGGGCGCGGTATACGGACATTCCCCGATATCGTTGTCGATGATGCGACGGCGAACTCGAAATCGAGTATCGACGAGGAAGGACGCCGCTTTAAAAGCCACGTCGGGAACGGACACACGGTGTCCGGTCTAAATCGTCAGACCCGCAGACCTGAAAACGCCCGCGTGACAGTCGCGGATTATCAAGCTCGTGCTGTCTGTATCAGTGATATCGAGCCGCTCGGTTTCGCATTAAACCTGAACGTTGAACATATGTGTTTTCGGGTGTATGTGTCTGTCAGCGTGACGGAATTATGCGGGACGAAGAAAGATCGCTCTCCTGTTTCTACTCCCGCGCGATATACGAGGGTGTTTCAAAATATAACAGCAAATATTTTGAGAGATATAATTCACTTACAAGGAGACTTACGGAAGTGTAACTCACCGATTTTAATGAAACTTTGCATACTTGTAGAACATCGAAAAATAATCGACACGTATTTTTTTATTTCGGCAATGGTGCGGGTTTAAGGATAGAAACCACCCTTTGAACGTTAGGGGTGGTCTCCAAGCATAGACAGAAAACAATCATTTAATTTAGAAGAAAAAATACTTCTAGGGAGGTTTTAGTACAGCTGATTCAGAATCTGACGTCAAAATTACAAAATTCAAAATGGCAGATCCAATATGGCGATTACATCTCATGACAAAAGGGTGCTTTTTAAAATAGAAATCAGAAAACATTACATAAATAAATTAATAGAAAAAATGCTTTGAAAGCTTCTCTAGAAGTCTCTAGAAGAAACCTCCCTAGAAGTATTTTTTCTTCTAAATTAAATGATTGTTTTCTGTCTATGCTTGGAGACCACCCCTAACGTTCAAAGGGTGGTTTCTATCCTTAAACCCGCACCATTGCCGAAATAAAAAAATACGTGTCGATTATTTTTCGATGTTCTACAAGTATGCAAAGTTTCATTAAAATCGGTGAGTTACACTTCCGTAAGTCTCCTTGTTAGAGATATGTCATTTTTCTACATAATCACCCTCCTTCTTACATCGTTGCACCAAAAATGTTTTGGGTTGTGCCTTCAGCCCGGAAAGCACCGCTTCTTTGATCTTACAGCATCTCCCATATAGTCCTGAGCTTGCTCTTTCTGATCATCATGTGTTTGGACCCCTAAAGGACGCTTTGAGAGGAAGATTTGGGATTGACGAGACGAGGTCAAAGAAGCGGTGCATTCCCGGCTGATAAAGGTACAAAGCAAAAACAATTTTTTTTCTAATAGAATAAAGAAGTTGGTGCAACGATGTGAGAAATGTATTGAAAAGAAGGGTGGTTATGTAGAAAAATGACAAATCATTTGTATCTCTAATCGAATTATAGTATATATCTCAATATTTTAATATGCTGTTACTTTTTGAAACACCCTCGTAAAAAAGGAGTTACGAAAAGTAATATACGCACGATCACTCTCTTTCTCTCTCAAGGAGATCAGGTGTTCGCGACACAGATGCGCAAACTACGTAATCGGTCTCGTCCGCGAAAGCGGGAACTTTTCTACTTGAATTCTCAATATTGTTCTCTCTCTCTCTCTTTGATATATGCGTATTTCCCTTTTTTTTTTTCAATAACTCTCTCGGGATTGTTCCACGTCCGTCATCATCGATCGCTTCATTTGTGTTATCGGCATAATTACCTCTGGTTCTAGACTTTTGAAAGTATTCTCGAGCTGCGATTAGGGCGCGTTAACATTCGCATATTGCGGCAAACTTTTCGTCTCTCTCGAGTCTTCTAAATTTTTTTTTTTTTTTTTAATGCGTTATTTATCTGCGTACTTATCTCTTCTACTTTCTTCAGTATCAGAAGTAATCGCCGAAACATATCGTCCAATAGTATCTCAGCATTCTCCGATCGCGAAACTTTAGTTAGCACACCAGTGTTTAGGTTTAGTTAGCACTTACTTCTTCACTCTCGGTATTATGAAGAGTAATCACCTAATCCGTAGTTAATTAAATCTGACGGTCGGTTCCAACGACGCACTTAATGCTTTCATTCCAGTTTAATCCTTTAAAGTAAATTGAGGAAAGTTAGACACCCGCGTTGTACAAACACATACATCCACCCACATAGAAATTCTATATTTCTATTTCTTAATAAACTCTCTCCAAAAATTATATATAGTTTTTAAAATAAAATAAAATAAAATAAAAATATTTCTCTTCAAACATTTTCTTGCTAAAACTAATTATTTAAAATTATTTTACGCATCAATAAATGTTTGGATTAGCCTACATATTTTTTCATACGTTCTCTTAATAAAAATCCGTGCGCGATTATAAATTAATAAATTTTTAATTGTGAAACTGAAACTGATGGATAAAATCTAAAAGCGCGACGCGGTAGTAATGTACTGTAAAGAGAGAATTTCTCGAAAGATTTAGCTTTGAGATGCAAACCGATCGGTATTCAAATTTCACGGAATAAAAAGCTTTTTCTCCTATCTCGATAGTTAATCCGACATCCTACAATAAAGCTCCGCGAAAGAGAGCTCTTCGTAAACTTGAACCGGCGATTCGTATCACTCGTCATAAGAGAGATGAAGTGAAGTTTCTGGAATTCGCGCATACGTCAGTCCTCGCCCACGCGAAATGATAGCTGTCGCATTATATAGACGCCCTTATACACAGTCGCTGCAGCGATCGCAGAATGGCAAGAATGACTAGGGGACATTATCTCACCGCTGCAGCCAATCCTCTCGACAGCCTCATGCGTCAGCCCCTCTCTCTCTCTCTCTCTCTCCCTCTCTCTATCTACGCGAATTCACTTAACGCGCGTGGTTTCGCCCGTAAATTACATGTGGTTTGCAGTTGTCATTCAGTTGTTATCGACCATTACTCTGTCACGCGAGTCTGTCTTTAAATTATCGGCTTTACCTCAGCCAGGCAATCGAAGCACATGCCTCGTTTCGTTCTTTAAATCGGCCCAAAATAATCTAATAAATGTTACGCGTCAATGTATCGAGTAAATTATGCATACTGAAAAAGTATAGGAATTTTTCATTCATTAAAAGGTAGAAGAAAAATTAGAAATATGAGATATTAATTTTTTTAACTTTATCGGATCTCAAAATAAATACAGTCCACAAAATTTATTGTCTATATGTATGTGCAAAATTTTATATAATATAATTAAAATTATATAATAAATTGTATAAAAATTGTATATAATATAAAAATTATATTATAATATATATATAATAATTATATAAAAAAATAATTTCAATGAGATGAAAGAAAAACAAGTGTGCAAATTGGAAACTTGCACATTGCTCACCATTCTATTTCGCTCATTAAGCTTCCTCTATGAGGAAGCCAAAATTGAAAAACTAGCTTGCTCATAGAGAAAGATTAATGAGCGAAATAGAATGGTGAGGAAGCAATGTGCAAGTTTCCAATTTGCACACTTGTTTCATATAAAATAACATTTTTTGTCACGTATATATATGTGTGTATGTATGTATGTATGTACTTCCTTTTGTATGTCCTTTCGTATGTTTCTTTCGTAAAATTTTCATTTTTTGAAAAATTTAAAATTTCATAAAAAATAAATCCCTTTACCGATTTTCGTCAAATTCAATACCAACCAATCTTTAATGATAATCTATTCATGTAAAAAAATTTAAACCGATATCTCAAAATTTACAGAAATTAGAGCAATCACGCCCTTTTTTTAAAAAATTCAAAATTTTATAAAAAAAGAACCACTTAGCCGATTCAAGCCAAATTCAATACCAACCAACCTTTAATGATAATCTATTTGTATAAAAAAATTTAACCCGATATCTCAAAATTTACGGAAGTTAGAGAAATCACGCCATTTTTTAAAAAAATTAAAATTGGATTAAAATCTAAAACACTTTATGAATTTTTCTAAAAATTACAGTAAATAAAAGTGTTGTGCTACTTTACTTGTGTGCAAAATTAAAGCGCTGTAGCTCAAGCAGTTCTTGAGTTATGGACGTTTGAAAAATCCGTAGATGGATACATACATACATACAGACATTTTGTAAAAATGTGATTTTTCGATGTTTTGGAACATTCTAAACACATTGGCATAGAAATCCGAAAAAGAAAATGTTTTCACGAAAACAAAGCTTCCTCTATGAGGAAGCAAAACTAAATTATTGAAACTTTTACGTATCTTTTTATGAAAAGGTTCGCAAAATCATATTTGGATGTCCTAAATGTCTGCCGTTTGCTATATCGGTTTTTTTTTTATACTATTCGGTCCAGTGAGCAGTGGGCTATTTTTGTCTATTTTTACTAAATAAAAGAAGCGCCGTAAATTTTTATTTCCTGCCGGCGACGCGACAGACGGAACAAACCCTTCCAGATTAGAGAGCTAACCGCGGGCGACGGTCCTTTGTAAAGTTACAGGCCGCGCACGAGTACGACAAAGTGAACGGCCGAATAGCTCGACGAGAGCGTAAATGTCGCGTCCGAGATTCTTTGCGTACGCCTCCGGTCTGTCACGCAAAACCACATCGCGAACAATGCCGCGAACCACCGAGAGACCCCAGCAGAAAGCCGCATCGACCAAAAGATATATAACTTTATTATAAACGCCCGTTTTCCTAGTCTCCTAGATTCGTAACGGCCCAAACAAGAACGGTGTAATATTATTTCCTCGGGGCGCGTGCCGATACTATTTTTCCTCGGCCGGAAATGAAACGTGCTATTGTGACAAAGAGAGGCAAGGAGAAAAAAATAGAAAAAATGGAAAAACAGAAAAAGAGAGGACGAGAGAAAGATGAGGCTTGCCGAGTAAACAATAATAGGATTAACCGAATGCGACACGTGTCACGTGCATGGGTACAGAGGTGTGGCCTTTTTTTACATATTATCGGGTGCTGAAATTTTATTCGTTTGATTATATATATAGGATAAATGTTTTATTTATTATAAATAGCGAGTTGAGATTTCGCGTGTTACGTGATACGTCGTGATCGATAATGCGAACGCGCTACCGGCAGGGGCGTTTTATCGCCTATATGTATGAGGACGGCAGACAGAGAGGACTGTTGCTTCAGAATCCGAATTTATAAGATCCCAGCTTTGATTCTCGAAAGATTGAATTGTAAAAGTCAAATAGATACTAACGGGCGCGTATTGACGTATCGCTCTCTTATATATTTATTTTTTATTTTATAGAACGGACTTCTCGCTATATTTATATATAATTTAATAGTAATATATAATTATATAGTAATATTTATTATAGTAATATATATTTATTTATATTTATAATAGTAATATATAATACAATATATATAATTTAATAGTATATAATTTAATAGTCATATTTATAGACGTGAATATCTCGAATAATTTTTTGCTAGTTTTGTGATCGTGTTAAAAATCTTTGCTGCAATTAAAAATATTGGTTTTTATTTTATCTGAATTCTCGTGTTGGTTAAAATAGTCACATAAAATTTTCTCTTAGAATTTACCCTGGAAAATCATGGTATTCGTGGGACAATATGGTATGGAAAGAATTTTATGAGAATTTCTCTGATTAATATTTATCACAATAAAAATAATAATATCTATGCAGTTTAGTAAAAAAAATTAATCAAACATTTTATATTTTATTGTGATAGATATTATTATTTTTATTGTGATAAATATTAATCAGAAAAATTCTTTCCATACCTCTCATTGTCAGTGCAGGACTGATATTTAATAAATATAATAAAATACATGATGATACAATGAAATACAAATACATGAATTTTAAACATGCAATGAATAAGGTCTTAAAAACTAATCGTATCATAATATATCATATCGGAGTAATAATTAATTTATCCCCGCAGCATCAATATCTTTAAACCTCGCGACACGCCCTATCTGTGGCATGAATAGCCTCGATCGCGGATGCGATTATCGGCAGGCGTTATAGCTATAGATATAGCCAATTTCGAAGATCTCGCTATATGCTCGGACAGATCTAACACCTCGTAATTGCCGTTGAACCCTCTGTCCAATTTCGTCTGACATTTGACGTGCACGCGCGCAAAGAACCTACCTATCTACGTCCACCCATGTCAAGCCTTGATATTTTTAACTTTGTGTGCATATATAATACTGTACCTATCAATCGCACATCAATAAAACAATTAAAATATATATACGTGATAAGAAATAAATTTATACTTTTCTATTGCAATGATATTAAACTAAACTTGTATAAACTTGTACATATACTATTTTAAAATAATTATAATAATAATGATATAATTAATACTTATTATTATAATAATTATTATAATTGTTATTATGATTATTATAACGATAATAATTACAATTATAATAATGGAGAGAAAATTGAAATCAAAGATCTGGAAGAGTAGAATAGACGGGATAATGCACATTAATTATTTTATAATTATTTAATATCTTTTGTTTGTCTCTTGCATAAAACGTGATGAGCTCATAGTTTCAATCACGAGATCCGGATAAATAATGTGTTCCTTTCACGTTTCTCTCAAACTTTATAAGATCATTAAGATGTAAAGGTGACGGGGTAAGTGCACATTTGGCGGAAAAGTTGCATTAGAGTTGTCAAGCTCTTCCGTAAGAAGCTGATTTGTTCGAACATTTGTTTGAAAGGGAACCTATAAAGTTCGTCCGCTCCGATCATATCGGAACTGTCGTGTCGTAAATACTCAAACAACTGTGCGCGAGAGTAGGCAAGCACATCGGAGAGATTTTTCGTCCTCGACGACACACAAAGGGAGAAGGATACTTTGATGTATTTAAAACGTCTTAACGCGGCTTCGCGAGCGAATGGAATTATAGCGAGCTTCGCGCGACAGACGACTTATGGACAATATTGATTCGCAAGCTCGGGTGTACATTACATTTACATTCACGTCTTGTCTTGTCGGGCAAACGACCGCGGGACAAGATCGATGTGTTCAGTACACTGTAAAAAAATTTAGTAAATTTACACAAATAATAGGTGTAAAAATTACATGATTAGTCTTGTAAATATAAGAAATCATGTAATTATACAGAAATTATGTAATTCCACAAAATTATGTAGATTTGTCTTTTATTATGTAAATATATCTTCTTTTATATGGAAACTTAAATAATATGATATTTTAAAGATTTTATGTAATTATCTAAATTTTTGTAATATTACTCAATACAACAGTAATATTCTATATATCGTGTTTAATAATATGTATAATAATAATATGTTTAATAATATATTGTGTTTAATAATATGTTTAATAATACAATTATAAAAAATATTTTTACATTATCGTTTTATAATTTTACATACATATTGTAAATTTATTTTTGCAATCAGCTTAATTACAAATGAAGAAATTAATTTTACTTGTATATACTGCAAATTTACAAACGCGTGGAAATTTACAACTATTCTAGTGGGTCTTAAAATTACCCACTATAATAGTTGTAATTTTACACAAAATTTTTTTACAGTGTAAGGAGCTTATAATGTCCGAAATTACTGTATTATAAATTCAAGATTAATTAATTTATTTTCGCGAGAGAGATTAAAACGGATAATGATGGATGTATAAAAAATGTAACGGACACAAAATCTACAAAATTCGTCTTAACTTTGGTAATAAACGCTGTGGTAATAAATGGAATTTGAAATTGATCTTCTCTTAACGAATTTAATTTATAACTCTCCAATCTCTCTTCTCTAATTTTCAATATTAATTTTTTTTTTAAATTAATTACACCTCTATGAAGAGATACAAATTTTGTTTAAAGTTAATTTGAAAATACAAATTGCTTATTATTCGCCTCTCTAAAGAGTATATAATTTGCTGAAAATTCTTTAACTCGAAATTTATTAATACTTTAACATCACCATTAAAAAAAAAAAATAAATTTCGCATTCCTGAAAAAAATCTGCTATTAAAACCACGATGCAAATATGATGAGTCGAACCTTAAATATCCCCGATCTGTAAATATTTCAGCAGAATTCTATGTAGAACGTCTCTGCGTAATTTCACGTTCTTTTAGATATACATATATACAGTTTCTTCGATTAAATTTAAGATCAACTGAGAAACTTAAACTGTAAAACTTTTTTATTCCATCAAGCCGTGAAATTTTTGCAGGGCGCTGCGATGAATTTTCCGCGCGAACGAAGAAATCCGCGCTTCTCTCTCTTTGACCCTTTCGCGTTATTAATATTTACGTCACACAGTCCCTGCATCGCAGCTTTTGCGCTACATTTGACGCATCTTTCGCGATGAAATAATATTCGCATTCACATGCGACGTACGTGTCCTTCGACGTACTCTTTCCTTTCTCTCTCTTTCTCTCTCTGCACGTAACGTCATAAAATTAGAGAGAATTGCGTTTGCGCGCCGCACTACCCCGAAAAGTTTTCCGATAAAACCATCACGTTCGCTGAAAAAGCCCACCCCCTTTTCCTCCCGCTCGATTTTCGGTAAATCGTTTTTCGTCTCGCGACTGGATACTTTCGAGTCTTCTCCCCTGAGCGTCTTTTCCTGAGAGTCTTTTCGTGACAAACTTGGAGTGTGTTCTCGAATATTTCTAAGATTTGCGTACCTCTTGGTAACCTGCTTACAATGCAAAGAAAAAGAGAGAGAGAGAGAGATGATTTCAATATTTTTTTTTAAACTACATCAATATGGCCTTCTATCGCGAATTAAGCTGGAATAGAAAAAGATTCGCCCTATACACAGATTGAAGCCAAACGTGATTCGAGCTCTACCATTCTGACGCGGAATGTAAAAAAGTTGAAACTGTTCGACGCGGAACTAGTAAAATTAATTCAAAACTAGAACGCTGAATTTTTGTATGGAATCGGAAATATGATTATCCCGCGTTCATGTTCCCCTTTGCCCTTTCATGGCATCGGGAGATTTAAACTGACCGAAATTCGAATCTTTCTGCCCCTGTGATCTGCCTAGTTAACCATAGGTATCGTTCTCGCCATGTAGGCGAGAGCTCTCCGATTTCGGGATGCATTTTAGCACGATACAATGTAACGCTAAAATGCACTCGCTCGTAAATGGATTATGAATTATTTAATTTTAGAGAGAGACAGAGAGAAAGGGAGAGAGAGAAAGAGGAGCGCGTCTGCCTCTGGGGGAAAACGAATAAATGAAAATAAAATTAAATTTAGAATGTATTAAAGAGCATGGCATCTCTTACTTTTTACATTTAAAGTTGTCGCAAAGCAAAAATTTTATCGATTAGTACCGTTATTACTTCTCCGATTACGACGAAGAAAATGTGCAAAGGAACGCGAATGGAATTCGAAGGAATCAATAGATTTATTAATAATTTACGTTCAACTGACATTTGATCTCTCATCGAGATCTCATCGAAGATCAGAGTATTTCACTGATGTGAATATTTCACTGATCTTCACTGAAAATATACTCATTGATGTAAGATTATAGCAGTAAGATTTCACTTCTGAAAAATCAGCCACTATTGACTGATTCTTCTTATTGTTAGTGAGATTATTACAATGCTATATTAATAATCGAAATTACTGCTCATCAGTTATAATATAGATATCGATTCCATTTGAGAGAGTATGAAATTTTGGGATATCTCTTCCTCGTATTTCGCGTACACACGATTCAGAGAATCATATACAGAGAAGCTTGTGCCAGCAAACCCTCCCGAATTGAGCTTTCTTTTGTCTCCGGCAGGAAACTTGAAATTGAATCTGTCGCGTTTAAAGACAAGTAACTTATCTCGCAGGAGCATACAGTATAAGCTTTCACGGTATTATCTTTACACTTGCAATCAGTATTGTTGCGGGATAGAAGCCAGAGAGAACTTTGGAACAATAACACGTGTCCAATGACAATTATCAAACGATTGAATAAAACGAAACTTCGTCAATATCGATGTGTATACGGTGCAGTCATTGTGTTTTCGCGGAACTAGGATGGTTGAGTTACAATATAACTGGAATTAGTCATTCTCGTCGGATTTCTCGATGAGATCGAGCGAATAACAACAAAAAAAAAAAAAAAGAAAAATGATACATCACGGTGCACAGAAACGAAAGTTGACGTGAAATATTGACAATCCGCATTTGTGTGCGATAAATCACATTGTTTTTTTTTCTTTTTTTTTTTTCAAAATCTCAAACCTAGTGTAAATACATTCGCAATATATTATTTTCGAAAACTCATTTTTTTCAAAGCCGTACTTTTAAATTTTCAATATTTGTTGTTGGGAAAATTTTTGTATCGATATAAAATTACAAAAGAAGCTACACAGAGAGAATTTTCTCTTAGAGTTTACCCTGAAAATCATAGTAATCGTACAATATGGTATGGAAAGAATTTTATGAGAATTTCTCTGATTAATATTTATCACAATAAAATATAAAATATGTTTTATTAATTTTACTAAAAGTATAGTAAAATTTACTAAAAGTATGGTAAAATTAATCAAACATATTTTTAAAATTCTTTCCATACACTGGCGGATCCTTGGAGGGGGGGGGAGGGTTTAATCCCCCCCCCCTTGCAAATTAAAAGAAACAGTTTTGCTGAATTTGTTTAAAAAATATAAATAAAGAAAAACAAACATTAAAGAGCTATCGACGTCAGAATCCGCTAGTGTATATGTATATATAAGTATAAGATACACTGTAAATTATACCCATTACGCATTCAAGGAGTTAAGTATAAATTAAGTCAGACATAGGACGAAATGATTAGATAATTTCATTGCACGAAAATAATTACGTGAAATTCTTTATATCTATATAATATATATTATATCTATATAATATATAATATCTATATAATATATAATATAATTATATAGATATAATATATATTATATCTATATAATATATATTATATCTATATAATATATATTATACTCATTACGCATTCAAGGAGTTAGGTATAGATTAAGTCAGACATAGGACGAAATGATGAGATAATTTCGTTGCATGAAAATAATTAGGAGAAATATATATATTCTTTATATCTATATAATATATATATATATATATATATATATAAGTATAAGATACACTGGAAATTATACTCATTACGAATTCAAGGAGTTAAGTATAGATTAAGTCAGACATAGGACGAAATGATGAGATAATTTCGTTGCATGAAAATAATTAGGCGAAATTCTTTATATCTATATAATATATATATATATATATATATATATATATATAAGTATAAGATACACTGGAAATTATACTCATTACGCATTCAAGGAGTTAAGTATAGATTAAGTCAGACATAGGACGAAATGATTAGATAATTTCGTTGCACGAAAATAATTAGGCGAAATTCTTTATATCTATATAATATATACAATATGTATGTATAAGATACACTGGAAATTATACTCATTACGCATTCAAGGAGTTAAGTTTAGATTAAGTCAGACATAGGACGAAATGATGAGATAATTTCATGCACGAAAATAATTAGGCGAAATTCTTTATATCTATATTATATATATATATATATATATATATAAAAGTATAAGATACACTGTAAATTATACTCATTACGCATTCAAGGAGTTAAGTATAGATTAAGTCAGACATAGGACGAAATGATGAGATAATTTCGTTGCACGAAAATAATTGGGCGAAATTCTTTATATCTATATAATATATACAATATGTATGTATAAGATATACTGGAAATTATACTCATTACGCATTCAAGGAGTTAAGTTTAGATTAAGTCAGACATAGGACGAAATGATTAGATAATTTCGTTGCACGAAAATAATTAGGCGAAATTCTTTATATCTATATAATATATACAATATGTATGTATAAGATACACTGGAAATTATACTCATTACGCATTCAAGGAGTTAAGTTTAGATTAAGTCAGACATAGGACGAAATGATGAGATAATTTCATGCACGAAAATAATTAGGCGAAATTCTTTATATCTATATTATATATATATATATATATATATATATATATAAAAGTATAAGATACACTGTAAATTATACTCATTACGCATTCAAGGAGTTAAGTATAGATTAAGTCAGACATAGGACGAAATGATGAGATAATTTCGTTGCACGAAAATAATTGGGCGAAATTCTTTATATCTATATAATATATACAATATGTATGTATAAGATATACTGGAAATTATACTCATTACGCATTCAAGGAGTTAAGTTTAGATTAAGTCAGACATAGGACGAAATGATGAGATAATTTCGTTGCATGAAAATAATTAGGTGAAATTCTTTATATATGTATAATATATACAATATGTATGTATAAGATACACTGGCGGATCCTGGGGGTTAAAACCCCCCCTTGCAAATTAAAAGAAACAGTTTTGCTGAATTTGTTTAAAAAATGTAAATAAAGAAAAACAAACATTAAAGAGCTATCGACGTCGTTGATCCTGGAATAAAAGCTAATCATGAAACTAAAAATATTAAATAAAATAATTTTGCAACCCCCCCCCCCCATTTTTGGGGTCAGGATCCACTAGTGTTTCCATACAATATTGTCCCACGATTACCATGATTTTCAGGATAAATTCTAAGAGAAAATTCTCTCTGTATATGTAATATAAATATTAGAAATTTACAAAAATTACAAAATTCAAAATTGCAATTACAATTAGAATTGCAAACTTATATTTACAAAATTACAAAATTCAATTATGGTTACAAAAAAATATTATAAAATTACATATAAAACTTCTTATAGTAAAATTACGAGTTTAAATAGCTGATAATAATTTTTTGCGCGATGTTTATCGATTTGTGCATGAAATTATGGTGAAAAATTCGATCCTTATTGCATCTTTACGAACTCGCTCGCTGTTTACTTTGGAAATGGCAGCGAGTCATTCAACTGTAGGTGCCCCACCTCAATTACTCTGCAAATCGCGTGAACGGTACACAGAGAATATAATCAATGTATAGTAATCATCTTTGTGTGAGCTTATTGTCCTATCGATTCGCTTAGAAATCCATTTAGGTAGGATAAACGGCGTTAGACAATGGCTCGCATTCAACAAGTAATGAAGCTAAATGATCAGTGGACCACCTAGTTACAAACCGAACCAACCGAGTTAGCGATCTCGAGTACTCATTCCAAGTGTAAAACTTTCATCGACAATTTAAACACTATACGTCGACAAGTTTCGCCGGCAAAAAAGAACATCGTTAACAAGTGACCCTCAACTATTCGAAGACTTGCACAAAAAAAAAGAGTGCGAATGTCTCTCTTGTCTTTATATTTTTAACATAAATTTTCACAGAAGAAAAAGCATATTAATTAATCTTTTAAGAATTAGATAAACATGTAGCAAAGCTTATTCAATTCTACACGAATGATTGTAGATTTAGAATAGTTTCGAACTGTTTTGTCTCGCGTACTTTTTATATACCGCGTATATTTTCCATTTACATAAATTTTCCTCTTATCCAACCGCGTAAATTTATCAAGACATTTCTGCCGCGCAGAAGATTCCGGCAGCCCTACAGATATAATCGATTTTCGGCGCTTCGTGCCTTATTTTCGCCCTCGATTTCAGTTTGCGGAGAGAAAGATCTGCGGAGAAAGATGCCGCGGAAGTTTTCGCATCTTTATTCGTTATCTTTTTTCTTTTCAACGAGCACATTGAATGGGAGAGGAAAGCGCGCGAGAAATCGGATGTGGAAAAAGAGAAATGTGGAGTGACTTATGAAAAAATAAGAGAGACGAAAGAGGGTGCGAGAGGAGAGAGAGAGAGAGGAGATCCTGATAAAAACTAGCAAAGTAGGTCGTGTAGGACTATATCAAGTTGCCTCCTGTCCATTATTTCCGTCTCTCATTGACTCATGTTATTTGCCGCTTCCGTTCAACTATGCACGTAAAGATGAGGGAAAAGGAAAACGGGACAAAGTGATGCATGGGATGATAGAAATATTACATCGACATCGTTCGTCCATTAACGTCTAGCATGATTCAATTTTCGAGACTGATTTTGTTCGAAAAATCAGACATTGTTAGACAGATTCTGAATTTAACGTTCTTTTCTTCTCTAGAGTGAATGAGATTATTATATATATATATATATATATATATATATATATATATATCAATCATGTGTAAATATAATTTTGCCTTTCCAATTTTATAATTTTTAATTAAGATACGTATAATTAAAAATAATTAGCGAGAACCTCATAAAAAATGAATACTTGGAGAAAACCAATAACGATGAGAAAGAACAAGATAAAAAAAAAGAGAGATAAATATAAACGATCGTACTCAAAGGCACATAAAAATAATCGAACAAAGTTATTCGGTTTGCGAATGGTCGGAAAAAAACGAAACGTCACGAGAGAGTCATTCAACTCGGCTCGCACACTTGGCATATTTTTTCACCTCTTTGAAAAAAATTTTTTTTCTTTTTTTAATCGCTTCTCCCCTCTGAACACATCCCGTTCGTCGTCGTGTGTTCATTGTGTTCACCGCCGCGCGATTCAGCTGTCTATTCGTCTTTGGAAAATACACTGGCGAAACCCATGAAGCTGACAGCTGGCGGGTGTGGCTTAATAAGTTTCGTCGTTCATTCAGGCAGCAGTCCAGAACAACGCAAGGAAAATAAGAGGAGGAAGGGGTGGTGAACTAAGAAAGACGATGTGTCGGCCGAGGGGTTGAGGGTAGAGGGACGAAGGAAGAATCTCCAATAGTCCAATACCCCCAGCTAGAGCTTAAAGCTCTTTGTCTCTAGCTCTCTCTCTCTCTCTCTCTCTCTCTTCTCTCTTTCTCTCCGGATACCGGGATGCCAATAGCTAGCGTGCCTCGGGGCTGTGTTCCTGCGTACCACGATAGGTCGGCACCAGTACAGACGTAGATCTGTACCGGTACGTTGTACCAGAGTGCGACCGCGTTGCGCGTCGATATGTCACGTGTAAGCCACAATAACCAGAGAGCCGGGAATTTGCAAAACAAACTGTATATAAACTGCAAAGCATAAGCTCGTTGTAAGAGCGACTCTCGCGGAGTTTTCGACATTCGTCCCGCGTATATATATGTACGAGTATATATTCGAATGTAAATAATAATAATGCTGGGGATATTTATATACATGGAGAATACGAACGCGGTGTATATATTATTATTTATCGTTAGACGCAGCAAACTCTTTATGACATGAAGCCGATCATTGTTCGATCGGACCTCTGATTTTGATTCGGTGCACGTGTGAACGCTTGAATCGCGATGTAAATTACATAATGCACACGAGCGAGTCTATTCTCTGTGTGCGTTACACGTGGAGAAATAATCTTGTTTCAACGCGCTTCCTCCATTATTTCTCGATATTTCGCATCGGCCATCGATGGTTTCGTAAAAGAACGTCTGGAAGAAACTTCGGGAAGAAGTCGTCTACTTTCGCAAACAGCAATTGCGAAAAGACTCCAACTCTTATTCAATTTAAACAGCATTAAGTAAGAGAAAAAAGGGTGTAATTGATGAGCCGATATTGATACGTAATCTCTGATGGAAGAATTTTGCAAGGTTCTCGGAGAGATAAATTTCCACGAAACACACAGATAGCTACAATTTACCGAGAGAGAAAATTAATGGCCAATTGATCAATTACTTTTCTGTACCACGACTCTTTTTTTAATTTTATTCTTTTCCGCATGTCGCCGTGAACTTTGCTATGCGTGATCCATCGTGACAACTCGTCATCCACCATTACTAAATTACGTCGTAAATTTTTTAATCGAGATCACAAATACATATATGTTGTTAAGTTTTAGTAAAATTTATATTAAACAGAATTAAAAAGAAACTTGTATATGGTTGCTCTAGGTGATAACATCTGCTAATGCGTTGTTGCATAAATGTCAAAGGGACCTAACTGGGTGCTCGAGTAAGATAGGTATTCGAGTGCGTAATCTAACGAAAACGAATCAGATATCGCAATTAAGTTCATCGATCCGGTAATGACGAGATGCGACGAGTCCGAAAATAGAACTATGTCAACGATCAATCGAATAGTCGCGTAGTCTCGTGCGACGGTTGTATATTTTTGTAACATTTGATCAATATTGGGGGACGGCGAATTCCTATAATTATTATCACGCGGGACTCAAATGTTACAGAAAATGAGCGAGTGTGTTCCCGGAATTCGTCGGGGAGATATGGATTTTTCTCTTCGACCTTGTAACGTGGTCTTCGTCCTCACGAGTGGTGAAGTGGTAACAGAGTAACGACGAGGTTGAATGTTGTGTGACTAAATCGATAAGTGTTATAAACGCGCAGCCTACGTTTATAATCGTTATTTGTATATGTATATGTGTTACGAGAATTAAATTCAGCCTCTTTTCAATTTTGCGCTTTGACTTTAATCACTACTCTTGCTACATATTTACTGTGGTTTAAATACACTCGCATATAATACATTCTTAAAATGAAAGGTTTTAATTAAGTCTCTTTTTAATTAACTAAATGATGAAATATGGATTTCAAGAGAGACGAGAGACGAGACGTCGCGACGATAAGGCATTATTTCTATTAACAATTTTAATAGCGATGTTAAAGTCTTATGATAAATATATTAAAATATACATGTCAATATTCTATTCTCTATAAAAATGATGGCGATAAAACGACTTATTTTTCTCGTGAAAAACATTCTTCGGTTTTTCCGAGAGTTTCGAAAAATGACACTTCGCGTGTAAAATATCTCGCTGCGACAGATGGACATGATCTTACGGAAAGTCATGTTTTACATATTGTGCAGCAGCTTTTCGCGCCGCGAAAAGTAGAACTAGACGGAATATGGTCAGCCGTGTCCGAAGGAAGGATTTCCCTTCGCGCTCGACCAACGAACATAATATGTTTGCATAAAATTTTGTGTTCGCTGAATATATATAAAAAGGAGAATAATTTAATTAATTTCCACTTACAGTTTATATGTATATAATATATCATTATATTATAATACTTATATTATTTATATATATATATATTATATATATATGTATATTATATAGATTGCATTATATATATATATATATATATATATATATATATATATAATACATACATCACTAGCGGATCCTGACGTCGATAATGGGGGGGGGGGGGTTGCAAAATTATTTTATTTAATATTTTTGGTTTCATGATTATTAGCTTTTATTCCAGGATCAACGTCGATAGCTCTTTAATGTTTGTTTTTCTTTATTTATATTTTTTAAACAAATTCAGTAAAACTGTTTCTTTTAATTTGCAGGGGGGGGTTACCCCCCCCCCAGGATCCGCCAGTGTGTATATATATTATATAGATATAAAGAATTTCTCGCCTAATAATTTTCATGCAACAAAATTATCTCATCATTTCGTCCTGTCTGACTTAATCTAAACTTAACTCCTTGAATGCGTAATGAGTATAATTTACAGTGTATCTATATATATATATATATATATATATATATAAAAGTATAAGATACACTGTAAATTATACTCATTACGCATTCAAGGAGTTAAGTTTAGATTAAGTCAGACATAGGATGAAATAATGAGATAATTTCATGCACGAAAATAATTAGGCGAAATTCTTTATACATATATATAATATATACAATATGTATGTATAAGATACACTGTAAATTATACTCATTACGCATTCAAGGAGTTAAGTATAGATTAAGTCAGACATAGGACGAAATGATGAGATCATTTCGTTGCACGAAAATAATTAGGCGAAATTCTTTATATCTATATAATATATACAATATGTATGTATAAGATATACTGGAAATTATACTCATTACGCATTCAAGGAGTTAAGTTTAGATTAAGTCAGACATAGGACGAAATGATGAGATAATTTCGTTGCATGAAAATAATTAGGCGAAATTCTTTATATATGTATAATATATATTATATCTATATAATATATATTATATCTATATAATATATATTATATCTATATAATATATATTATACTCATTACGCATTCAAGGAGTTAGGTATAGATTAAGTCAGACATAGGACGAAATGATGAGATAATTTCGTTGCATGAAAATAATTAGGAGAAATATATATATTCTTTATATCTATATAATATATATATATATATATAAGTATAAGATACACTGGAAATTATACTCATTACGCATTCAAGGAGTTAAGTATAGATTAAGTCAGACATAGGACGAAATGATGAGATAATTTCGTTGCATGAAAATAATTAGGCGAAATTCTTTATATATATATAATATATACAATATGTATGTATAAGATACACTGGAAATTATACTCATTACGCATTCAAGGAGTTAAGTTTAGATTAAGTCAGACATAGGACAAAATGATGATAATTTCGTTGCACGAAAATAATTAGGCAAAATTCTTTATATCTATATAATATATACAATATGTATGTATAAGATACACTGTAAATTATACTCATTACGCATTCAAGGAGTTAAGTATAGATTAAGTCAGACATAGGACGAAATAATGAGATAATTTTGTTGTACGAAAATAATTAGGCGAAATTCTTTGTATCTATATAATATATATTATATAGATATAATATATATTATATAGATATAATATATATTATATAGGTATAATATATATTATATAGATATAATATATATTATATAGATATAAAGAATTTCACCTAATTATTTTCGTGCAATGAAATTATCTCATCATTTCATCCTATGTCTGACTTAATCTAAACTTAACTCCTTGAATGCGTAATGAGTATAATTTACAGTGTATCTTATACTTATATATATACACTAGCGGATCCTGACGTCGATAGCTCTTTAATGTTTGTTTTTCTTTATTTATATTTTTTAAACAAATTCAGCAAAACTTTTTTTTAATTTGCAAGGGGAGGTTTTAACCCCCCCCCCCCCCCAGGATCCGCCAGTGACATACATATATAATATATTACGTTATATTATATACACTGACAATGAGAGAATTTTCTCTTAAAATTTACCCTGAAAATCAGGTAATTGTGGGACAATATGGTATGAAAAGAATTTTATGAGAATATCTCTGATTAATATTTCTGATTAATATCACAATAAAAATAATAATATCTATTACAATAAAATATAAAACATGTTTAATTTTACTAAATTGCATAGTAAAATTAATCAAACATATTTTATATATTATTGTGATAGATATTATTTTTTATTGTGATAAATATTAATCACAACAAAAATTCTCATAAAATTCTTTCTAGATTGTTCTACCATAATTTTCAGGGTAAATTCTAAAAGGAAATTCTCTCTGTGTACAATATATATATGTATCATTAATCAGCTGTTACAAAAATATAATCGTTACACATTCGCATGAGACTACGACTCTTACAGTAACTATTGTATATATAGCTACTGTAAATTAATCTATTAGTGTTAATCGAGAAAAATACCAGCGATTAATATTTCAGAGATCGGAAACCGTCTTGAATCACGTCGATCTATCCCGAGGGTCCTATCACTCTTCCTCTATAACGGAACAAAGTAATTGCTTCCGCGGTATCCTTCGTTTAAATCGCGAACTCGACCAAGGCTGCAATTGAGGTAGAAACGCGAAACTCGGTAAAGGAGAAAGAAAGAGAGAGCCTTTGAAGCCGATTCTATTGTCACGAGCGATTCTGATTCGACAGATATGAAATTTTTGACGGCAATAATGTAGAATTTCATCGAATAATAATGCCGAGGCTCTATCGTATCTACGACATAACAATTTGCTATAATAAATGAACAGAGCGAGATATTACACAAGAGCAAATAGCACACAGTTGAAAAATTTGTGTTAAATTTAACAAATATCACATGTCCCAAACGGTCCACAGAAATTTTTGTGTTAATTTAACACAATACGGATATGTTAAATGATGACACGAATATTATGTTAATATTTTAACATAAAATAAATGCAAACTTCAAGTAAACTTAAAATAAATTTTGTGTTAAATTAACATAATTTTAATGTAAAAATTAACTTAAAAAATTGTTAATTTTACATTTTATCATCCCCACTTATATTATAAAGTAAAATTAACATTTTTTTTCTGTAAATTTTAACAGATAAATCTTGTCACTAATAATATCGAACATATTTATTGTGTAAAATTAAAAGTAAATACACATTGTGTTATTTTTACACTTTTTTTCAGTTACTTTAATAATTTAACATTTGAGTTCAATTAACACAACAGCAATATGTTAATTTAACACAAAAATTTTAACGGGGACCGTTTTTAACAAGAAAACACAAATTTTCCAACTGTGCATACATTTTACCGATGATGATATTAATGGGCAAATCACATTATCGTTGTTAGTTTAAAGCCCGAATGGAATTATCATCCCTCAAAAGAGCATCGAACCGCGAAGATCTCTTGATGTACTTGCCACGAGCGACGATGCATCTGAGTGCATTATTAACATGGAAGCCGGAAGAGGTGGCCAACCTCCAGTCTCCACCCAGCTTTCAAGGTAATTAAATGGACTGTCGGGGAGGGAGACCGACGAACCGGCAATAAAAGCTTTAGCTCGGCGCGAAGAAGGCCACGTTGTATACTTATGTTAAGCTTGCACTACTTGCGTGTTTCCGTAACGACGGATTTAGGACGTAAAAAAGAGGGGTGGACTTCTGAATACGACCCACGCCCGATTGCTATGAATTTTTGTAGAAACATTGTAAATGATGTCAAATGAATGTCCTTAAGTGGATTTTCACCGATACAAACATTTAATGCTAAAAATATTAAAATAATGTTCTGTATAAATTATTGTCTATTTACGATTTACGAATTACGAAAGACAATATGGCTGATCATTTGTGTGAGTTTCTGTGGAGGCGAGATGTAAAAAAACATAAATTAGATCCATTTAAAAAATTAATTGAAGACATTAAAGATGTATATTCTGGCTAAAAAAAGAATAATATAAATTGTTTCTTGTTGACGTTTTCGTTCTGATATTCTATTTTTGTATTTCTTAGGATTCTTTATATACCATGTATATTGTATATCTTAGGACGCTTTATATATATTTGGTATTAAATGTGTTATGTTATTTGAATATATCTTTCTTGATTGTCTCTATTGGAATTCACTGTGTTTAGGCATATACTTTACAACGTGAAGCGAGGTCCACCCTGGTTACCGGCGGGGAGGGTGCGGGAGGGGGCCAAAGGCCCCCTTGCACCCCCCCCGTGTGTGTGTGTGTGTGTGTGTGTGTGTGTGTGTGTGTGTGTGTGTGTGTGTGTGTGTACCCATGTGAAAAGGCCCTATTCTATATAATTACCGACAATAATTTATATAGAAAGTTATTTTAATATTTTTAGCATTAAATGTTTGTATCGGTGAAAATCCGCTTAAGGACAATCATTTGACATCATTTACAGTGTTTCTACAAAAATTTATGGCAATCGGGCGTGGGTCGTATTCGGAAGTTTATCCAAAAAGAGCCCGAGAAGTCAAGCTTGCGCGGCGGTAGATAAAATAATAAATAAAATACTACTTTTTGTATATAATTCTAAAGAGATATAAGACTTATCTTTCTCTCTTGCAACAAAAAAAAATGCCGATGCTTTGCACAATTCGATCTCTTTTATATGATATATCATCGCGATAATTGCATTTATTCTTTGCGCCCTCTGATCTATCTTATGCGTGTGTGGGCGTTTTTTTTTTAAGCGAAGGTGAAACGATGGATCGATCTTTTCGTCGTACCTAATTTGCCTGACTTATGGCATAAGGCCACGCTAAGGCAGAGAGAGAGAAAGAGAGAGAAAGAATCAAGTTATACATATAATTCACACAATTTCACGATAGCGTATTTCTCACTGAAATAAGGTTGCAGAATTCTCAATTCTCTTGTTTCAAGATAAATACGACGCTATTTGAAAGTAATGAATATTATTTTACTCGCTTGTATTACATGTGTAAATCTTACAAAGCGCGTTGTTTAAAAGAAATGCCATCTTCAGCAATCTTTTACTACACGAATGAGATAAATGAATTGAAAAATTAATGATGTCCAGAGAGACAAAGAGCAGAGATTCAGACGTATACAGGGAACGAGAGAGAGAGAGAAAAAGAGAAAGACAGGGAGAGACAAAGATGGAAGCGCTGATGGAACCCATCGCTCTCTAGCAAATCTGATTACGTTACCCCGCGACCATAGTCATTTACTACTACTCTTTTAGGACCACAGATAGCGTCGACCATCCAGATAGTTTCGCACGTGTATGTGTATGTGTATGTGTGTGTGTGTGTGAACGTGTCACATGGCTCACCAGACTCCGATGAGCCGCGACCATCGCGAAAATCGAATAGGGGTTTGTCTCAGCCATTGATTTCCGCCCCGTTTTCAAGCCCGAGAGAAGGATTCGAGGAAAACGTATGGAAAGATGGAATTGCGAGTATTTACGCGAACCGGAAGTACCGCGGAATGAGGAAACGGATGGTTGACGAGGTTAAAAAAGCGATTGACTCAATCATCGCAGAAACATGCGTTGACGTACGCGTTATAAAAGGGAGCACCCCTTCGGAAATAGAAACGAACCCCTTACGAGGCCTCTATTATTAGGTCTCTCTATAAAAGATATTACGAACAGGGGATCCAAATAATATTCTCGACCATTTTCTTTATACTCGCGAATTTTTTTCCCTGTAATTAATTTTTCCGATTTATTCCGGAATTATAAAGGAGCTGATTAATCTTTTGTGTGTCTGCCATAATCGCTTAACATTTTAATTTATAAAGTAATATTTAATTAAAATAATATATAAGTTAAAATTATTAAATATTTAATAATACTTAATAATTTTAATTTATAAAATAATTTAAAAGGCTCTGATATATATAAATACGAAATCAGATATGAAAAGGACTAATAAGAGCCAGACGCAGATATTAGGCGCAACAAAATTGTCTTTTAATTCCTCTTTAATTATTTTGAACATTTTGATCCTTCCTTTGGACCATCCTTAGCATATCGATTAGTAAAAAAAATTCCCGAAACGTTGAAAATAATTAAAGAAGAATTACAAAACAATTTTGTTCTCTAATTCCTGGCTCTTATTAACCTTTTTCATACCTCTCGTATTTTAATTCGCGTCAATATTTTTCACCGTCGACGTACAAGAACGAATACGTTGATTTGATCTATTGATGTTAAATGTATAATATAAAAGTCGATACGAAGATTACATTTCGTGATGAATTTCAACGAGATAATGTCTGTCGTCGACAATCCCTCTCTTCGCTGAAATTAAATTTGTCACCTCAACATCGATCTCACATCTAAATTAACTATTGTGTTTTCCATTTTATCACGTTTAATAGTTAACCAATGTAATTAAATAATTACATGTAATTAAATAATACCGTAAATAAATTAAATAATTTATTTACGGTATCAACAATGCAAGCATAGTGCGCGGTGGATAAATATAATAATAATAATAATAACGTATTGTATATAATAAAGCGTACCCGGAAAATTTACCGGGTGGTATCTTTTTTTTGTTTAAATAATTAACGAAAAGTGAGAGACGGCAATATATCGAAGCGTTGGTTATCTTTTTCTCCTGGGACGAGAGGAAAATTCTTTCCCGGGATTAGTCTCGCAGTTATAACGGAGGGAGGTTCCTCAAGGGACTTCTTTTCCACGCGCTCTTCTCGACATTCGTCCATTCGGTTTGCGTACAAAAGGAAGGATGCGAAGCTAGCACAAGGGAGGAAAAAAAGAGGAGAAGCTCTCGGTACACGTTCTATTGTAAATCCCTGCTCTTCCTCGCGCGAGCTCTCTCTTCCCGTATATTCCAATCTAGCTATCCTTCTCTCGAACAATTTCTTTTCCTCCTTTGAGGCCCCTCTTATCTCCGGATAACGACGGAAGGAGGAAAACTCTCTCACGAGAGGGAGATGGGGGAGGAGAGGGTCGAGAATGCGCGGAAGTCTCAAAATTCCGCGCGATCCTAAGCCATATTAAATTCGCCTAACGGGTGACCCAGTAACCCGCAAGATCGTAGCCTCGTTAGTTAGTTTTCGCGGAGCGACGTATTTTTTTTTTTTTTTTTTTATATATATATATAAAATGACGAGCAGATCGATCGGTCTGACGTCGTATCGAGTTCGAACGACGCCTGCCGACACCTAAGATTGATTGATAAGCATACAAGTATATACAAGAGTTTAGAGTTTGCTGAGGTTGTTGACTTTATTTGAAACAAAACCCAATATTGCACGGTTCATTTTTATACTTGTGAAACAGCTTTGGCAAAAATAATTGCACTAACGTAATTAACATCTCTTGCAAATCGCGATTTTAAATGTATGGATAAATTTTATAAAATAAAATTTTTGAAATTTAATTTACGTATCTAATAAAATAAATATAAAATTAGTAATTATAATATATTAATAATATATATATATATACATATATATAAAATATTTAGAAAAAATATAATAATAAAAAATAGAAAAATATATAACACACATACATAATAATAAATATGTAAAATAAATATATAAAATATATAAAATATTTATATAAATAAATATAAATATAAAATAAATAGAAATACAAAATATAATAAATATAAAATATTTTTTTTGAAATAGAAATTTTCTGAAATATTAGTAAAATCTTCTCTCGGTGAAAATGTCAAGTAAAGCAATCGTCGTCTTCAACTTTTCAATTTTTATTTGTTCGTATCGTTGGTGATTAAAAATTTCGAATTGAAATTCTCTTAAGGTCTTCTTGAAATTATAACTCAGAATACTCCTACGTTTTGCTACACCTACATCTTGAAACTTTGTTAAAGTTTCGCTGAAAATATTTAGTCTTCAATCGCTTATAACTGCGAAACTATTGATTTTCCGAGATTTTCGCCACGAGAAAAAATATCCGCATATCAATGAATCTGCCATTAAATATACGCGAGATGGGCAAATAATATGCTAAAATTTATAACTTCTAAATATTCGACGAGGCGTTCGAGGCAATAATAATCCCCTCGAAAATATATATTTTTTTTGAAAACAGTCAGAGCCAATGATTAATAATCGATTATCGTTTTAATGAAGCTCTTCTATATGTAGATAGAATTAAACGAGGGATAAACGCAGATTCCGATAAACTTGATAAAAAAATAATTCGCCGATGCAGGATATTTGATTTGAGAAATCAAGCGCGTACTAGTCAAATATCCGGCAAATATTTAATCCGCATCCCTAGTTCCCTCGGGCATTTTCCGATGCATGCTGTATACTTCACGATAGACTCACTCTTCAATATTTTACTTTCTTTCCTCCGCCTCTCCTCGTCCCGATATGACGAGATTCGGCCTGTTGATGAAACGGAACATACTTATGATATGCTGGGCATGTGAAATATTTACATGACATGGAAAAAGGAAGAAAATACGTAGCAAATGCCTATTTCATCTCGGTCCTAATATATTACTAAATAATCTAATATCGCTTAATTATCCGATAATTTTAATGTATGAATTTTGTCAGCGCAAATTTTCTGCTACATGTATGTGTCATTACATATTAAGGCTCCTGGGTGCTCACCGCGGCCATATTGGATTGTGACGTCAGAGGCGAGAAAGCACACGCTGAAAATTCTTAGATGCCATTTTTTAATGAAAAGATATTTCAATTAAACAACACTTCAGATGGCTTTAGCACACTCTTAAAAAACCCCGAAAACTATCCTTTTCCCTTTATAATCAATCAACATCTGTAAAATGATCGAGATATCAGACTTTGACATGCGGAATGACTGCGCATGTGCAAAGACCAGACGGACTGGGGTTCATAATATTACATTTTACAGCTGTTGATTGATTATAAAGGGAAAAGGATAGTTTTCGGGGTTTTTTAAGAGTGTGCTAAAGCTATCTGAAGTGCTGTTTCATCGAAATATTTTTTTATTTCGAAATGGCATCTAAGAAACTTTAGCGTGTGTTTTCTCGCCTCTGACGTCACGATTTCGACATGGTCAGCAAGGAACCAGGAGCCTTAAAAAAGGGTCACATATTTTGAGATCAGGTAGTATTGATCAAAACAAGAAAAAAAAGTCTAATTAACATGGATCCTACAATTAATATCTCGAAGACTATCTTTCTATTTGAGCTCTTTATCCTTTTCTTGTTCGTTGTGTCATCTCTACAATGCAGTAAACAAAAGAGTATTTACTAGTTTTGCTATAGTAACACATTGGGTTAATAACAATGGGTTTGTGTATCATGTGAGATTACATTAAAAAGAGAGCAATAAAGTTTTATTAGAGTATAATCAGTGAACATATGTAATAAAAGCTTATTATTCCACACGGAAAATGGTAGACATGATTTTTTATTACTCTTTTCTGTACTCTTTTGTTTACTGCATTGTAAAGGTGACACGACCAACATTAAAAGGGCAAAAAGCTCAAATAGAAAGATAGCCTGTATCTTTAAAAATATTAATTATAGGACTCATGTTGATTAGGCTTTTCTTCTTGTTTCGATCAATACTATATTTGCTCTCAAAATATGTGACCCTTTTTTTTAACACTCTGTATAAATATTGTCGGACACATTACGAGGATGCAGGAAACGCCAGATAGGAGTAAATTAGAAACCGTGGGTGCGGCACATTGTGTTCTTTGCAGCACGATTGAATTTACTAGTGTCTCATAAATATGGACCAGACAACAACGCGGAGAAAGTTCAAAGCTTATCGGAATCTACCGCTTAAAAGCGAATCTATAGAAGTACAGAAGCGGCATTAGCGACTACTATACATCGCATCGGCGATTGGATTTTATGTATTATAGCATTAATCAGCTTATTGTCTTAGTTTATTATACGCGCCGGGTGTGTATATATTATTATTTATTGAGCGCGCGAGCTAACCGACGATTGAAAATGAATTTCCACGAGATACCTGATTACAAAATCCGATTCGTTCCATTCTTTCAACGGAAGATCGACAAGCCGCCGAGAGATCATTAATCCAATTTATGTGCGTCACGAGGTAAAAACTTTCAAGGTAACAGACGGTTTCTACGCCAAATGATTTACACGTGCGAATTATTCATGACAACTCGCCAAGTTCGATTCTACTTTACTTTACGAATTATCGGTAATAATGAAAAGTATACGATATATACCGGTGTCCCATTTTAAAGGACCACTCAAATATCTCATTGTCAGAAACACTTAAATCGAAAAATGTTTCCTACAAAAGTTGTAGGGTTTCGAGGGGGACATAACATAGTAATATTCATATGACCTTGGGCGGCGTCTCCAAGGTCAAATGAAGGTGAGAATGAATTTTGAAAAAAAGAAAAAATATTAGGAAAATAAAATAATGCTTCAGATAAAAGTTGTTCAAATTAATTAGTAGAAAAAGATGTTATAATAACAAATATGGGTTTCCATTTAAAAAATTCATTCTCACCTTCACTTGACCTTGGAGGCACCGCCCAAGGTCATATGAATATTACTATGTTATGTCCCCCTCGAAACCCTACAACTTTTGTAGGAAACATTTTTCGATTTAACGCAGTGTTTCTGAGATATTTGAGTGGGTCCTTTAAAATAGGACACCCGGTACACTTTTGTACAAGAATTTTAGCTCTAGTTGACTCTCTTAACAAATACATACTTGGAATATATTTAATGTCTATGTAAATAAAATAAATCGGGATATTTATTGAACTGTTCTATATTCTTTGTAGAGTCATCGCGCACACTTTTGAGTAAATATAACCTTTCCATTTTTCGAGAACCGAAAACATTCTGGAAAAATATTTAATCTAAAATTTATTTTTTGTAGCAATTATTTTTTTATAATACCGAGGTAAGAATTTTTTAATTTAAAAATTGCACCTTGCCGAAAGAATTGTGCGAAAAAGCTGATGTACAACAATGCATTGGTATTTAATTTTTGTTCTTGATTTATATTCACTTTAACAAGCTTCAATTAATATTTAGATGAAATATTCTGTATATTAATTAATATAAAATAAAATATTGCATAAAAATAAAGAAAATAAAAAAATTATATAAAAATAAATAAAATATATATAATAATTTGTATCTCGCAAAATGTCTAAAACACAAGGCATCAAATCCGAGAGATTTCAAAAATCTCAGCTACCTTGACATAGTAACATAAATGTAAGAGACATGTAATGGTTTAGGCTCGTGGCTGACCCACTTTCTCTGGTTATTACCGTTGAATCTTGGCTCAAGAGCAACAATAACACTTTCATATACGCATTGTATATGCATGTTCAACAATATTAATAGATACACGATATTGAAACAGTAGGGAAGATGTAAACCAAGATGTTACATCGAAAGATATTTGATATTTTCATTGCGCAGTCAAAGAAGAGCATCGATCTTTAGATGCTAAACTAAAGATTAATTCACCCGCGAGGTATCTTCCAGATCTTTTTTGGCCTTTGTTTCGTAAGAAGGGCGAAGGAGAGACTGCAACTATATTGTGTTTGAGTAGATGTACTTGTGCCCCTTTGCCTTCTCCCGAATCTCGAGCTAGAATCTTACGCGCTGCGCTAATTGCCACCATTGTTTCCGCTAAAGAGAAAGAGTAGCGAAGGAACAAAGGTAAAAGTGCTTTTGCAAGGGCCACACCGCACTCCTCTGACTTATATAATCCAGTACTTGATGCTTTTCCTCTGTCAAATTCGTGGTCGATCGATTCCACCCACGTACATACATTCAAATCAACCATGCTTTTGGAAGAAATATTTTATTCCTCAAATAAAATCTTCCACTGTATATTATTCGAATATTTTTCCGTACATTATTTTACAGTCGTATGTGCCATATACATACATATGTAGCGTCAATTTACAGCGAATATTTCTTGCATTTGAAATTGCATCAAATAATAATAATCAAAGATAAACATGTTTCGATCGT
The DNA here is from genome assembly GCF_030444845.1 of Prenolepis imparis. NCBI lineage: Eukaryota > Metazoa > Arthropoda > Insecta > Hymenoptera > Formicidae > Prenolepis > Prenolepis imparis. The sequence goes on from NW_028141159.1 coordinate 1,352,425, forward strand.
TACTGCATTTCATTTTCATTTTAATTTTACTTTTGAATATTAAGCTTCAAAGTTTATTTGATTTGTTTATTTGATGTGCAATTTTAACTTTTGTAACTTTCAACTGTTTTAAATGTGTAAAGTTTTACCCTTAATAATACAAGTACACATAAATTAAGTGTATAAACTGGAAGTCATTTAAAGCCGTAAGGCATGGATTTAAAAATTTAAAAAAAATAAACAAATAATGAAGATTCTCTTTTGACGAATTCATCTATACATATGTTTCAGGCTCCGCTGTCTTGTAAGATTTATCGGATTTAGCATTCGCAAAAATGGGCTGGGCTCTCACCGGTCTCGGAGTGGCTTTGCTCATCGTCATCGCTGCCGGCGCTACACTTGTCCTTTGCAGAAGGTAATCATAATATCCAAGAGAGATCTAAATGAAATAAAATAAAACACAATATCACGCGCGACACACAACATTCAATTTCCAGAATAAAAATTTTTGTCCGATCAAAGGCCATTTGTAGTTGATTTTTAAGAATTTCTTTGGGGATTGTGCTTAAACAAATAAATAAAAAATAGTAGAAAAATAAAAATAAAAAAATAATAAAAATAATAAGGAATTTGCTTATTTAAACGCGTTTGTTTTATGCGCTCACGTATATATACACTAGGGTGGTCGTTAAATGGAAGATCATGTTGGATGGTCATAAATCAGCTCCAAATGTAGAAAAAATAATTCTCTAATTTTTTCAGATTTTTATTTTCAGCTCTGAGTCTCCCTGTTTGCACGTGGATTTTTTCCATTTAAAAAAATACCAATTTAAGTAATTTTTAGATTAAAAATAGAATCAACAAACCTGATTTAAATAAGTTTCGCTGCCGTGAGGTATAGCATGAAATTGTATACGGGGTATTTCACTCGAGTTGTGTGTTATGTTATATTCTTATATCAATTCATTTATTTATTCATTTATATGTTATTTAAATATTATTTATATGATATTTTTTAATAATTTGAAAAAAATACTAATTTACTTCAGTTCTAGATGGAGTCAACTGCAAAAGTAGTGAACAAAATTATTCAATTTTTCATAAAAGATAGTCAAAAATCGTATATGGGCTATTCCACACGAGTCGTGGGTGTTTTTAATTCAGTTAATTATTTTTTATCCATTTTTCAAGCAATATAACGACGTATCTTATATTTTTTTAAATCTTCCTTGAACTTTAAATCGTCGTTATTTTCGATTATATAGGAAAAAGATGTGTAGGGAATTCCATTCCAGTGCTCAATGATTAAGCGCAAATTTTCGATAATTTTTTTTTTTTTTTAGAAAAAAATTGATAACAGAAAAAAAAAATTGATAACAGAAGCAGCTGCAGAACTGTGTTAAGATATTAAGCTCTCATGTGAAATACCTAAAACAAAAGCCCAATGTATCATCAGGACTACCAATACAAGAAAATAAGCTGTATTAAAAAAGAATACAAAAAAAAATTATATCTTCAACAAAAAAAATCAATGGAAAATAATAAATTAATCGATATATTGATTACTCCGTAAAATAATAATTTAAATTTTTTCACTCGATTTGTGTGTAGTATAACACACACAACTCGAGTGAAATACCTCATATACGATGTTTTACTATTTTCACGGCAATGAAACGTATTTCATAAAATGTCGCTATTTTAGACTAGAACTAACTTAAATAAATATTTTTTAAATGAAAAAGAAAATTACGTGCCAACAGGGAGACTCAGGACTCAAAATAAAAATCTGAAAAAATTAGAGATTTTTTTGTTCACATTTAAAGCCGATTTACGACTATCCAACATTAAAATTCTGAAAAAACCCATATAACGACCACCCTAATATACACAGAGAGAATTTTATCCTAGAATTTATTCTGAAAATCAGGGTAATCGTGGGATAATATGGTATGAAAAGAATTTTATGAGAATTTTTATGAGAATCTGATTAATATTTATTTATCAAATATTATTTTATTATTATAAAAATAATAAAATAATAAAATAATAAAAATAATATCTAGTACAATAAAATATAAAATGTTTAATTTTACTATGCAGTTTAGTAAAATTACTCAAACATGTTTTATATTTTAACGTGTAGATATTATTATGTTTATTGTGATAAATATTAATCAGAGAAATTCTCATAAAATTCTTTCCATACCATATTGTCCCACGATTACCATGATTTTCAGGATAAATTTTAAGAGAAAATTCTCTCAGTGTACGATCGAGAAATGAAAAACTTATATACAGCCTTTAGTCTTCGGTCGTCTTTGGATAATTCTTTCCTTTCTTCTTTTAACCGGTGCCGCAAGAATATAATAATGCAATCTAGAAATTGTTAAACGCATTAATGCGTGCAACAGGTGAAGCCATCATTCACAACGGATAATTATTACACCAGCAATTTGGTGCATTTCTGTCAGAGAGATCACAAGTTTGAACCATTCTTTTCCGGGATAATAAATCGAAACCTGTCTCGCTCGACAGTATTAATATTACGAGGAGAATAATTAGGTAACTGTTAGTTCATATAATTGTTTCGCGAATGGAGACATAATTAGATTATTATTGCATTGTGAAATGATATAATAGACGCGAAATTGGGAAATGTGTAAAGCAATTTTCCAAAAATAATAATTCGCTCGACTAACATACGAGTCTTGAGAGAATTTACGTTTAAAATACTATTGTTACATGCTAAAAAAATTATTCTGAGCAACAACAAATATAAACAAAAAACGCAGAAAAATTATATTTGCTTATTAAAATAATTATTAAAATAATTGCTTTATATAACGCTCTTTAAAATTTGAAAATTATGTAGAAAATTCGAAAAATATTTCAGTTTAATTATCAAATCATCGTTAATAGGAGCAAAGAGCGAAATAATTTAATTACCGTATAATTTGCGCAAAATGTAACATGCAAACGAATGCATTCGCGTTGAAAATTGATACTTAAAGAACCAATATTATAATTTTATTATCGAATTATTTTAATAAATCTAATTAAATATTATAAATTTGATGTCTATAAAACGAGTCGAGCGATCAGTCAACTTGGGCTATCGCATTCCGCCCTTTGTTCTAATACGCTATATCCGATATTTCCGAGTTACTATCTTGAACAAGCCTATTATCTTGTGGCACACCGGCATAATTAGCTTCTATATTTGCGTCAATCCCGCAGATATTGCATCGGATGGCAATTTGGAACGAGGAATGTCTGGAGCGTCTGCGAGGAGTGGAGGCAGAGGCTTTCTTGGCTTTGGGCACCTCGGGAGGAAAAGGTAAATTTGTATTCTCGGAAAACGTAAGTTAATCCTGGTTACATTGTAGCTTCCGTCAGAAAACTTCTATTGTTCTTTGTGCATAGCTTACGCATAGTTATGTCATCAAAAAGATATTGATTTACATAATCGCTTTTTTTTCTATATTCAAATAAAATTGATAAAATCGATGGAATTTTTTATCACAAGATTTTAAAATATTTTTTTGTATAATCTGACAGTATTATATTATTTATTAATTATATGTATAAATGATATTAATTTTAATAATTAAAAAAAATAATTATTAATTATGATTTATTAATAATTTTTAAATATTAATTATTAATTATATATATATATATATAAGCTATACTTGTACGATAATTTTCTCAATATTTTAAACCGATTTTGATTAAATGCGAACTTTCTTCATTCAGAAACTTTAGAAAATTTTCTTCAGTAGACTCGCTCTATCATATCGATCACTTTGCATCGCCATTTCTCACGATGACACTATTTCCAGGTGGGATTGGTGAAGGCTCAGCATCCAACCGCCCAGACAATACCAGGCCTATATCGCCAAACTGGGAATACCTCTCAACATCTCCTGCATAGCGATAGCGACCTCCGGCTAGACGCGCAAGGCGCTTTTACTAGGTATGCGACCGATTCGATAATTAAATCTCCGTACAATTTTATGATATTCGTGTGTGTGTGTGTATATATATATACACCCACGAATGTTCACGATTGAAAACGCGTAAGCGCGAGAAGAGGAAAAAGAAAAAGTTTAGCATGACTTATGAGATCTTAAACAAGGAGACCTTTAAACAAGTTCCCGGAAGAAAAAGTTTCTTTTTTTTTCGATTAAAATTAGTTTGAAATATATTTCTCTGCAGTGTTGACGCTGATATTACGATAAAAAGGATTTATTTATATTAGAAAGTATTATACGAGAAGCTCCATGACAAAGTGTTTTGTGCAAGAGCGTCACAAAGCACAATTAAATTAATTGCACTCGTACCTTCAAAGAAATTAATTAAATCCAGTTGGAATATTCTATATATCACTCATGTTATTGCAAACTGAAAAAGCTATACGACAGCGTAAATAAATTATTTTGCGCGGAAAAAACCTCAAATACTTTATAGCTTTCTTTATCAAATTATTAATTAAATCCTCGATCGTACGTATGTGCTTCTCAATCAAATTGATTAAGTTAAATAAAAAAAATCTATATTCTATCTTAAAAAATCTCTCTTTCACACACACACACACACATATTTTTTTTAAAATTTTTTATATAAATTTTCAGATTATAAAGAGCATTATATAAATATAAATTATTTAAAAAATTATTTTAATAAATAAGTAATTTCTCTGCATCTTCTTATTTATATTTATTGTTGCACAGAATATTATATATAATATATATATAAAATGCAAAGAAAGAGATTTATCGGAAATATATATATAGATATATTAAATATTTTAAAGTTTTCAATTTTTTAAATTTAATGATTTAGTTTTATACTTTATAAAAAAATATATATATATAAATACAAAAGGAGATTTATCAGAAATATATATATATATAAATTTTTGATAAAATATAAAACTAAATCAGATTGAGTCTAAAAAGCCGAGAACTCTGAAATATTTTATGTATTCACTCACATGCCTCATTACGCGTATAGAATTATATTATACCACTCATACTGTTATACAGATTTGAGGCTGTCGACAGGGATTTACATCCACCCCTCGGCGGCAGCACGATACCGCCACAACCGCTACGACCAGCTCCTCAACCACGACCGACCGCTCGTCCGAGGCCGTCGCCACTTCAGACGCCGAGCACCGTCGACTACCTGAAGATGCACGAGGCCGGTCCAGGTCCTCTGACACCGCCTCCGTCGTTGCAGAGAGGACCGATACGATCGAGACCCCCCGGTCCGTCCGTGTTTCTCTTTCAGAGCGAGCCGCCGAAGAATCACGGCCCCTTTCCACCGTTGATCGAACATTCCGCCTTCCTGTTCGACGATGCAAACACGATAGTAGAAAACATTCAAATGACGCCTTATACCGATCAGAACCACGTGGATTCCAGATCCATCAGGTACCGTATGCAATAAAAATTATGAAATCTCTTTTTATTTAAAAATTGGAGACCACAAATGTGTGCTGAAGCTATAGAGCTGCTTTTATTTGATCTCTGATCACTTACTACTTACTTTATAGACAATTCGACCCTCCTTCCAAAGACCCGGCGCGACTTAGGTACGGGATGAGTCATCCCCTGGACAGTCACCTGGATAGCGAGGATGTCAATCGGAATTACGGTGGCTACGAAATCGTCCAGAGGAATCATGTCGCGCGATCGTACGTGAGGAACGACTCCAGAGGGTTACCGAACAGCTTCGGTGCGACAAATTCGTCGAACGCGACCAGTCAGATGATCATGGAATCGATATACGGGCCACAGACCGTCTCCAAGATGCTTCAGAACAGCGACGAGCTGAACGGTGATCACAATCGAAAGAACGGCGACGTGCAGAACATCGAGATGACTCCATTCAAGAGCTCCGTTTCCAGCCATCAGGAGGATGTCGATTCGTACATCTTTCATGGCTCTCTGTCCAAGTCGCAGGATCTCCAACGTGTCTCCCAGTACATTCAGAGTCTACCCGACTTTCCCGTCTACGAGCCCGTGAACGAACTCCAAGCATACCCGAGTCGGGAGTCGATACTGTTCGCGAACGCGATTCAGGGATCGATCGAAGACGAGACGAAGATCACGAGCGAATCGGCCTCGAGTCCGATACCCCCGCCACCCGCGCCACCAGATCCACCGGAAGAAATCCCTAAGAAGAGTAGCCCGACCACCGGCGAGAAAATCTTTAGCGCGCTCAGATCCGTCACCACGCAGAGTTACATAGATGCCTCGGAGTTTTATAAGTGAGTTATTATTAAATATTATTATTATTATTATTATTAATATTATTATAATATTATTATATTAATATTCTATTATTATTATTATTATTATTATTATTGAATATTATTATTTATACATATATATAATATTAAATATTAAATTTATTGGCTAGTTTTGGTCGATTAATTTAACTACCCTGTTGTTTAAATATTTAAATTAATATATATATATATATATACCTATATAATCAATTAATGATATAATAAATCTGCAATTTTGACTTTTATGATGATGAGGAACTAATTTTATTTTGGAAAAAGAAATAAATTGTAAAATTATTAAAATTTTTAAATTAATTAGAATTTAAAAGAAATATCGAAAAAAAGAGAGGAAAGCATTTAATTTCGGCTACTACCGATTCTTATAACATTCATTCTTACCTCTAACAGACCTTTTTATTATTGAATTGTAACACTTTTTCTACAGTTCGGTGCTTTCCTCGGCGCAACAAATACAGCGGCTCACTTTTCCATCGTTCGTAAACGAAAATACCGAAGATAATTTACAGGACGCTGAATACTTGCAAGATATGCAAGATATTTATGCGGAAACCGATCCGGATGTGACCGGTCTGGATGGTTCGAAACGGAGTTCCGATCTTTATAGTCCTGAACTGAATCTGGAAGCTCACAGAACGGCGCAAGAAGTACCAATTTATTCCTTCTATTTTATATATAATATCAACAATAATTTATATTCATCTTTATTCTTATTTTCAATCTGTGATATTTTTCTTGCCTGCAGGTATACAATAGTCTACAAGATCCACCGTCGTCTCCTTTATTGGTTAAAGACAACAATCACGAGTCTTATACTTATTTATCAGATCCAAGTTTTACCCGAACGTCGGAGGTACATGTTCTTTTTTATTTCTTCGTAATATGATTGAAGAAAGATATATACAGATTATAAGAAATATATTTAATATAAGAGATATTCAGATATTTATTCATTATATATTCATCATGATGAATTATATATTCATCATCAATTTATTAAAAATCTATATTCTAGGACATTTTCAACAGCCTCGAACAACGACGTAAAAGTATGGAAAGACTGAACGGCATTCACGAATATGTAGAATTCGATGCCGATCCATCGAGGTAAGAATTGGACATTGTAGAAAAAAATTACGCAATGTTCCTCTAGATTGTCTCCTCTTCATTATCTTGTTAAGGCTGTAAAAGCAAATACGTTGCCCATAAAATGTATTATCTTTAGGAGAAGAAACAGCCAAGAACTCTACGCCGCCCTAGAGGAGGTGCAATTGAAGAGACGACTTTCGCAAAGTCTGGAGGAGTCGTATCTAGGTTATGGGATCAACGATTTTACCAGATTGGGAAATCGTCGAAGTTCGCTCGGTCCCGAGCCGGAACCGCCGCCTGACGAATCTACCTTGAAGAGAGCGATCAGTTGCGAGAGCGTATGTTCCGACACCAGCATTAATCTGAACGATCTCGAAGCGCCCATTGTAGGCCACATCTGCGTCGGACTCGAGCACGAGAGATGGGGCGGTCGCGGAAGTGATTGCGAGGGCGATTTGGTCATCAGCGTCCTGGAGGCCAGAGATCTCGTCGCCGCCGACGATTCTCCGGCGCAAGATACTTTTGTTAGGTGGATATCTTTCTCCCTCTTTCTCTTTGCTCTTCAATATAATACTGTTATTCTCAGAAACTAGAATATCGTATTAATTTTTGTACAGTAATATCTTATATTGTAAATTTAATTATAAGTAATTCTTTTAGAAAAAATATTGCTATTTTCTCAAAACTAATTAATTAATTAACTTTCGAGCACAAGTATTCAAAATAATTTTTTTCGTAGGGTGTGTCTTTTACCCGATAGGCAGACCCACGTACAAACAAGGATTTATAGGAGATGTCCATCGCCCAGTTATCAGGAGAAATTCCTATTTCCCCTTGATGGCGGTCCGGCAGGCAAGACACTTCTCGTTGAGGTGCTTGTTTCGCTATTGATTTTTGTTACGTTATTTCTATTTGATGCAAGTTAAATATCATAAGGAACGAAAATAGATAAATTTGTCTTTCTATTTTTGTTATTCTCCAAATATTGATTTGAAATTAATAGTTTGGATTGAGTTAGCGGTGCGTGAATTGAAATAGATTTTTCTTTCCATTATTTAGGTGTTTTCCGATGAATCTAGCATCGGCGGCGGCGCGTCGTTAATTGGTGAAGCCAGTTTGAAGCTCGGATCTGTGACGAGGCCACCAGCTACGACGTGGCTACCGCTCAGTGGGCCTGCCTTACCTACTCCGCATCTAGGAGAGCTGATGTTCTCTCTCAGTTACTTGCCAACGGCAGAGAGGCTCACTCTCGTAGTAGTTAAAGCCCGCAACTTGCGCGGCACGAATTCAACTCCGGGTGATTTTTTCGTTAAGGTGATTAAACTCATAATGCTCTTCTATATATATGTTTCAATAAATAATTTGAGAAAAATGTATTAACCATATATTTTCCTTCACTAAGGTATATCTACTTCAACAAGGGAAAAAAATGCATAAAAAGAAGACATCCGTTAAAAAGGGGGAGAAGAGTCCAATCTTCAACGAAGCGATAATATTTAGCATGCCAGCGCACGCTTTACAGGTTTTGAATTAATTTCCACTTCGAAATATATATAATTATATATATACAATAATAATATATCTTATATATAATAATATATATAATATTATTATAATAATATAATAATAATATTATAATATACATATTATTATATATATATTACAATGAAAACCATAATTTAGCAATATGATACATGTATTTATAAGTGCGAATCGTTATCGTTAAATCGAATTTTAATCAATATTTCGAATCAATCAAATTTCGCTTAAAAGAGACATGGATTTCCCTATCAAATCCTTCCAAATATCTTTTTTTATAAATCTCGATGTCTATTACATGTAGAGATATTTCTATTAAATATACACCTTGTTTCAGACTATACAGCTGAGATTGACGGTGGCGGAATTGAACGGCGATCAAGGTACGAATTCAAAGGCGTACTCTGTCGGCCACATCATCATAGGATCTACCTCGACGGGAAAAGCGCTGGGGCATTGGAGACAAATGTTAGCGGCCTTGCGGCGTCCGGTCGCCATGTGGCATCCTCTCAGGAAGTAGAAGCGGAGTCGTCGCATTTCGCGGGACGAGAGCGAAAGAAAAGCAGAGTTTTAAAAGTATCACTTTTCATGTACCATCTCGTATAAAATTTTGTGTCACGCCCGCGTTCTTTGATGTATTTATGCGTGTCCGGAAGAGATATACGCGCGCGCACTCTTATATAATCTAAACGTAAAAATAAGATACAATCAACCTCTCACGCAGTGTTGCGTGTCATAAGCATCCTATCTATCTAGTATGTTAACGATCGTTTGGACCACTGTATGTGGCGATATCGTTTGACAAAGAAATTTACAATCAATACGGAATCTCTCTACTGCACACGAGAGCGAGAGCTAATTATCTTAATTAAAAGAAAGATATTAATTATCTTAATTGTCCAGTTTGTCCCAAAATCAACTCGTCGTCAAGCGCAAATTTTGCGTTTACGTCGTTATCCGGGAAATCGTGCAAATCTCAATCACTTAAATAACAAAATTAAATCTTTCTTTTAAAAGGATAGATAGAAGGAATAGATGGAGGAATTTTTGACGCGGTTGACTGAATGCGAATACTTCTAGTAATGTGTTCCGTTACATATCTCTCTCTTAAAGCAATTAACTCTTTGAAGCAATTACTTTTTGGATTTTATGAATCTCTCTTTTAGGAGATATTTTAATTGCGAAAGTTCCTCTCTTTTAGGAATCAAACTATGAAGGTTCCAACGTCACGCGACTTGAAAATCAATCACACAATTGTTAGTGAATCATTCAACTTTTCCCCTTCATCATTCTCACAATTCATTTATCACTATCATGAAAATGTTGGCCTTTTATTTTTCTGGAGTGATAGACAAATTTTGAGTTCTCGACATTATACATAATATTGCTTTGCTTGCGTCATACTTATAATTGAATAATTATCATTCGTAAAACAATAAATACTGCGCGGTTATCACCGTAAATAAAAACGGTAAGAATGTATTTTTTCACATATGTGCGCTAATTCTAATCGCACGATCGATTACGATCCACTCCACGACAAGATAATTCGCGAAAAATCAAAGCCCAATTGTAATATTCGATGGTGTCGGAACTATGTTGAGAGACTGACAGCTCTTGCAATAGAGATGACGATTTTGCATTCGTGAAAAATAAGATATACACGATTTATATATAATCGCCATAGCTCCCTATATAAATGTTACGTATTGATTTTTGGGCTATTATATGTCTCGCTTTTTAGAGAGAAGAATTAAGGGTCACAATTTTTGACTATCATTAGAATTTAACTAGATTAGACATAAGAGAGAAGAATATCATAAAATTAGTATATAAGGGAGAAACTGTAGATCTCTCTCTCTTTCCTGTAATTATCACGAAAAGTCGCTGTGTGTGATGGTGACCCATATAGTGCGTGCCTGTTCCTTCGCGATTATAGTTTAAAAATTTGTTAAACGTTCCCTAAGTTTATTATAACAAATAACAGTAAAAATTGCATTTTTTACATTTTTCTCGCCAGGATTCAACGATAAAAAAATAAATGTCATTTTGTTTTATAAAAGTAGACTGGAATTATAAAAAAGAAATTGATAAGAATTATTAATTTTCAGGGTTGATCTAACTTGAGAATCTTATGTGGAAGCTATTTCTTTCTGTTTTAATTCTTCTAACGGAATTAAGTTTTTAAAATAGAAATTATATTTATATATAGCGCGGTGAAGTATTTCTTCCAATTTCATTTTGAACAATTATCTCGACTGTCAGAAATACGAAATATTAGTATTCACAGATTAGGAAGAAATAAAAGGGGGTAAATTTATTAAATAATTTTTTAAATAATTCCATAATTTTGAAGATTAGAAATTTAATTTCGATTTCTGTCTTTTAATACTGTGTTGTTTATAAAGCGCGATCGAAATCATCAGTTCCGACACCCTCGATCGATCCCGTGACATTCACTACTAAAAAGACAAAAAAATGGAAACAAAAACGATCGTTGAACGACTCGCACGAATTAGACAGCCTTTTGGACCTCAACGCCTATTCTATAACTTTTGTACCTCTTCATATATATACATATATGATGGAACTCGCAAGCTTAGTCTCTGTACACGCGCGCATACGTGTACATATATATTATAATATATATATATATATATATACATAAAAAGAAAAAAAGAAGATACATTATTATGAGCAAAATTTTACAATCTATACTATACACTCTTCTCGTCTCATAAAAATTCACTATTCCACTTTGCACTTATTAACTTATGCAGATTTTTCTATCGCCAATTACTATAATGGGACTAATATCACTCACTTCTCATTAATCTTCATAAATCTAATTGTAAGACACATCCCCTTTTTGCGAACGATACTCTTATCTCTCTTCTGATATATCATATAAGCGATGATCCGTGAGAATAAATTTACATAGACGAAATCGATGTAGAGAATGTGTATTTTATGAGAAGCATAAATGTCTCCAATAACGATGGTAAAGATCATATCGTTGTAAAATGAACGTTAGATAATTATTCAGACATTCAATTTTAAATTTCAATTTTTTTATAGGTTTCTTATGCGACATTCTTAGCTATATATTAATATTTTATCTCTCTATAGTTTCAATCTATTAATTTATCTCTTTTCAAATTTTTGCTAAAATCGCTAAAATTTGCAAAAATTAAAATTTTCTTTGTTACAATTTAAGTTTAAAATTGCAATTTTATTTTCTTTTAGATAGTTTAATCGAAACAACTTTTTTTCGAATTTAATTTTAATTTAAAGAGCTGTGCATGTGTGCGTATGAGCGTATGTGTGTATATTTAATAATGAAGCATTGTACATAAGCGAGCATACGCATAATCTGTATGCATGGGCGTATATTTACATATATGCGCATCCATACATATATACATATACATATTAGTCATGATAAGCAGATTAGCGTTTAACACTGTTGTATATCAGCACAAAACTGAACTTTTATTCTTAATACCTATGAGCGATTCATGTCTATGCGCATATTAAAAGCGTCTACTATTACATGTCTACGCGTTTGTTCGTCTACACGTGGACGTCGTATACGCGGTGTCGCGGAAAACGGTTGCGAAGAGAGCTCTATCTTCTCCACCAAAGCTCCTCAACGAAAGCGCGTTGGATGTTCTCGTAACTCAATTTCCTCGCTACGCGATAAAGTTATATACGCGAAGTAATACAAGAGAATGCTCTCTCGAGTTATTGCTACTGATATTACGCACCGCGTTCTCGGGATTCCCGTGTATACGTTAAATCTGATATGATATAAAATATACCATATGTGCAGGACGAGTTCAGGGGGAAAGAAATGAGAGTTGTTTAATAGTTTGCATCTCGTTTGTCAGAATTTAATTTTCTCAGAGGCTAGTTATAGTATGGTAAAAGATAGAAAAGTGATAAAAGTAGAACGAAAGACGGTGGAAAGGCGATTACAGCATAGAAAAAGAGAAGATAAGAGAACATGAAAGAAGAAATTCAAAGAATGTTATACAAAGGAAAAGAGAGATTTCCAGAGAAAATGAGAAAAAGAAAGAGAGAGAGAGAGAGAGAGAGAGAGAGAGAACCGAATGATAATGACAATAATAGTGTAGAGTGATTCGTACCACAAACAGCGCGTATCAATAACTATAGCTTATCTTTTAATAGAATCGATTTAAAAAATTAGGTTTTAAATTTTCAAGAAGCGCACGTTGGAAACCATATGTTATTACTAGCAATATGTTAATAAATAAAAATGATACAGCAATACTATACATGCGCGTCGATATACATATTTCAAATGTATTTCGATATTATTAATAATTTTACAATGTTAATAATTTGTGGGACGAATCACGAAAAACACATATAGCAGTTGCATGAGTGTACGCGAGAGAGAGAGAGAGAGAGAGAGAGAGAGAGAGAGAGAGAGAGAGAGAGAGAGAGAGAGAAAAGAAAGAGAGAGAGAGAGAGAGAGAGAGTTCACATACAAAATACTATATAAAATTTAAATTATTTTATATTTTTGTTACGCCTCTCTGTGATATAATAAGGGCACATTCACACCCCATCCTGTATATGTATATGTGCGTTATAGTCTTCGTATCTCGTTGATTAAAGATGAGACCTTTTAAAGAATGAACCTTGCCAAGCCTTCCCTATTGCATTTTAAAATGCACTCGAACGTACCTCGAACATTTATTATTAGGTCATTAGGAATTGGTGGAAAAATCAATTATCGCACGCGCAAATTAATCCTAATATTTATTGCGCGAGGTCGATATTGATATTTATAAAAATAAATGAATAAAATGCGCGTGCGCAAATTTTTATTTTATTTTCGTAGAGTATTTAATATAACGTACAAATAATTACGGAGTGATTGTTATATCTTGTCCCAAGTATATATAAATTTTTCGTAATTGGATATAAAAAGTAGTCGGACTTTTTGATGTTTAAATTAATGTTTTTGTAAAGTAGCTGGTTTTGAACAGGTACGTTCGAGCTTGTGTTCGTCAAAGGTATAATATATATATATATGTATTGTTATACGACATCTTGTACTATACTATATTAATTGTACAACGCATAACACATGTTTAATACAGGGTGCATCTGAAATAGTGGATCAGAATTTGCCGATATATTCTTGGATCATCTTTAGAAAGAATTTCTCGATGTGTGATTAAAGTATTAAAATAACACACTAATATTTCTTAATTATTAAAAGAATTAAAATTAAAGATCGAAATTAACTAAAATAAATAAATAAATTGTTTTCTTCAGATTAAATCAGTAAAGAGAATAAATAACAAAATGTCTTTACATTACATAATTTCAAATAGCATATTTTATGTGTGTGAGAGAATCTTAATTTAAGTCTTAAATTACTGAAGTATTTAATAGTGAAAATTGAAAAGTAAAAAAGATGCAGGATTTTTTAAGGATATTTGGGTCGATTCTAAATTTGTCAAAGAATATAATAGCAAACGTATTGGATCGCTATTTTAGAAAATAATCTCTATCCTGTATATGCATACATAACATAGATGCAGAAAGTCATGTACTATTAATTATACACGATCATTGTTAATCATGGTTGCGGTTCTATTTACACAGTTCGTTTAATGAATAAATCTAAAAAAATATATTTCAATTAAAATGCACCATGCTTTGCGCTTCATTGCCTCATCTTACACTTATTTTGTTCAAATAAGTCTAGAATACATATTTATTTTCATTTATAATCATTATCTGTGTGTATATATGTCATCTTAATTAATTTTTTTCTTTAATCAGCATTTAATATTATCTCAAGCGTTGATTGTGTCAAGAGAGATTATGTTAATATATAGATATAAAATTTATTTTATTGCCTCTTCCATTAACACACACATATACATACAACTTCATTATTATTTAAAATAAGATAACTTTCAAATTTTTTTTTTTTTTTTTAAATTCTTATGTAACATATATGCAAAGAAATAATTATCTTGAAAAATTCAAATTATTCAAGAAATATATCACTTATTGTTATATATAAGGAACAAGACAATTGTATACTTATAATTAGAAAAATAATTATTTTCGTGTATTTTACAAAATTGATTTAGCTATACGTCGAGCATAAAAAGCTCAAGAAATATATAAAATCTTGAAGCGTTGATATTTTACACGATGGCCAACGATTACGATAAAAAGAATCGATCGTATGCTTACATGACAAAAAAAAATGATAAAAATTACTCACTAGGTATCTCTTCTAAAAATCGATTCGGATAGAATCTCAAAGCCTCTATCGAATCGTCCCTGCACGCTTTGCCGTGCTTTTCTGTGACTAGCAATCGCTCCTGCGCCAACAATACCGATATACCCTCCGATTGTGCGAGATCTTCGGCAGTCATAGATTCCTTTTCCTTCAACTGAAAATTTTATGCGAAAGGTATAGTGGATGGAGGAAAAAATTTACATTTTATTACAGGGTGTCTATTTAAATTTTGTAAAAAAATTCTCTGAGAATTCCCTGATAAAAAATAAAAATATAAAACAAAAAATAATTTATTATAAACGTTTCAGGGAATACTAATTTATTTAAATTAATTAATTTATAATTTATTTAATTATTTATTAAATAAATAAGCAGTACTAATTTATTTAAATATGTATTAAAAATTTGAACAATTTTCTATGAAATTTATAATTTATATAAAATTTTGATACTAAAAATAGATTGTCAATAAAAAAAATCACAAAATTTTAATAAAAACTTAAATATTGTCAAGATAGACATACGTTTCTTAAGTGCTAAATAAAAATAAGATTAACAAAAGGGTAATTTTTTATAAAAAATTCTGAATCCGAAATCAAATTCCATGAGAATTCCCTGGTTTTTCAAGGTTGAACAAAGTTCCCTAAGAATACCAGGTTTTCAAGGTAGTTCCGGGAATATACAGCCTGTATTAGCGTTTGCATAATATTTACCAATTCCGTTATACGATCCACGACAGCGTTATCGTCGTGAGAACGAATTTGGAGAACCATAACGCCGCTATCAAAGCTCCTCAATACAATCGGTAAACCTAAGGGCGCCAACTGTCTACTGGCGTGTAATAAATCCTCGGGAGACAAAAGTTCCAAACCTCTTGCTCTATTTACACGGCAATAAACGTCTGTGAGTGTCATCATGCCACCTACTTCCTGAAATCAGTTATAACATTTCCTATCGCATCTTACATGTATATTTCCCAAATATGTAAATTGCAAACCTTTATCGGTTCTTCCAAGATGTACGCAAGTTGCTTTGCCAATTGTTTAAAGTACTCGTTACTGCTCCTGTACGCGTCTCTTGTTACCGGATCATCGATACCCAAGCTCATTAGATAAGCCTTAAATCTGACAGTTTCGTCTTCCGTTATGTCACCCTGCCTCTCCTGCAATGATCCTGCATTATGAACCTCAACCTGTCCAATCTTACGAAGCAATCATTGAAAATCACCCGTATTTTAGCAGAAATCGTCTTTGAGATGGCCACCATATCTTTAGCCATATCCATCAGTTTTGTGAGATCTTGAAACGCCAACGATATACTCTGGTCAGTTTCTTTCTGCTTCTCTTGCAAACTTCTCTCAATACCAATGATACCCGTTCGCGTTTTTATCTGCGGTAGCAGTTTCGAATTTCCTCGATTCTCATGCGCATTGTTAATCGTTAGTCCTGCGGCAGGAGCCAACTCCCATGTTTGTTTCCTAACAGTATCGGACAATTGCGTTATAAAATTTGAGTCTAAACCTTCCTTAAACGATAGTTTGACATAATTGTGCAGACTATTATCCGCCGGACCAGGCATTTTATCTAAACAGATATAAATAAAGATTGTGTTAGTCTAATTCATAACTCAATCATTTGACTCGTGTAACTTTTCAAGTCTCACCAGCGACAGGCTCGGAGAGATGCAATACGATCTTTTTACTACGTCCGAAAGAAAACGGTCCAGGATTCTCTTCCTCGAAGAAGACGATGTATCGAAGCGACAGCGATAAGCAGGTATTACCTCGTGGTATATCGCCAGGTCTACCCCAGAGTATTCTGTGACTAGTCAGGATTAGTTCACCACCTTCAAAGTTTGTCTGTGAAAAGTTGTTCTGATATTAATATCTATATATTATTAATATATCTATATATAATCTATATAATAATATATAATCTATATAATATAATCTAATATAATCTATATAATATAATCTAAATAATAATATATAATATATATCTATATATATATAATATATATCTATATATAGATATTAATATCTATATACTTATGGCTTTAAAAAAACGCACACTTGTGCGTCTTTGGGGATCGATATCAGTCAATTCAAGTAATACATCCTGGACATAAATTTACCTTTATATCACCGTCATAGAGACGTATAGCAATGTCGCGTCTCACATAAATCTCACTCGGCATAAGCCGAGAATCGGCGTACTCGAACCTATTCATCACCTCGTCAAGCCTTATCACACCTTATCACCAACTGTCAAAACGAAGGCTCATGCTCGCCAGCTCGCCTCCCTCGTGCGATCAGCTGAAACCTTTGATCAGTTTGAAATATCTTTAAAGATGGGCTCGAACTTCAGCCACCGAGTCCACCGAGTGAATCCGACATCTGACGCGACGACCGTAAACATACATATGTATGACAGATGCGCGTTGACATGACCGATTATCGGTCCGCGGATCGCGTCATTTGTTGCTTCCAAGCGACTGATCCGATTGGCCGGCTCCAGAAGTACGCGCCAATCGCGCGCGATAACGTCATTATAAATTATAAAAAAAATACGTCAACGACGTTCGTCGAGTTCTCTCCTGGCGCATCCGGCGTCGAGAGAGAAAGAGAGAGAAAAAAAACAACGCGTTGTCGCGTCTTGTCGTTTTGCGTGACGTAAGGCGGTGCGTGTCGGTTTGGCCCTCATCATCGGGTGGTTCGACGCGGATTTACAACAAACCCCCCAATGTGGCGTTTGAGTTTGGAAGGTTATGGACTGAGGTTACTACGGGGTGTGGCATCGTTGTTATTATTATTTTCGGCGGGTTCGCGAGACGACGCGGCGAGGGTCGGCGACGCGATTATGTCGCGTTGAGGGAAAACAAAGAGAAAAAAAAAAAAAAACAGGCGAGAGAGATCCGTAGTCTGAGTTTTACAGCTCGCTCTCTCTTTCTCTCTCTCTCTCTCAGTAGACAGGTTTTTTCCCCCCTCTCTCTTTTCGATTTTTTTCTTGTTTTTTTTTAACCGCGAACTCTTCTCCAAAGGGTTGTTCGCGCGCGCGAGAGTTTATTCCGGCTCCTCGACGCGAAAACCGCGAAAGGGGAATATGTTTGTGACACTTTCGAATCGATTAGCGCGACCGTGTTATACCGTCACGTTCGACGAAGTAAGTAAGTGAGCGAGTGGTAAAAGTTGCATTTAGTGTCGGGAGCCCAGGCATCAGACCTGGTCCATGAAATCACGTGCAACAAACACGACGTGGGATGTTGAGCGCAACCACCCCCACTCAGCCCCACGAATACACCGAGATGTCTCGGTTAGCCGACTACTTCGTAGTGGTCGGCTACGATCACGAGAAAGAAAGTAAGTCAAAAATTGTGTCTGACGTTTCTCGTCTTACGCCGTCCTTTTCCTTCTCTCTGACTGTACTCTTTTTTTTTTTTTTTTTTTTTTTCTTTTTATTTTTATTATGTCAAGATAGATGACAGATTATGTGTCCAAGTTTTATAGAGAGAGCAGGAAGAAAAGAAGCACAGCGCAATGAAAAATACATATAGTCTGATAATTCCTTTGTTTCGATAAATACTTCTCTCTCTCCCAATTTATTGATGTATAATGAGATTACTTTGCCAAAAAATTACAATCATGGAGTTAATGAAAATTTCCTATATAAGATTGAAAAAGATGTATAATCATAACATGTGTCTTTATGATTATAGGGGGTGGTGTAAGTAGCGGAGTTACATTGCAACGATTCCCAGAAAAAGATTGGCCGGATACGCCTTTCATTGAAGGGATAGAATGGGTATAGAACTGCTTCTTTTTTAGAAACAAATCTATTGTATCATTACTCTACTTACATATGCGCTATATATGTCTTATATAGTTTTGTCAACCGCAAGGATGGGCTTTATCAACGGAGAGACAAGAGCCACGCTTTTTTGTGTCGATACTGACAGACATTGATGCGAATCGACACTATTGCGCATGTATGTGCTTCAATGAAACGGTCTCGATCGTGCCAAGTAAACCCGTAGATGAGGAAGAGGATCCCGTAGATGGAGATAGTCGACCCCTGGTCAGAGCGATACCCGCCATTGCACATCATAGCATTATGTATGCACCCAAATGTCTGGTGCTGGTTTCCAGACTCGATTACATAGAAACATTTAGAGTATGTGAATATTTGTACAACTATTACTTTAAATAACTCTACTGTTTTGATTTGAATCCATTTATAATAATCTATTATTTTTATAGAATTGTCTCGGTATCATTTACACAGTATACGTGGAAAATCTTGGCATACCATTAGAGACTTTAGTCGGAAACATATTAGGATGTATTCAAGTACCTCCTGCTGGTGGGCCACAGGTACGATTCAGCATTGGAGCAGGTGACCGCCAGGCGCTTCAACCACCAATTAGTCCTTCTCTTCCTATAACTCATACTAGTGTAAATTTACTATTTCAGCAATTAGGTAAGAATACATTAACAACAAGTTGCAACGATTATAATATCTCTGTCGATATAAGATTACATTACTAATATGTACAATGTAATTTCTAGGTATTCGTAATGTGCTAGTATTATTTTGCGCAGTCATGACAGAACACAAGATACTTTTTCATTCTGCTAGTTATTCTCGACTGACCGAAGGGTGTCGCGCCCTGACAGCGTTGATGTATCCGTTCAGATATTCGCACGTTTACATTCCTCTTTTGCCTGCGGCTTTAGTCGAAATACTCAGCACTCCAACGCCATTCATTATGGGTGTACATAGTTCGTTGAAATACGAAGTTGCGGAACTTGTAAGACAAATTTTATATTACGATCTCGAAAAGAGTCTCGCGTTTGAATTATCTCATCCACATGCTGAAATCTTTACAGATGGATGTAATAGTAGCCGATCTGGATGGAGGTTCCATAACGGTTCCCGATGGTGTTTCGCTCGCTCTACTACCGGAACCATTGCTCTCTCAGACGCAGGACGCGTTGTCTTTGGTGTTGCAGCCGGAATTAACATGCGCCGATTACGCTTTCCCTCCGCTCGCAACCAGGGCGCCGCACTCGCCCATGCTTGATAAGGAGCTCAGAGCGGTATTTATGAGAGCCTTTGCTCAATTGTTGCAAGGATATCGGAGTTGTCTAACGTTGATACGGATACATCCGAAACCGGTTATTACGTTCCACAAAGCGGCATTTTTGGGAGAGAGAGGTTTTACAGACTGCGATTTCACAACAAGGGTCTTGGACTGCATGTTTTTTACGTCTTTCATCGCGGAAAGAGGTCCGCCATGGAGGCCCTGCGACGTGTGGGATGAGCTCCACAGTAATCTGAGCGATCAGTTGAAACAGGAGGCGCAGGATCATCGAGTCATTCTGACGCATATCCAAGAACTGGCGCAACAGTTGTACTTGAATGAGAATCCGAATCCTCAACCGTATGTGCAGAAGATCCTGAAACCACCCGAGGGTGCGTTCGCAAGGATTCATCAGCCTCTCTTGCCGCGTATCAATCTCGAGCAGGTTCAAGCGATCATCGATGAGGGCCTCGCGAAGAACAATCTCAAGGTCAGGCTGTCTTCCCTACGACCAATTCAACCTCGTATTGTACCCATGGGTCCGCACATCTCGTTCGTTCACGACACTAGACATCTGGTCAGCAACTCTGCTCGCAGACTGGAAGTATTGCGCAATTGCATCAACTGTATATTCGAGAACAAGATCTCGGACGCTCGCAAGACGTTTCCGGCCGTTTTGCGAGCTTTGAAGAGCAAAGCAGCCCGGTTAGCTCTCTGCATGGAGCTGTCGCAGCACGTTGTCGGGAACAAGGCCATGCTGGAACATCAGCAATTCGATCTGGTGGTACGTCTGATGAACTGTGCGTTGCAAGACGACTCATCGATGGACGAGCACGGCGTCGCTGCGGCATTACTGCCACTGGCCACCGCGTTCTGCAGAAAACTGTGCACCGGAGTGATTCAATTTGCGTACACCTGCATCCAGGAGCATCCAGTGTGGCAGAATCAACAATTTTGGGAGGACGCGTTTTATCTGGACGTGCAGAAGGATATCAAGCGTCTGTATCTACCGGGTGACAATTCGCCGCCTAGACTCATAAACGACAGTATTCTGAGTCCTATCAGTCCGCGGGACGGCAAGGAGTTTCCATATCGGGATCGATATTCCATTTATCAAGCGCAGGAACCATCGGCGCTGGAGATTGCCGCGGATCAAATGCGAATCTGGCCGTCTATCGACTCCGAAAAGCAAAAGGAACTCGTGAACAGCGAAGAGAGCACCATGTATAGCCAGGCGATTCATTACGCCAACAGGATGGTCTATTTACTGGTGCCGTTAGACATCGGCTCGAAAACGCATCGCCAGGATCACATCTACGACGAGGAACGCGCGAGTAATAGCATCACGAATAGCGTGGCGAGCGACAGCGGCGACGCCGAGTCCGGATTCGAAGAGACCGATCCGAATGAGACCGGCAGCGCCGTCATACGGATGGTTTCGCGATTCGTCGATCGCGTCTGCACCGAGGGCGGCGTCAGCGCCGAACACGTGCGATGCCTGCATCAAATGGTCCCGGGCGTCGTTCATATGCACATCGAGACGTTGGAGGCGGTTCACAGGGAGAGCAAGAGGCTACCGCCGATACAGAAACCGAAAATCCTGACGCCCAACATGCTGCCCGGCGAGGAGGTGATCATGGACGGTTTGCGCGTTTACCTGCTGCCGGACGGCAGGGAGGAGAGCTCTGCAGGACTGCCCAAGATACCGCCTCTCTTGCCAGCCGAGGGTGCCATCTTCCTCACGAATTACAGAATAGTGTTTAAGGGTATACCGTGCGATCCGTTCGCCTGCGAGCAATTGGTCGTACGAGCCTTCCCCGTGACGTCTCTGACCAAGGAAAAGCGAGTCGCCGTGCAACATCTCGCGCATCTGGACCAGTGTCTTCAGGAAGGTCTGCAATTACGTTCCTGCACGTTCCAGTTGATCAAGCTGGCCTTCGACGAGGAGGTCACCCCTGAGAATATCGATACCTTGAGGAAACTCGTGCACAAGGCGCGATATCCGCCGCACATCTTTCATCACTTCGCGTTTAACGGTCAGATCCTAGTCACGCAGACGGCGCATCATAAGAATAAGGAGAAGAACGCCACGCTGAAGGGTTTCGCGAAGAAGACACTGTTGAAAACCGCGCGCAAGGCCGGTTTCAAACCGAAACAGTCGTCCAAGCGGCAAAAGTACGTGCTGCCGAATATGAATCTCATCAATAGCAACAACAAATACATGACATCGCCCGGACGAATGAGTCTACCGATGACCGACAACAACGACCTCAGTCACGACGACGATCTCAGCGTCGACGACTTCGAGATACCCGGCATGGTGACGCAGCCGCCGACCGACGCCAAGACCCTCGAACGATTGTCCGAACGTAGCTACGTCAGGGATTGGTATCGGCTGGGTCTTTACTCGAACGGACCGCACAACAATCGTCGCAACGAACCCTTCCGGTTAACTTCAGTCAACTGCGCTTACATGATCTGCCGGAGTTATCCCGCGCTTCTGATCGTGCCCACTTCCGTGTCGGACGAGAGCATCCGACGTTTCTGCAGGCTTCATCGCCACAGTAGAATGCCAGTCGTTACCTGGAGACATCCGCGAACCAAGGCTCTGCTGATCCGGGGCGCGGGTTACCACGGGAAAGGCGTGATGGGCATGTTGAAGGCTCATCCAACCTCCAGCAGTAATCTCAAGACCACGTCGTCGGAGACCACCTCGTCCTTGGAACAGGAGAAGTACATGATGGCGCTCGTCGCCGCGACCCCGCTCTCTGTACTGCGACAGGGTTCTGCTTGGGGCATGTCCGACAGCTCCTTGAGTATAGACTCGCTGTTGCTGGCGGCGGAAGATCGTATCGTCACCCCCGAACAGTCGCGTCGCAATCCGTTCAACAAACCCCTCAGCACTTTCAGCTCGTCAGGCGGCAAAGGGCCCAAGAACTTCGGTCGATGGGGCTCTTTGAAGGACAAGAGGCATAACTCGCAGGCTTCCCTGACCTCCGTTCATCACCAGCGCGGAACCGTCAGACATTCCGCGGATTCCGACAGCGGCACGGAATGCGTTCACACGTTTCAACGCGCGGCTCTCTACATTCTGGGCGAGAAGGCGCACATGAAGGGCGTGAAGGCGGAATCCGTCCCGAAGACGGATTTCATTCCAGTAGAGTATTACGATGTGAGACATACCAAAGCGGCGTTTAAGAAACTGATGCGAGCGTGCGTGCCGAGCTCGCCAAACGTGGAGCCGGACCAGAGTTTCTACAGACTGATCGAGAGCTCGGAGTGGTTGCAGCAATTACAGAATCTAATGCAACTGGCAGGCGCGGTTATAGATCTTATGGACATGCAAGGTTCCTCGGTGGCCGTCTGCTTAGAGGATGGCTGGGACACCACGACCACCGTCTGTTCCGTAGCGCAGGTCTGCCTGGATCCGCACTATCGTACGATCGACGGCTTCAGGATCCTGATCGAAAAGGAATGGCTCGGATTCGGACACAGATTTGGCCACAGGAGTAATCTCGCCGCGAACTCGCAAACGACAAACTTCACACCCACGTTCCTACAGTTTCTCGATATAGTGCATCAGATACAGAGACAGTTTCCCCTGGCCTTCGAATTCAACGAGTATTACCTGAAATTCCTGGCTTATCATTCGGTGTCCTGTCGCTTCCGTACGTTCCTGCTAGACTGCGAATTCGATCGAGTCGAATGCGGCATCACCGCCATCGAGGATAAGAGGGGTTCCCTGACGAGTCATCATAAAGGCGTGGACACCGGCAGCGACGACGACACGATCTATCCCGGCGGTAGACTAGCGGGAACCGGAAACATCGGCTGCAATCTCGGACAGAGTATATTCGATTATATAGAGAAACAGCACGCGAGATGCCCGCTCTTTTACAACTTTATGTATACCCCCAACACGGAGAATCCTGTTCTACGACCGGTCTCGCATTTACCGAGCCTCAACATCTGGCAGTTCTACCTGGAGGAGGAGCTGGCGCACGGTCCGGCGTACGATCTCGAAGTGTTGCAGCAGGATTCCCAGCAGGAGGAAGAGGCCGAGGCCGCGGATGGCGTGGTGAAGAGCAATCGTAAAGTGGTCACTCAGGGGTGAGCGAATTGATTTTATTAAGTGTGTCGCATTTTAACGTTTTATATCTGCATATAAAACGCTGTTGGTTTCTAGATACGACGGAGTCAGCTCAACGGTGCCCGATCAGTTCTCGCATCTCTTGGAGGAGATTCACAAATTGGAGACCGAGTTGGGTCATCTACCGCAAAAGTGGAAAGTGCTCTGGGACAAACTCGAATTGCCCAATACCGATTCGCTTGCCGTAAGTCGAGATTATTCACGGATATAAATGTCATAGAAATAGATATTTAGGTGCGACGAAATTATTTTTTAATTCCTCTATAATTATTTTGAACGTTTCGGTTTTTCTGAACCATCCTTAGCATATCAATTAGTGAAAAAATTTTGTTTACTAATTTTTTAATAATTTTAATCTTTTTTTTTTACTAATTGATATGTTGAGGATGATCCAAAAGAAAAATCGAAACCATTATAAAATTATAAATTTATAATTATATTAATTATATCAATATAATTATAAATTATATTTATAATTTATATAATTATTATATAATTATTTATATAATTAATTTATATAATTATATATTTATTCAAAATAATTAAGAAGAATTTAAAAATTATTTTGTTGTACTTAGTATCTGTGTCTATAGCTCTTGCTAGTCCTCTTATTATACCTGAATTTGTATTTATATATCAGAGCCTTTTTGATTTATTATTTTATTTTAATTATTGTTGAATTTTTCATTGAATTGTGTCGTTTTTCTTTCTAGCGGCACGCGTCCTTCAGCACTGCACTGGTACGATACCACGGTCGATTGATTCACAAACGCTCCACCCTGGAATTGCTGTTACGCGGCAAACTCGCCGGTGGAAACACCACCGGGAACGAGGGCTCCGTGTACGCGCATCCGCACAGGTATAGCCGATCGCGATCCACTAAAATAATAACAGGGTGTATATTCCCGGGAAAAACCTTGAAAACCTCGTATATTCTCAGGGAATTTGTCGTTCAACTTTAAAAAATCAGGGAGTTCTCATGGAATTTTATTTGGATTCAGGGAATTTTTAAAAAAATTATCCTTTTGTTAATCTTATTATTATTTAGCACTTAAGAAACGTATGTCTAACATATCTTGGCAATATTTAAATTTTTATTTATTTTTTTTAATTGACAATATTTTTAGTATCAAGATCTTATATAAATTATAAATTTCATAGAAAATTGTTCAAATTTTTAATAGATAATATTTAAATAAATTAGTACTTCTTATTTATTTAATAAATAATTAAACAAATAATAAATTAATTAATAAATAATTTAAATAAATTAGTATTCTCTGAGACGTTTATAATAAATGATTTTTGTTTTATATTTTTATTTTTATCAGGGAATTCTCAGAGAATTTTTTTACAAAATTTGAGTAGACACCCTGTAATAGGTCTGTTCTTTTCAGCTGAACTGGCTGCACCAGTTCAGAGTTTATCTTTTACACTTCACATTAGAAAGAAAAAGATAACTCTGAACTAATGCAGCTAGTTCAGCTGAAAAGAACAGACCTAATAAAACGTAAAATCTAATGCAAATTATATTTCGCACTTGTCGAAGATTCGAACGGTTGGATTCCGCGACGCCGACCCACTGCGATGCGTGCTCCGGCGTGCTATGGGGTCCCGTGAAGGCTGGATTAAGGTGTATCGATTGCGGCCACGTGTGTCACGACAAATGCGCGGATGCTGTGCCAAAGAATTGCACAAAGTATAAGGCTGTGACGGATAATCTCCAGACTCACACGCTCACGAGAAGCGGTGGCGACAACGGAAGCGTAAACTCAAGTATGTCCAGGTTTTATTGCATTAGATTAAGCATAACTTTCTTCCCGTATATATAATCTTCGCGGTGACAAATCGTTTTATCGTCTCTTCGAATCTCGTATTAAGAGTTTTTGTTTTGCTCGTAGGTGTTACAACTATACAAACCAGCTCTCAACAATATTACGAACAATTCTCGAGCAACGTGGCAGAAAATAGAACGCACGAGGGCTATCTTTATAAACGGGGAGCTTTATTGAAGGGCTGGAAGCAAAGATGGTTCGTACTGGATTCTATAAAGCATCAATTGAGATATTATGACGCGGTGGAGGATTCACACTGTAAAGGATATATAGGTATGTATTCGAATCCATTTGATAAAGGAAGGAAAAGTTTAAACGAGATATGTATTATATAAAATCAAATTGTATTACAGATTTGGCTGAGGTGGTGTCTGTTACTCCAGCTGCGCCGATGCCTGGACCACCAAAGAAAACAGACGATAAATCCTTCTTCGATGTAAGTATACATATATGCTTAATTAAAGCATATCTTCAATTTAGTAAACATTTTAATTTAATAATAATACATTTAAATATAGTAGAAATACATTTAATATAGTAAAAATACATTTAAATATACAAAAAGAAGAATAAACTCTTCTGAAGTATATAAAGCATAAGCATATTCGGATAAATTAATATCATACAAAAATACAGTTTTATGCATGTATATTGGATGTATTTTTTTTTAATTTTGCAAGTTGATTTATTTTTAAAATATAATTTCTGTTATATTGCACGATGTATGTACAAGTATGATGTATAAGAATCGTTTTTTTTTTTTACAGCTCCGTACAAACAGACGGACGTATAACTTTTGCGCCTCCGACGCAGCCACGGCGCAGGAATGGATCGAGAAGGTTCAAGCGTGCTTACAATAATGTCGCAGGGCGCGCTCGATTATACTAGTACTAATTAATAAAATTCTCTGGATGTGACTGACATAGAGGGTAAAAACACAGATTTTAATTTTGTTACATATACTTGTTACATAGTCTAATTTTTGTGTATGCGTCATAGACTGCAGTAATCTTGCTTTAAGTATTTTAAAATGCAAACTCTCGTTGGACTGAAAAATAGTATCATAAATTTCAATGTGATACATCCATATCCTCGATATAGGATTAGTATATGAATATAATGTATATTGTAATTATGTCGCGTTATGTTAAAGTTTTTATTCATTCAGCTGGAAGATGAAAGATCGCTATATAATGCCTGAAATCTTTTTTTATTTTGTTTAATATATTTTCTAACGTTTAAATTATAATGAAATATAAAGCATTGAGCTCATATATAATAAATTGTGTGCATATCTATTAAAATATATATACAGAAAGTCTCAGGATGACCACAGTTTCTACGAGTTCTTTAAACAAATTGGAATCGTTCTCTTTCCTCAGTAAAAATATTAAAAATTTAATAATAAATAATTGTTATATTAATGATTATATCATGACAAAGGTAAGGGAAGGAAAACAAGTTTGTAGCGAGGAAATCGTTCAGAATTTATGAATAAATCTTTGTCTGGTATATATTTCTTTGATTTTTCCTTCATAAGATAAGATGTCTTTCAATGATAATTTTTCTAAAAGATAATATTAAGTATATATGCATTCGAAAATCTCTTACTTGCGTGTTTCAATTTTTGTGGAATATTAATTTTTTTATTGTTTTGAAAGATATATATTAATTATACATATATATTTTTATCAAATTTTTTGTATATTATAAATATATATATTATAATTATTGTATATGTGCATATATATATTTTATATAAATGTAATTCTTTTTTTTAAGTAAATGTTCTAACAATATTAATTTGAACTTTTCATCATCAAGATTCATCACCAATATTAAATATTTAAAAGACATGTATGAAGCACTTGTTAATTTGGATCTGGAGTGTATCAATATCTGTCTGTATCGTTTTACATTAACATATAGTAGCTCTTCTTTAAAAAGTTCAGCAAAAATAATTAAATAATTAAAAGATATAAAAATATAAAAACAATAAGCAATTTTTACTAAAGACCAATTTTAAATTTACTTAAAATCTCTTATTTGTTATCTAATGAAACTCAATTTACTTGGGACATTCTGTATATATATATATATATATATATATATATAATAATTGCATTTAAAGCGTTATTTTAATTAATTAATATTGTTATTTGATAGTTTGCGCGATCTTCTTTGTTAAAAATGTTAAGTTCAAAGCTTATATGAAAAAAGGCAATTTCTGTCTCTAAATATGTTACAGCTATTTGATTAATACTCTTGCCATTGCTCTGACAGTAAAATTAAATCAATAAGAACAAATCTGAAGTTCATCTTTTACTGCTCTTCTTGAATTTTAGATCAAATAATATCAACAATAATCTTTATAAATTAATAATTCAATTAGCTATCTCAAATTATTTTATTAAATAATTGAATTTCAAATCGAAAAAATATCAATAAGAAAAAAATTTACCAATGTATTTTTTAAGCCATAGAAATAATACTTACAGTAATTTACAGAATAATCACATTCAATTATTATTGATATTGTCGATATTATATGTTATTGGTATCATATATATTATTCACTAAAATCTTCTTCGTCACTAAAATAGCCATTTTTTTTATAACGTTTTTTTGGTATAGTCGAACTATCTTTTCTATTACATTCGTCTATCGTTTGTTTACGTTCCATTTCAGTCCGCCTTTGCTGAAATCGTCAAATAACATATCAAATGAAAATGTTAACTTTTTATTCTATAAAGATTTAAAATTGTTTTTTTCTCATTTAAGATTTATATAATTTTTTTCTCTTCAGCTTTTAATTAAAAATTATAATTGCACACCTCGAATGCAATGACAGCGCTTAGTGTTTCAGGCTCCTCTTCCGTATCGTCATCGACATCAACATCATCGACGTCATTGGTGTTACGCCTTGGCCTTCTCGTCGTATCATCGCTATCACTATCGAAGTAACTTGTATCATACTTTTCTTGCTTCACATTCTTCTTTCGTATCCTGACTCTCTTTGGTGGCGGTTTTCGGGGACCTAACATATTGCTGCTACAGCAATAGGATAAATGTCCTTCTTGTCCACATTCGTAGCACTGGGATTTGTCCGGATAATCTCTGCGACGTATGAATTCAGTGCTACGACCATTATCGACTGCTATGGAACTTTTCACGGTGCGACCAAGTATCTAATGTAGTTGAAAGAAAAAGAAATGTTACTGTAATACATATATATGCAAATCATTAACATAATCATGATTCTTCGCAAAGCCAGAATTAGAAAAGATAGAGATTAAAATTTTAATTATTCAATAAGACAATTCTATCCAAATTAAGCTTATTAAATGCACATATAAAGTTATTAATATATATCTTTAATGAGTTTGGAATTATATTAAGTATAAAAAATATGCATTGGATAACAAATCAAAGATTATATATAAAATAACGTAAAGCTGCCCAGTATTAAATAATTGAGGGTAAATTAAATTTCTCTAACTTCTGTGTTATTGAGGCCTTTCGCACAGGACACAGCATCTTCTGCTTTAAGAAATAACACAAAGGCGACCCCGCGACTACGTCGCGTTACCTTGTCCTTCAGTATCGTTACTCTGAAAATAAACGACGCAAAATTAACATTAGCACAACGAAACAACAAATAACAAGGCACTTTATCGTTATTAATAACTACTCACTTGACAATTTTCCCATAACTGTCCAACAGCTGATGAATGTCATTGTTGGTTAACGAAAATGGTAAATTCGAAACGTAAACAGTAGACTTGCTTGGTGCGATATGACCGTTCATATTTTCTCTCGATTCTATCTCATTTTGTAAAAACTGTCCATCATATAAAATCTCGTTCTTATTTCACGCAAATAAAATATCCCACTAAAAATATTTTATTCTTCTTTTTGTTTTCTTTTTAGAGAAAACGCTTCCAACCAGGGCTCCAAGATTTGCTTTCAACCTCGAAAAACATTAAGGTTAGGGTAACCTAGAGGTTGGAAGTGGGGTCAACAAATATGTTTGCCGATATATGTAAAAAATATGTACAGCTAAATTTCGTGTTCGATACAGATATTTCGCATTCATTATTTTTTTAATGTAATATGTGCAAAATTTAGTTAAAAATATAAAACCATTTGCATTTATAACTTATGTGCATCTTTGCCTTTTATAGAAATTAGAGAGTTCGTCATCCGATCATATTAATTGTAGAGGCAGAGTTTGGAAGGAAAATTTATTTCCAAAATTCTTTTCTACGTCATATATTTTTTTGTTTTGCAAGAACACTATTAAGCTAGATTGGTCAGCGATATGCTTTGGCATATACTGTGGATCTTCACGAAATTAATCTATACCTTAATTAATAAGTGTAACATATATTTTTATAAGATCTATATTTAAGCAGATATAAACGTTTCTTATAATAAAAAGAATTTTTTTTTTTTTTTTTTTTTTTCCATTTATAGAGGCTATAAATCTTATGTAGAGCTTTTACAAGTACTATCATAGTAAGGGCTATACATGTCAAGATTTATGCGTGTTCTGTAACTTGCATCGTAAAATATATTTTACTTCACTTCGTGTTGGGAGTGTTTGCTTCAATAAAATAATCCAGAAAATACAATGTGCAACGATAGAGTTCACATATACAAGTGTAGAGTACAATTTCTTCAATACTCAGTATTATATTCCCTGTTGCTAGTAAATATAATAACGTGATGATTGATTTTGTCGTTTTCATCACTAAACTGTGTAGCGAAATGTCAACTGTAGTGTGTCTGCACTAACATTCCTTACTGTCACCGATCACTTATCGATAAGCATATTACACAGAGTAAAGTATAAAATAAAACTTCATCGAAGCGTTAGAGAATATAGCCATGATAAAAGTTAATAACATATTACATAAGCAAATAAGATAAAATCCAACGTTACAATATGACGTTCATGACTCTGTCGCTTCCGCGCTATCCTCGTCCCATTCGGTGGCGAAGTTTTGCATCTTCTTGCGCTGCTTATCAGTCATCTCTTCCATATCCTCGTCCCCCTCGACGTGCTCTTCCTCGATGATCATGACCGAGTCTTGATTCTCGTCCATGCTGTTGCTCTGTTCGCTGCACTGCTCCTCATCGTACTCCACTATCTCCGTTTGTTCCTCAACGTATTGTATCACTTCCTCGACCTGATTATCAGCACAATCCTCCAACATGTCTTGAGTCACCTCCTCTTCCTCCTCCATAACTTCCTCGACCTCCTCGACCTCTTCGACGACTTCCTCGACTATTTCCTCGGCATCCTGCGCAACTTCAGCAGGTTGATAGCTCTCGTAAGCTCGATGATCAGCCTCCTCGGCGCCGTGAATATATACGATCATACCGTCGTCCGTACCTTGCATCACTATTTGTTCATTATCAGCGATGTCCAACTGTTGCGGCTGCTGATGATGATCATTCTCGACGTGCTGATAATTCTCATCGTTATTCACCAGCATAATCATATGCTGACCCTCCAGTTCGTGCTCGTTGTAGGTGATATTATGCGTTATGTCATCCAAAATGTCTGGTACGATGAACTGACCGTCGTTCGTAGTTTTTACCATCGTACCATCTTCCTCCTGTGTGTCCACAGTGGCATCCGTATCGTCTCCAACGCCGAGGGAAGCGGCTATGCCGCTGGCGACGTGGCTGAGAGCCTCCGCTTCGGATGACGGTTCCAACGAGATGGTCGGTGTAGCTTGCGTAGACTCACTGGTATCTCTATGTAACTCCTTGTGCGCGCAGTCTAGATGTACTTGCAAGTTCGTCAGGCGCACAAACACCTTGCCGCAGTACGGACAACGATGGCCCTTGGTCTCCTTGCCGTCTGCCATACCTCCGTGTCCGCTGTTCAATTCGTGTGTGGTGAGCTCGGCGATGCTCTTGAACGACTGATTGCACTGGCCGCATTGGATATCCTCGGAAGGTAGAGAGTGATGTCGCGTGGCGGGTCGATGATTGTGATTTATTTGATGACGCACCAGCAAAGTTTCGGAGAGAGCGACGTACGAACAGGCCTGGCACTTCGGGAAGCACATGCTCTTGGGCGGCGGCACGTTGTGCTTGGTGTAAAGATGGTACATCAGGATGTTGCGCTTGGTCGCTTTGTAGCCGCAATGCTCGCAGACTCTCGGATCGAACTTCTCCTCGTGCACATCTTGCATGTGTCTTCTGTACATGTAGTAATTCGTGTACTCCTCGTCCAAATCGCATTTGTTACATTTCCAGGGACCTGTCTCGCCATCGATACTGCCGTTGCACTTGGAATCGTTCTCGTCGCCATTACTGGACAGCAGATGATCGGATTTCAGGACCATGTAAGATACTTTTGTTTTGCACCCAGCATTACTGTCGGAGGATTTCGACTCCTTCTGCATGATCTTCAACCGAATGTTCTTATTGTTCTTCACTAAATGCGGATACTTTTTCAATACTTCTCTAATGATCTTTGCGTGTTTGTTGATGGAATCGTCGGTGCTCGGTCGATTCGACTTAGGCTTCTCCACATTTTCCTTCTCTTCCAGATCGAAACGCACTCGCTTGGTCTGGCCTTCCTGAGATTTCTGCGAAAAAGCCTGGGATATACTCCAATCGTCGTCCGAATTCGAGTCTCTCAGATTGTTCTCATTTCTCTCATTTCCCTGATTTTCTTCGTCCTCGTCTTCAGTTGTATCATTTTTACTGTCCCTGTCCGGCGAACGTTTACGAGAGGCATTTCCTTGTTTATATGCATCGGATGCTTGAACAATAGGCTTTGTATTATACGTAATATCGTCGAACGAGGAAAACACTCCCAGAGCAATATCATCCGCTTCCGGAAGATCGAATCTCGATGGACCGGGAGTTGTCTCCTGAGGTTTATGCATCGAGGATGTGCCGTGGAATGTTCGTACTTCGTAATTTATCGAAGGTATAGATGGAGAATCGTCCAGCTTTCTCTTCCAAATGGGTAGTCTTTAATAATAATTAATTATTGACATTTATTATATAGATAAAATTGGAACATTAAACAACCAATACGGAATACATACTTTCTGCCTGGCAACGGCTGACCAGGTAAGGTCGGCATCGGGGTGATGGAGCTAATGACCGGTTTTGAAATGGGAGGTGACGATTTCGAGACGGTTATTGGTCGCGCGGGTGCCTTTGCCGTATCGGCCTGTAAATTGCTCGTGTTGAATTGAGCATCGAGCAATTTTGTCAGCACTGTCATATTCATTTTTTGCGCCGTACGGTACAAAGCATGCTGCTCCGACGTCCAGTATTCCAATTGTCCAGTGTACATAAAGCTGCACATATAAATGCAATCGTACAATATAAAATTGATAAGAATGTTTTCAATAATAAATATTAAAATGTACGCACCTTATAATAGATTTAACACACTCGTAAGGCATGTCTGAAGGCATAGTAATTATACCATTAAATTCGTCCTTTTCTCTCTGCTGCTGTTCAAGTTGCATAAAATAGTCTGTACATGTCGCCACTACGAGTTTATGGGCCTGCAACAATTGTTATTTATGTATTCAGAATTATTATAAGCTTTATAAGCATTACGCGTTATTTATATTATTACCTGTACAATAATATCGCTCGTAGGAAATCTAATTTTAAGATCAAGAAATTGTTCTTCAGAGTAAAGTTGCTGAACTCGCTGAAGAAAGAATGACCCCCAATTATCCACCTTCACTTGCTTTAATCCACGCGAAGGGGGCGATTTCTCTTGAATTATTCCCGACTCCATTATGAAGTATTTGATAGAATATCAATACCTGATTGACGTAATAAAAAAAATTACATAATAATTGGATATAAATATTAACTATTCTATAGTTTGGAGTATTATAATACAAATTATAGAAAAGAGTAAGTCACAATAAAAACAATTTGCACAAAATCTTTCATATAATAATACTAAACTATAAACTGAAGAAATGTGATCTGGATAATTAATTTATTAATTATTTTAGCTATAATCTTTACGCTTTATTCTGTAAACATTAAATAATATATGTTGATAAAATGCATGTATATACATTAATGTGACAGCAAAGTAACGCAATAGTGGAATAAGACACGCGGATAAAATAATTACATTGCACTTGGTATTGTAATTATGATAATTCAAATAATATCAACGATTTAATAAATAAGAATATATTGGAGTATCTTCATAAAATGTGTCCCTAATATTTCTGCTATATATTGCTCCCATATATTTTCTTGTATAAGTGTATGTGTGATTTCCTCGATCTTACGAGTCGCAAAGAAGCTTGGAAAATTCTATCGACACGAAGGGTCGATCCATCCTCGCTGAATCAAGGACGGTAATAAGGGTTCCGCGAAACTCGTAACATATCTCAATACTCTGTATAGTACAGTTAACAGGCGCGCGCGCTCACGCGAGAATCATAAAAAGGAAAAAAAAAAAAAGAAAAATCGAGCATATCCTTCTCGCGAGGGACTCTCGCGCGAGGAGGGACGCGATTTCGCGAGGGAGAAGACGAGGAGGACAGGATACCGGAAGGAGGCTCGAGAGCGCGGTGGGAAGGCGGGCGACTTGATCTCTCGGGGAACGACATACATAACTATAATCGCGCGTTGTCACATCCTCCCCGGCGGAAGGAAGAGGCTGGTCGGCGTCCTCTCTTGGAGTTCGCTCGCGCGAACAGCTGTTGCCCGGCTCTCGCGAGCGAGCCCGCCTCGCGCGCGATACATAAAGCGAATCGAAAATATCTCTATTGCACACTTACTACAAGTCGGATACCTATTCGCAGCGAGCCCTCAATATTTCCCGTTCAGCACCATCTCTTACGAATTTTCTCAGTATGCAATCGACAGCAAGCATCCCAATTATGTGTCGTGACTCATAGATGGAGCTGTTGTTGTCGAGCGGATCGAAGCCATAGACATATTAAATATAGACTGCGCGTTCCCTACCTTTCCTTTCTTTGGGCACCGTGAAACTTTAGAAAGAGTGAGCCTGATTTCATGGTAGTCTCCTCTTTGTCTAACGACGCGTGGTGGGGGAACGAAGCCTTCGTTGATTCGTAGAATAAAAAAGTAGTGGGAATGAAAAGGTATTGATAGGTTTTGATAGACAGAGAAAGATGCACCACGAAAGCACAGTATACTTATATACAGTAGGGACACACAGCGTCGGAACCTTTGATCTTTTTCAGCTGACCTTTCAGCAGTCCGCCATGTCTTTTGGTTGCAGCACCGTATCAATATTTTTGTTGTACCCATTACTATTAAAACAATTTTGCGCGAAATATTTTCGATATATTATTTTATAGTCATTTTTTCTGAATAAAAATTTAATATTGCATAAAACGCGAAATCAAAATGATAATATTGTAGTTTTACAGATTATATTTTACTATAAATGTAGTCACAGTAATGGAGTTATTGGGTTCTTTATGTTGAATGGGATTGGCATGACTTATAAAAATGGTCGCTTACAATGCGCAAGCAAATCTGCGCGGCTGATTTGAGAACAAAGGACTGTCCCTACTGTATGTAAGTATACTGTGACGAAAGCATGTTGTCTCTTTCTAAAGTTTTAACAGCTTTTTAACCAAACGCGCAGTCTATATTTAATATGTCTATGGCCGGTATTCATAGTCCGATCTTATATTTAAGATCATCTTAAGTCCGAACTTGAGATGCTACGCAGCTATTTGATTGGTTGAATGGGATCTTAAGTCAACCTCTGACCAGACTTAAGATGATCTTAAATATAAGATCGGACTATGAATAACGGCCTATGATCGAAGCACGAAGATACTGAATTTGACAAGAACGCTCGCGAATACTTTTGACAGGTGCTCGAGATTCGACCAATCAGGACGCGAGCAGCCGCGCCTCTGATTGGTCGCGATCTTTTGGGCTCGTTTTCATACGTCAAATTTTTGTATTCAATTCGAAGCGAGTAGATGTTTAACAATTGTATGGATGTGTATTTGAAAAAAACTCGATATAAAATAATGATCCGATGGTAATTAATAATGATCGATAATTATGTGCAAATTAAATGCATTTTTAATTAAATATGAATTCATGAGAATTGGATTTTAGGTCTACACCGAAGGAAGATATTGGATACATTTCTCGATTTGTCCGTATTGTAAATTTTATCCAAACGATGTAAAAATGTAAAAGGCGATTAAAATCAATGTAAGAGGAAAAAACGTCTTTATATTATTTTTATTCTCGATATTTTTATGTCGATTCTTGAATTAGTGTCGTATTACTACAAATTGAAGTTCCATGTTCCATCTCTCTTCGGAGAACGAGTGTGACGTTACGTGATGGTGGACGAATGTTTTCGAGGCTCTTTCTCTCTTTATTGTGAGATATAACCGAGTGATGTTCTAATTCGAATAACACTATCGCAGGAGGAAATAACTGATACAGGATGGATGCGGCTACGGCGGATAAAAGATTGCAGGATCTGCCACCTAAAGGAGGCTATGGTCCCATTCAAACGGACCGGGTTAAGCTTCGCTCCATTCTTGGGGGTAAAAAGCAGATTTATATATGATACAATTATCTATCGATACAATTTTCTTTTCATCGAATCGTTAAATAAAAAAAAAATAAATAAAAAAAAATAGTGACCTACAACGTTACGTAATAATGTTTTCGTTCAACTTTGCAGCCAGGAGCACGCTCACGATTTTCTTCACCACCACAGTGGTTGGATTCTACGCCTACTATCTGAACTACAAGCTTGTTAAACGAAACCAGATTGAGATGAGAAGCGCACGTCTAGCTATCTGGCCAGCACTGATAGCGGAACGAGATAGAGCGTAAGAATGTCATGCATAGTCTTGCCATCCAATGCTTTATTATAGCTAATGGAATTGAATAAGAGATCTCAATTAGATGACCTTGCTTGAATGCTATGATTTTTATAATCATTTCTCTATTTTTGCACAAGTGTCTTGAAACAAATGAGACGCAATCGAGATGAGGAGGCAGAGTTGATGAAGAATGTCGAGGGATGGGAAGTCGGTACTTACTACGGAGAACCGATATACTTCCTGGATGAGGAAAATCAATTCAGGGAACCTCTGTTCATTGAACACTTCGCGCATGCTGACCCTGAAAAAGTCGCCGATCGTAGTTGCCGTCACTTGATGACATAAAGGTATCGTTAACATTTGGGATTCACTCGCAGGTTCTGGCCACTTGTGGCTTATTATAAATTGTAAACCCAACAATAAACCTGCATAAAGTAGTAGTCTGTTAATAATAATGAGAAGTATAATTATATCGTGAGTAAATTATTATAACATTTTAAATATCCGCAGGTTAGAATAAAATTGTGTTCAGTAATATTCCTGTATGCGAATATTCTCTTTCCTAAATTTTTGGCGTTTATTTCAGTTACTTAAAGTGATATAAGCTTAATAAAATGTTATTTGATGCCTTTTTGCTCCTTTCTTTAAGTTTCTATAATAAATATCAAATCAAATATCTATACATGATATAATTATTTATGCATATATATGATTTAATTATGTCTTCACACTTAACTTTTATAAGCTATAAAGTGATAATTAGATAAAAGTTTAAAGTTTCTATATTTGTATATAAAAAAAGGGGGGGGGGAAAGTAACGGAACGAAAAGAGCAAACTTGATTTGCTACGCTATTTTATTGATACAACTTTCGATTGATTGGTAGCTTTTGGTGTCAACAATATGGCGTACCTTTTTATACATGTTACCTCATGATAACATCTTGTTATTTTTAGTTCATGCACACAACGCGCATGTATATATACATATATGTATATAAATCCGATATATTATCAATATTTGTCTGCAAATATTCAATGAAAAAAAAAAAAGTCATTTTTGATTAAACTTATATTTGTTACAAAGAAACAAGAGAAAAGATGAAACATGTGTAAATTCTAATAAAATTCAAGGTATACTAGGCTTATTTTCTCATATCTACAGCATTTTAAGAAGAAGCAAAAATGATGAAAGGATTTGAGAACAGAAAATGTTTAACTCGCGTTCCTTCCCTCCGACGTTCGAAAAGTCAACGCGAAACTCGTTCGAGTCGACGCGCGCCAATGAACGATCAGCGCGGGCGGCAACAGCCAATCGGCGGCGCGCGCGGGCGATCACGTGGTACTTGGCGTCCGCGTATGGGACGCTCGCGTGTCACGTGCTCCGCAGTTTCGCTCCGCTCGTGGTTTTTTTCCTCTCCTCTCTCCCTGCTGCCGGACGGGTGGCGATGCGATTTCCAGAAACGCGGTAACCAATGCGTCGTCGCTGTAGGCGCGCGGCAACGGTACACCGCGTCGATCCGTATCCGTACCGCCGCCGGCTACGAAACAAGTGTCTGTATACAAGATGGCGGCGCCCGGAGCTCCCACCGTCACGGAGATCGCCAGGAAGCAGCATCGAGCAGCTTCGGCAGACGCGGCTCAGCCGCAGCGACGAGCGTGAAGCGAGTCCCCTTTAATTCCTAGCGGTAGCTACGGCAACGCGCGGTGTTAATTACGACGACGACGACGACGACGGCGACGGCGACGACCTGACCTGACCGCGAACCGACCGGTGCGGTAGATAGAGTGCGACGCAGCTAGACGAGACGAGGCGAGGCGAGGTGCGGGTGAATAGTGCAGTGTGGTGCAGCGCGCTGCCTATCCCGGGGAAGAGCGGCGTCGCAGCGAGCCGAGCATCACCACGGGCGGCGGTAGAGGCAGCGGCAGCGGCGACGACGGCGTCACCAGTCACCACGAAGGATGCGGCCCGAGGAACGGAAGAGGAAGCTCGATGCGTAGCCTAGGCCACCAACGGTGAAGGCAGGTAGTCGAGCGAACGAAGGCACGTAGGTAGGTAGGTAGCCGCTCTCGACGAAGAAGAAGAAGAGGCCAACGAGGTGTGGGCCTTATCGGTGGGATAGAGTGAGAGAGCGAGAGTGAGAAGGAAGGAGATAGAGAGAGACGGAAGGAGAGAGAGAGAGAGCAAGATAGAAAGAGAGAGCACGGAGTCTGCTGCCAGTTCGTCCCCGGGCAGCGGTAGAGAGACCGTGAGATTACGTTGTCTCGTTGTCGTCGTCCATCATAGTTTTTCCATCCGTCCGGCTGGGAGGACTTAGGTAGTTGAAACGTTGCGACGTTGTCGGCGCGTCACTCCCATCCGTAGTCCGTGGTCTCTCGCCATCGACGCCGACGACGACGACAACGACGACGACGACGACGACGCTGTAGTTACGATTACGACGGAGGGATCAGTGAGAAGGAGAGAGACAGCGAGGGACGCGAATTTTTCTCGATGGAGAGCGCGAGGAACGTAACGATAGCGCCGATGTCGGCGACGACGTCGACGAGGATGACGTCTTCGTCGACGACGACGATGCCGATGGAGCGGAGGAGATCTTATCACGATCTCTGTCGCCTGTGCGCCTCTTACGACAACGTCAGCATGCACATATTCGGGCAGGAAGGCATAAACCGGCAGCTCGTTGACAAAATCCAGACCTGCCTGCCGTTCAAGGTGAGTCCCTTTGTTCTTCTCTTCTTCGCCGCTTGATATTATCCCGTTTCCTCGTGGAGAACCTCGCTTTCGAACCTCCACGTCTTTCTTTTCTCTTCCCTTCTTTTCCCTCTTCCGTCTCTCTTCATCTCTTTGTCCCGTAGCGTCCCTCGTTCCTTCTCTCTCTCTCTTTCTCTCGATTTCATTTACGTTTCTGAGTCACCTCCCTCGACGCTTCGTGGCCCTGCACCACTCGTCCTCGATCTCATTCTTCCGAGACGTGATCGAGAGGGAGAGAGAGAGAGAAAGAGAGAGAGAGAGAAAGAGAGAGAGAGAGAGAGAGACGGACAGAGAGTGCGAGAGAGACAGCGACAGGCAGGCAGACGGAGAGAAAGAGAGAGAGAGAGAGAGAGAGAGAGAGAGAGAGAGAGAGAGAGAGAGAGAGAGAGAGAGAGAGAGAGAGAGATTCACGGACGACTCGTTCGGCATCGACGGGGCGTTACTGGGTGAAGGTTTCCTTCCCACCGCCGCGTCGTCGCCGTCGGCCATCGCGTTCGCTCGCTCGCTCTTTCGCTCGCCGAGCGAGCGAGCGTGTCCTCGAATTCCACCCAGTGCAGCGGAATCGCCATCGCTTATCGAGGACGGCGAGGCCTCGGCAAGGAGAGACGGACGCCCCGTCGCGCGACGCGCCGACGACATTTTGTTTGTCGCCACGACTCAACTACTCTTCCTTCCTCCACGAGGGACTCGGTCATCGCCGACCGGAGCGAGTCGTCTGAATTGGATGTAGATCCTTTGCTGGCTCCCGGCGAATTTTCCTCGTCTTCTCCTCCTTCTCTCGTGCCCTTTGATATTTTTCACGAGATCACGTGCTGCACCATCCCTGTTGCACGAGAGGGATGTTGCTCTATCCCAGAGCACGTTTAATCAAGAGTATCCATCCGGTTTATCTCTAGTCGCTTTATTAATCAAGGGGGTTTATTTAAGCTCGCGCGCGTGTAGAGAGATAAAAAAGATGGAAAACAAAAATAAATAATGTACTTATTACGAAACACGCGAGCTTCCTCGAGGATGCATTTATTATTCTTTGAAATATGTACGAGACACGTGACGAAACACGCGATCTCCTTTAAGATGCCTTATACCTTATCCTTATACTATATGAATTATTAATTTGCATAATATTCTGGGGTTACAAGTTCAAATAAATTTATATATATTATATAATTTATATTCAATATAATTTTAATAAGATAATAAATTTATGAGAGATTTAAAAATATAAAAAAAAATTAATTTATAAAAAGATTATAAATATTATCGTTAAATCCCTCAGAAATTGTATTTTTTATAACAATTTATTTGTAAAAGTTAAATTTGTTAAAGAATTTCTTCTTCGATAAAAACGTTTTACGCGGTAGTTTATATGTGATGCATCAGAGGGAAGCGAAATTTTAATTTTCGGTAAATTTCTGAAGAGACCGCTAATTGCATCTTAGAATTGCAGATTGCATCCGAGTTGTATTCATTGAGATTGATTGTTACGAAATTCTCGTCGGCGACGAACGTAACGTACGACGTGCATTTTAATAACGAGAGGATAGAGGCGCGAACATTTTACGAGGGATTTACTAGTTTTTAACGACGCGAAAGATAATTAAAATAGCAGTCAATATAATAATAACATTGTGCTTGCGACAGATTTATTCGCATATGATATATATATATATATATATATATATATATATATATAAATTAAAGCTATTTTATTTTAATCCATAATAGAGCCAAGATACACATATTGTAATAACAAAATAATATAGAAAGTAATATAATAGTAATAAATAATTAATAATTAGTTTCATTTTATCTCTCCCATTTGAATATTGATGACATTATTCTAGAATTAATTATAAATGACAAACGATTGTGCAAAACGTTAGTTAAACATTAATATACATATTAAATATCTAATTTAATTTTCACTTTGTTATCATCGTTAATCTGTTATCGAACTATCAATGAGAATTTAGCGATAATTTCTAATTAAATATTTGCAAATACACGAGAGATGAAAAGGGGAATTAGGTTTATTAATCGCTACTGTAAAATTTTTGACACGTACTCTTTTATGCAAGCGTCGAAAATTCTTGTGTTGCAGATAGAGGAAGACGATCGTTTGCCGAAAGTTCTGTGTTATCGATGCATGTACAATTTGGAAAATTTTTACGACTTCAGAACCGCGTGCGTAAACGCGGCCGCTTGGCTGGAAAGAAATAGGCCCAAGGAAGGCGTAAGTGTCCCTCTCGATCCGATGTTGGAGCGAACTTAATCTCTGATTTGTGCGCTTGACAGAAAAATATGGAGAACGAATCGAAACGTAATCGCACAATTCCGATACCAATCTGGTTTTCTCTCTTTTCAGTAAAATTGGATCATCTATATTTTAAAACTTCTAGTTTGCAAATTAGAGCATAAATCATATTTATAAAATCAAGCATATCATATATCAATAGCTCATGTATTTATTATATATTTATTATATATATTTATTATATATTATATTTATATATATTGCTTTGTTATATTTATATATATATATTGTTATTTTTAATGATTCTAAAGATTTCCTAAACGAGTATTCGAATAAAAGGAAGATTTCTAGAGATAATTTTCATATCGCACAGCCACGTGTTATAAATCAGAGATTTTTTCGTTTTATATATAAATATATAAAATATGTGTATGTATATAAATTCATTGAGTGTGTACGTGTCGTAGACAAACGATGACGGTGCAAATGATAGCGCGCAGTGCAGCGAGATGCACGCGGAGCTTTTCAAGGGAAAGGAAAATATGCCAATATTTATCCCGGAGGCGCCTGTGGTTAATCCGAACGCCGCGTTAGGTACACCGCCGAGATTGAATTCTGACGGTGAGGCCGAGATCGAGCCAGAGATTCTCGACGCGAGCGAAGGTACGGACGAAGGTACGTTAGGTCATTCAGTCCCAAAAAAACATTCTTTTTCCTCTTTTAAAAGTCTTTTGTAAAAGTTGTCGCTTACGCATACGTTATTTCTATACTCAGTACTCGATGATTCGACGGAGGATCGGCGTTCAGAGATCGATTACGAAGAAGGATATGAGATGGACATGGAGACAAATCCTAGCGACTTCTTAGAAATGACGCCGATGGTAACCGAGGAAAACGAGGAAGAGTGCGTCGCGAACAATACGAGTGCCGCTGCTACCGGTCAGCAAGACGTCGCGGCAGTCTTTCCACCTACGTCGCAGCAGCACGAGGTCTATGTGTGCTCTCTGTGCAACAAGGCGTTTAGCTCCAAGGGTCATCTGTCGCTGCACGCGAGGATTCACGTGGGCGAGGGTGATGTGATCGGTGAAAGGGTCATCACCGACGATCATACCTCGTATCAGCGACCGTACCAATGCGATCTCTGTCACAAATCGTATTCTACTGCGAAGCATCGCTGGGGGCACGTTTCTACGACACATCGGTGAGCGCGAGCTTCAGCAAGCCTAGTTATATTTTACATGTAAATTAGTTGTAATTAGAATTGGTTTTCGAGTTTGAACCGCGTAGACTTTTTGTTTGATTCCAACGTTTCGTGAACATTTCAGCTCACTTCATCAGGGAGGAACCTGATACTAGTAATAGTAGTAGTAGTAGTTAAGTATCAGGTTGTTTCTCCCTGATTAAGTGAGCTGAAATGTTCACGAAACGTTGTAATCAAACAAAAAGTTTACGCGGTTCAAACCCGAAAACCCCAATTCTAATTAATGTTTTGTTATTGTAATGCAACGTAATGAGTCTATTGGTAAAGGTATTATTAAAGTTCTTGATTAGAAATGCTCTTAAAATACTTAAAAAGTAGGATGTGTTATTTTTTTGAGCTAAACTTTTTTTCTTTTAAAGCTAGGACTTCTCATCAAGCCACCAGATGATTCTGAAAACTATATAATTT
This sequence comes from Prenolepis imparis, assembly GCF_030444845.1. Classification (NCBI taxonomy): domain Eukaryota; kingdom Metazoa; phylum Arthropoda; class Insecta; order Hymenoptera; family Formicidae; genus Prenolepis; species Prenolepis imparis. The sequence goes on from NW_028141159.1 coordinate 1,396,239, forward strand.
GTAATGGTTTATTTTAATATTTTAATAGCTTAATTTTAAACGTTTTTAACATTTCTAAGTTATTAATGCTTGGCTCTCATTTTATTTTAGAGGACATCCTGCGGTAACGTGTGGGTACTGCTCGCGCATATATTCGACGCGATACAACCTTGAGGAGCATATAAAATCGCGACACGCCGGTCTACCGCCACCCCCGGAATTATCGGTTTCCCTTGCCCGCCCGGAGACTCGTTATCAATGTCAAACGTGTCCGATGGTTTATAAAGATCTGGCAGATTTCAACGCGCATCGTCAGATATGCGAGGAACAACGCTCCGATCTATTAGGGCAAGCTGACGCGTCGAACAATAAGAGTGTAATCGATGTGTCCGATATGTCGAGTACTGCAGACTCGGATGACGAGAACAAAGACTTTAGGAGTGCCGAGGCTAAACTGGCCAAGAATCCGAATTTGACTATATTGAAACACGCGTTGACTAAGGGAGACAGTTTAAAACGGAATTACGACGATGATGGTTCAACGTCGAGTTGCAAGACGAGAAAAATGGTCAAGATAGGTAAAATTTTCAATGATTAAAATTACATATATATAGAACGAATGAAAATTTCACACATAGGATTAAAAAACTACCTAATTTTGGATCGTTATATTTAGAAGGTGAGACGAATCCTGAGATAAAAAGGTGGTATTGCGAATCTTGTCCGCAAAGTTTCACATCGGTGGACAGTTTAAAGTTGCACGAAGTTAGGCATGATGCCGAGAAGCCGTTTATCTGCATACTATGCAAGAAGGATTTCGTTTTGAAATCCTCATTGATAAGGCACATTACGACGGCACACGGCGTCGATCCTACTCCTATCATCGAGAGCGACAAGTGTCTAAAGACATCTGTGATGCCGCAGAATTGGAATCGAATGGATGTCAGCATTTACGAGCAGAGCGAAATAAAGGAACCACCAGAGTTTTCGTCGTCACCTGAGGTAAAGTAACACTTTTATTTCATCCTTTTTTTATTATACCAAAGGACGATATGCTACAATGTGATACGATGTGATATACATATACGTGCGTTACATTAAATATAAATTACAGATAAATTTGGACAATGATGACAAAGACTCGAAAAACAACCACGAGAATGTAGAAATCGAAACAGTATTTATGTGTGAGATTTGTACGAGGGACTTTAATGATCGAGCGTCGTTATGGTTACATATGCGTGCAACGCATAAGGAACTTGCTGCATTCGCCTGTGGAGTGTGTTTAAAGATTTGTAATGATAATACACAACTCCAGAGTCATCTTTACATGTACCACGGAAAATCCAAGCTTTTGATATCGGAACAAAGAAGGTACAAGCTGCTTATATATATTGCGTCTCTCTCTACTTTCATTTTATACAATTTTTAAAACTTACTTTTCTTAGATTATAGTTTTTCATGTTCCTCTGTTTCGTAATGTATTAGTCAGTATTTTCGTAAAATACAAGTATGTATTATAAAGCGTAATAAATGTAAAATGTATTTACAAACTACTGAAATAGGTACAGCTGCACAATATGCGGTAGACAGCATGATTCGAGAAAGAAGCTAATCGCTCATGTCTCGATACACAATATCGACTCTGGGTTGGATCCTGCAATTTTTGTACAATTAAACAGTAATTATTATAACGAAAACTTAAATGGTACCGAAGGAAATGAGCAAGTAATAGATTTTGATGGAGAAGATAGCGAGAAAGTCGATTGTTACATTTGTTGTAAACCTTTTCCAAGCGAGGATCATCTTATACGACATCAGAGAAATGCGCATAAGGTAAAATTATAAAATTATATTAATAAGTGATTAACAATGATTATAATAATGAAAAAGCGCATATCTTCCCACAGCAGAGAAAACTAGCAGATTTGACTAAGATTCAATTTTATATAGAATTAGTGCGGAATTTTTGAATTTGTATGAAATCTTACATGAAATTTGAATCCCGATAAAATTAGCTGGTTTTCTCATATGTTATAGCTTATGATCTACTGAACAAAAAATGTAATAGACTCAAAGCTAAATAATAGACAGTTACTGATTTACAATCAGTCAAACATGAAAAACTCGGGCTTTGCGAGCTGTTTGACTGGCTGTAACTCAATAATTGTCCATTATTTAGATTTGAAACTATTGCATCTTTTGTTCAGCAGGTCATAAGCTACAATATATGAAGAAACCAGTTTATTTAACCGAAATCCATTTCACATAAGATTAGTGCGGGATACTTTAGCGATATTATATAGTGTAGAGATTAAAAAATTTTCTTGTTGCAGCCCGAACAGATAATTCCGTCGGGAGACGCCGCGGGAAGTGGAAACGCTGCGAATGTCAACGGCAACGGTAATAGGGCTCAGTATCATTTGTTTTTCGTATGCGAAATCTGCGGTAGTTCTCATTCGAGCAAATGGGAACGTTGGTTGCATATCAACAACATGCATAGTAACGAATCTTCTATCAAGGTGAGTTAGAGATAATAGATTCTTATCACGTTTCTTTTCTTCGTCATACTGATTCTGACCTCATTATTTATCGTTTCAGTGCGAATATGAAAACTGTGGGAAGATATTCGCAACAAAATTGTTGCGCAATGACCATTATCAGCATCATTTGATCCAAGGTCCGTCGCCGAACACCTGCGAGATATGCGGGAAATTATGGCCTACCCGTGTCGATTACTGGAAACACGTGATGGGCGTCCACGCGGACATGGTGCCCTTGATCTGCGGCGTTTGTCTGAAAGTATTTTCCGACGTGGTGCAGTTAAGTGCCCACGTTAAGGCGAAACATTGGCCACTGACCAGTGGTGATTTCAGTTGTGATATTTGCGGTAGGCCGTATTCCAATAAATCCAAAATGTCCCGGCATAGAAAGATCCACGGTTTGGAGGTGGCAGCAGCGGCGGCGGTAGTCGCGGACGTCGCGTGTGATAATAGCAACCTCAACGAAACGACCAACGAATCGATCAAGCTCGAGCACGGCAACAACAGGATTGCTGTAGACGTCAAATTGAAATGCGATCAGTGCCCCGAGCACAAGTTCACGACTCTAGACAGTTTACGCAATCATCGTCGGGTGGTGCACAATCTCTTCCCGTGCGATCTATGCGTCAAGTACTATGGTAGGACGTCGCACTTGTGGAAACATGTGAATAGAGTACACAAGGGTCACGCCGACGTGACTTGTCCATACTGTGCGAAAACAAGCGCGTCGAGAGATCATCTGACGGCGCACATCGCGAAGATTCACAGGTACGTCCCCACCATGGGTAGCAAGGACAATCAGAACTGCGTCGTTTCCAAGTCCTTGAGTACGGAAGATGGTGTTTTACATTATTGCGAGAAGTGTAACAAGGGATTCCACAAGCGTTACCTGCTCCGACGTCATATGAAGGGCTGCCAAAACTATCGTAAGGATCCTGGAGCATTATTGACCCGCTGCCGAGCCTGCGAGAGGATATTCAAGGATCGTGCGAGTCTGCAGAAGCACATCGAGAATCACCACAGCACGTATACCTGCCATTTGTGTAACGAGACCATCACCTCCAAGCTGGGTATCATGACGCACAATCGCGTCAATCATATGGATCACCCGGATCTGACGTGCGAGCATCCAAGCTGTAAGAAACTCTTCCGCACCAAGGAGGATCTCGAGTCTCATCGAAAGGATCACAAGTATCACAGCAACCCGAACGTCTGCGATTTTTGCGGCGACACCGTGGAGAACAAACTCAAGTTGAAGATGCACGTGTTATCGTTACATCGGAACGAGATCGGTGTCTCCTGCGGCGTCTGTCTCATTCCTATGAAGGATCCGAAAGACTTGAAGAAACACGTCGAGGGAGAGCACAGCAGCGTTCTTTCCAATCCGAACACGTGTCAGGTGTGTGGCAAGCAGTACGCGTCCAAGTGGAAGGCTTTCGATCACACGAAGAAATGTCATGGAAAAGTTTTTCTCACGTGCAAACAGTGTTTAGCAGTTTTCACGGACGAGAACGATATACGGGATCACTACGAACACGTGCACAATGTTTCGAAGGACCAATTAGCCGTTTTCGAATATAGAATGGACATGAGTGCGAAGAGGGAAGATTACGAGACGCCCGATATCGTCGTGAAGGAGGAACCGGACGATCTCGAGTACGACGAGGAGATGTGCGACGAGAGCTCGAGTGATTCCCGCAAACGCAGACGATCCCCGAATGATACGTACGATTGCAATATATGTCCCGAGATGTTCCTCAATTCGGACACCCTCGCCAAGCATTATCAGAACGTTCACAATACCAATCCTGTTCATATGTTCAAGAAGTTTAAGAAGAGCAACGGCGACAAGCGTAAAATGAGAAACAGAAACAACTACGAGTGCAAGAATTGCAACAAGAATTTCTCCACCAAGACCCTGTTTTGGAATCACATCAACGCGTGCACGCGACGAAACTCGGTATGCAGATTCGACGCCCCGAATAATATCCCGACATCGATTCTGGAGTCGCATCTGAAGAACAATAATCAGATTCAGCGAGAGGAACCGTTGATGAACGAATCCAACTTGAACATTCCTGACTTCAATCTGTTCGAGGACATCAATCTGCAATTCTCGGCCCAGAAACCGGTGCCGAATCTCATGCCGTTGTCGCAGATGAAGTCTACCGGTAATGGCAAGGTCTCGCGCAAAGACTCGCGCAAGGTGTACGACGAAACGACCAATACCGAGTGCACGTGCGAGGTCTGCGGTAAACAGTGGCCCGCCAAGAAGCACCTGTGGCAACATCTGATTCGCTTCCATCGCGCCGAAGCCGCCGTCACTTGTGGTGTGTGCTTGAAGCTATGCAAATCCTATCAAGACCTGAGTGATCACCTGAAGGCCGAGCACGCCCCTGTTTTGTCGCCGGAGGGCAACAATTTCACGTGCAAGACGTGTGGCAGATATCACAACGCGAGAAGTAAACTGCTGCTGCACATGAGCATTCATATCGGCTACTTCCGGTGCGACAAGTGCCAGCAAGGTTTCGCGAGTGAGGAAAAGCTCGGCGAACACGCGGCAAGTTGCAACGGCAAGTCAGAATTTGAGAATCACGCGGTGACGGCGGATATTGAAGATAACACGAAAAACGACAACGATGAGAAGGGTAGTTTGATCGCCGATGAAACGTCGGTCATCGAAGAGGAAGTTGAAGAAGCGGATTTCGAATCGGAGGGCGAAGAAGGTAGCAGAAGCATCCAAAACGAAGAGAACAATAGCGAGGAAGACAATTCGGATAGCGACGACTCGGATAGTGATAGTAGTTCGAGCGAGAACGAGGGCGAGGAGGAAGAAGAAGAGGAGGAGAAGCAGGAAGAGGAAGAAGAGGAGAATGAGAACGAATCTGACTCGGACACGAGAAGCTCGAGCGCCGCGAGTGGTGACAGTAGATGTAATTCCGAAAGTGAAGAATCGAATATGACGGATTTGCACATGATGCGGAAGGAAACGATGCAATTCAAAAATATCGATAGGTTCAGGATACACGAAGAGAACTCGGCGATGGAGAAGTACGAGGATCAGAGAACCGCTTCCGTTATCGCGGCGACGGATGCAGACCAAAATAAACAGAGTAATTTGAATAACTTACTGATTCCCGGTGCACCTACAAACGTAGACAAATTTAAGGCGGTGCGTCTCCAGGAATCCACTGCAGCTACGGCAAGTGACTACTCCAATGACAACGAGAATGATAACGAGGAAGATGACGAAGAGGAAAACAATGAAAACGACGAAGAAGAAGAGGGCGATGAGGATGAAAGTGAGGGTGAAGGTGAAGGTGAAGATGAAGATGAAGATGAGGGTGAGGGTGAAGATGAGGGTGAAGATGAGGGTGAAGTTGAAGATGATAATGAAGATGAAGATGAAGGTGAAGGTGAAGGTGAAGGTGACGTTACAAGCGAGGCCGAGGCTGAGAGTGGAGAAGATGAAAACGATGGCGAAAATGACGCTAAAGATGAGGAGGAGGAAGAAGAAGAAGAAGAAGAGGGGGAGGAAAACGATGAGGACGACGACGACGACGACGACGGACCGCCTGTGCTGAGTCCGATAATGCCTTTGTTACCAGAAAACGAATCCGAAGAGCACAGCAATACGATGGATCGTACAAGGCATAAGCTTAGTCCGATGATATCGCTGAATATGGACAAGTTGATGGAGGGATGCGAGATAACGGAGATTAAAACTGACGGGGAAAATACGGCGGCACCGTCGAATGAGTCCAACTTCTTCGTGGCTAATAACAACGATCTACCCGTGACATGGGACGACGAGGATGATGCACGCGATTGCGATTCCGACGCCGAAGACAGAGATGTGATGGTGGTGAAGAACGAGGAAGAGTTTGTCAAGAGGAACATCAACGATCTGGAGGGCGACGACTACCAGGAAGATTCCGCGGATGAGAACGTCATGGACGATGATAGAGATGATGATAGTGGGGAACAGGTGCACGAGATACATAGCCTAGACGGGACAGTGTTAATGATGACTAATGACGCGGAAGGTAATCCGATTTTGATACAGCATAACGTGTTAGATATCGATAACGAGGACTCTAACGCCGAGGAGGCACAGTATATTTACCCAGGGAATACTTACGAGATCGCGGAAGAGGCGGAGGACGAGGAGGAGGATTTTGCGACGCGAAACGAAACCGACGTCACGCAGACTGAGATACAAGGTATGTCCTATGTTCAGGATGTGTCGGAGAACGAGGACGAGAGCGGGGGGGATGAAAATGTAGAGGAGAATAGTAGTGACGCCCAGAAATAGAGTAGGGAGACGAGTGCCAAAACGGGGGAAGAGAGATATATCTAGAGTATAGTAATTATAATTCTGTAATAAAGTGTAAGATATATAATTAATACAACCTTGGGACTGATCGAGACTTGCGTCAAAAATACGTCATATGTACCTTGAAAAAAAAACAAAAACAAAAACGAAACAATTATTGTACAGTAGAGTATAAGCGAGGAGAGGAGTAGTTTGTAACTTCGGAGGATTTTTGATAGACTAAGCGTAAGAAGAGATTACGATTTTCACACGAGAGAGTATGTTTCGTTTTTATCGATCTGCCAGAGGTGCGTCGTGTAAACACGATTCGCGAAACATTGCAAACTTCCGAAAAAAACAAGTTAATCGTTGCGCAGAGTAAAATACGATTTTGAATCATAATACATATGTAATAAGTATCGCGTTATGTGTTAGATTACCGAGAGCTACAGTTTACGACACGTTTTTTATGTTCCCGATATATTATTTTATCATCGATAAAGCACTTTTTTGACAATAATATATTGCGACTATAGCCCACGATTAATAAATGCCATCCGTTAGACGGTAGGATGCGAATTAATGAAACGTGTCACGTGTTTTTGAGAGAGGCAAGATCAAAGTCCGCAAATTTAAATTCTTAATTTTCTTTCATTATGGTTGACGATATTAATCATCTAGAAAATGCAATCGTGCAAGTAAAAAAGCCATGACAATTATATTATTGTAAAGAAATATGATTGCCAAGTTATTACAGAGACGTTGAAATACGCTCGATCAACTTCTTTCATTGAAAAATTATTTCGAATTCACTTTTTCCGCGTGCATTTGCTTTAGCGAAAGATCATGAAACTGTATACCGAGAAACACACATGACAAGCCATCAAACTCCGGTAAATAGAGTCGAGTAATATAATAACAGAAGCAACAAGTACCATCCATACATATTTCGAGACAGATTTAAACGTTTCCTATATCAGGATTCTCTTTTCTTAGCGTGAATATGATAAGCGAAAATCGTACACCTTCGCTATATTTTTATGGAAAAGTGATATAGAAAGAAAGAAATGAAGGGGTTTATACATATATAAAATAGCTTTAAAACGATCAATCTGTACAGTTATGTAATGCGAGAGTGTGTTTGTACGTATGGATGGATGAACGTATGTATGTATACATCAACGATACGGAAAGACTCAAGATTCGTATATTAAAAGAGAGAAAAAAGGAATGTACCTCAATTACAAATATTAACACGATTAGTTGAGATTCAGATGCGAGAGATAGTCAGTCGTTGCTTTGTATTATATTAATTTAACCGCCTTGCAGATCTTCACCATTGTTCAAATTGTTAAATGAAGTAAGCGAGAAAGATAGGGAAAGAGAAAAGGGTCAGAATAGAAAATAGAATCGTTGTGTATTAAGTTTGAATTGCGCGCGCACGCGCGCGCGAGAGAGAGAGAGAGATTGAGAGATTGAGAGATTGAGAAATATCGCAGACTTTTTAATGCATATAGCAAGACAAGTTAGGCAGACGACGTCTTTTTTTTTATCGTCGTCCATTTCTCCGATAACACATTATGTCAACGATCTCTCTTTTTTTTCTTATTATTTATTATATCCATTCCAAAGTAATTTCTAAGATTAGATTTTACGAAAGAGATATAACTGTACTGATTTTACCGTATTACGCGATATATATATGAACGATTCGTTTAGATGTTGCAAAGGTAGAGAGTTGCATCAAGTTGAAATGCTGATATTTATGATTATTTAAGTGAGAGAACGATTTTTACATATTATTGTAAAAATATTAAAATTTATACATTCACACACATATATATTATAAATTTTAAATATACAATGTTCCAGTATTTTTTGGTTTTTTACGAACGTTCGAAAAATCGCGCATATCTTTTTGTTCCTCTTTTATATTGCTAAGATTTACAAGTTAACGTATTACAAAATGCAATGATTGCTAAATTTTAAGTTCATATGTAGAGCGATTATGCAAAATATCTCGTAAGAAATATAAAAATGTCGCGTTTGTTGCGAGTGTTTCGCATTCGATCAATCTTATATGAACTTGTATAATTATGCGTTGAAAATCGTTCGATGTAAATGGACCTGTAATTGCGACGAAAGAATTAACGAGGCGAAATGAGATTGACATTTTAAAAGAGCGCACGTGAATTTGCCGAACATCATTGCCAAAGTTTTTCCTCGCTCTACGGCAAAAACTGATCGCGAATCATATGTATATTGTGTAATACGGACATGCGAGGAAAAATTACATGTATAATTTATCGTAAATTATCATTCTTCTAGAATTTGTTCACTCTGATTACAATAATTATTCTTCATGTGTTTTTGCAGAATGACTTTTTTATTTCACCCCTCTTCCTGTAATAGTTATATCGTGAATAACTGTATAATTATATAATAATTACATATGTAAGACAGTTACATATCAGATAGCTTTTATCACATTCATTTGTAAGTGATGGAGATTAGAATCTATTTTTCTCTAGTAAAAAAATTGTCGAAAAAGGAAAGTACGAATTACCTAATTATTCAGAGAGATCTTTATTAAATTCTGCTTTCGATGTATAATAATAATATGTTGCCATATTAATTAATGTCGAATGAAAATTTATCCAAATCCAATGAAATATTTTAATAGCCATATTATATAAACTTGTTTCATCTCAAAAGACTTTAAAAAATGTTAAATTGCGTTATAATACATCATTACAAAGTTGTCAAAGTTGATTTAAAATTTGTCGGGTTTAAAGACCTGATAAACATCCTGTTCCGAGGAAAGAAATTTCGACGTACAACATTGCAAGGAGGCATTACATCTAATTTCTTGCCTCTCTGATGTAATTCAATATAAGTGCACAGCTAAAGAACTGGTTCAGAGGCCCTGCAGGTCGGAAATATACGTCTAATTCAACCATCCTTGTAGCTGCGATGTCAAAAGCGAGGAAATTATGAGGAAATGCACCTCTTCTCCTTTTCCCTTTCAAACTCACTTAGTTCGTATCTATAAACGATTTTTCGTTAACGAAACTGCTACAATTTGATAAAGCAGGCCTACGAAGGAGGTCAGTAACTTAACTTTGCTGTCCGTTTGACGTATCAGATAATAAACGCTTCGATTGAATGAGAAATCTCTTACAGAAAGACACAAATATTTTCACATTGGAGTTTTTTTAACGTTCGATAATTTTTTAAAATACCTTTATTGTTACATTACAATTGTTTAAACTCTGTCTTCGTGGAAGGATGCGAGGAATAATGTTGCAGCTGTAAAATCGGGATTGATTAGCTTTATTTATTTGCGTCTGTCCTTTCGCAAAATATATATTGAATTCTCTAAACACATTTTTATTTCCGCTCGCGGAAATATAAATTTCTCGCGTGACCATCGAGATTACACGCTATATGTACACAATACTCGCATCTTACTGCATATAGAGCTGTTTTTTTACAATCGACACCTTTACATAAAATTTCGTACATGAGAAAATGAAAATCCTTGTTACGCGGAATCATATATATACGAGAGAAAACAAGGGAGATTCTTTGTCACACACGAAAAAAATCTTGCTTCTGTCAATAACTCAAAAGCTCCGAATCCCAATATTGGAACTTCAGGTATCTGAATTTCTCGAGTTCTTAAAATTCTTGAAATTTTCAATGCAATCGTCTCGGGTAAATATTCTTTTCTTACAAGCGTAAAGAACACTTTCTCTCTTGGCCATAAATGCATCCTGCAAATCCACTCATGGAAAATTTGATTCGTTTTACTTGTGATTTACAGCTTTGCACAATTTTCTCTATTCTATAATACAGTTAAAAGACTAGTATATCGTATCGGACATTTATTTTCTATCTAAAGCATTTAATGATTGCAGTTCTCCAGTTTATAATTGCTTCGCGAAAATACAATCGACCGACGTAATATAACGCGTTTAAAATATATATACAAATAAATTGCGTTACACTCGAATTTCAGCGACGAAACGAGAATTGGCAAGAATTATTAACGCTAACTTGCTTTCGAACATTGCGAGCGAACAAGTAACAGCGAATGGTATCTTGACTACACTCGAGAGTATAAAAACGACGATCGAGTCATCGCTGATATGATTTCTTCTCCTCTCTCTAAATAGAGATCTCGCTTTTGTTCATTGTTGTCTTAGGCAAGATTTATTGTGCAGGCAAGATTCACATGTACATCGCAATCCCGCGTCGGTTTACGCGTTTTATTATATATTAATATAATAGACATAAGTCAGACAAAAATCAAATCCCCGTTAAATTCGCGCTCATCCCATTCTCTCGCGCGAGTTAATTAATCTTTCTTTAAGAAAATAATCTTCGCGGTCTTTAGGCCTTCTTAGCAAATTCCGGAACTTAAGCTTCTCAAGGATAAAGCACGTCTTCTCTTAGCTCCTGGTATATTTGAACGGTAGAGACGAACGGAATAGTGATAGAAGTCGCATTTATATAAAATCTCGCTTTGAAAATATTCGATGTAAATTCAATTTTATTACATTTTTTAATTTTTTTTTACAATTCCCTACCCTTCGAAGATAACCCAAGAGAAAGGCAGAAAATGATAGATATATCGCGCGCGCAAATAAATATAAAAATACATAATTTGCATATAATTTATATTATATATATACAAGGTGTTCCATTTTAATCGATCATGTACAATTATGTCAAATTTAAATATAAAATATTTCGTAAACTATATATTCATTTTTTAGCCATCTTACCCTTATAACTTTTTATGCCGAAACTTACGAGGAATCGATTTATTATAAAAATTATGGTGGTTCCATTTAAAAAAACAAATGGCGTTCAAATAATCTTGAAGTGTCCTTTAAAAAAAAGTTAGTAACGTCCTTCTTCAAATAAAACAACTTTTGTTTGAAACATTTTGTTGTATAATCAAAAATAAAAGTTTTTAGGGATGATCGATTAAAATAGGACATCCTATATATTATATACAATATCTATTATATATATATATATTTTTTTATGACTTATACCACTATTCGTAAACAGCTTGGCGAGAACAAATCGACGAGGCGACTGAATCTTAATCATCTACAGTGAGAGAATTTTCTCTTAAAATTTACCCTGAAAATCATGGTAATCGTGGGACAATATGGTATGGAAAGAATTAATATCTATCATAATAAAATATAAAACATGTCTGATTAATTTTACTAAACTACATAGTAAAATTACTCAAACATATTTTATATTTTATTGTAATAGATATTATTTTTATTGTGATAAATATTAATCAGAGAAATTCTCATGAAATTCTTTTCATACCATATTGTCCCACGATTATCATGATTTTCAGGGTAAATTCTAGGAGAAAATTCTCCCTGTGTACTCGACGGAGAAGTTCCGGAGGTTCGCGGAGGAGATTCTATCTACGTGTGGTCCCGCGCACGTGCATCCCCTGTCCCGCATCAGGTTCGACCATCAACACTGCGTCTGATCGCACTCGTCGTGGGAAGAATCGTCATCGTTGCGTTTGATGAGCACCCGGGCGTGATTGTTGTTGCCGTGATTACCGGGGCGACCTGGACCTGCGGTGATCATCTGTACGGTCTGCTGCGGCTGCTGCAGCTGGTGGGCCTCGCCTGTAGCCGGTGGTAGTCGCTTGCAATCCGCGTCCACCGTCCCCGACGCCGCTTGATAGTCACACCTTCTCCTCTCCCGCCATCGGACCTGCGGTCGAGCGGATAAACTGAAACAGTCAACGTTCCACAATGGACTCGACTCGGAGCACGCTGCTGTCACTGGCACGATACGGACGGATCACATGATCTATATATATAAAAATATATATACAGGTATAGTCTCTTTTTTTTCTTCTGTTTTTTTTTCAATCGTGTCTATCTCTGCCTGTCTCGTCGTCGACGACGAGCATTTTGATTAGTGGTATCGTCACCGCGACATAAAACGGCTGCACATCCACATCATCCGCGGGGATGTTAGTATACGCGGGTGGTATTAGTCGGAGGTATATATGTGCGTGTGTTTGTGTGTGTTTGTGTGGGTATACGTTAGTCCGCATCGCGCCATTGACGAGTCGTGCATACGGGAATTTCAATTCAAGGGGGTTTGAGAATGTTACTTCTCTCTCTTTCGTGCGTCAAGCGCAAAATTCTCTCTCGTTAAAATCGCGAGGGTGCTTTCCATCGTGACCAATCGGATGGGAAACGCCGGGTCGAGAGAATGCACGGGTTACTTAATTCTAGGATTTTATAGATTATAGTGAGACAAAGAGATCGACAAAGTTCTATATTCGCGATCACCGCGTGAAAAGCAGGAGGATTGAGAGGAAATTGATGGAAATTCGTTCGGTTTAATTGTAAATTCCGAATCTTCTTCTAACATTCCCGAGGAATGCGTTCTCTCTTTGAAAATTCTTTTCATTTTTTTGTTCCGTTCCTACTAATTTAAAATTTTTCGAAGCGGATAACTTTTAAACGAGATAAAAAGATCTCATCGACCAAAATTAACATTAAATTGTATTATGATGAATTTTTTCTCTCTCTCTCTCTATATATATTTTTTTTTTACATCGAGATAACATTACACAAGTTCCGCTTCAGTGGCTAAAATTAAATAAAAACTATTTCCGCATTACTCATGTTTCATTTACATCTCATATTTAAGTAGTTGAATAATTAATTAAACATCGAGCGAAATAATTACTGATACGATTGTAGTTCTTGTTGTTTAGAGATAATTAAACATAGTAATGCCACAAAGTCACAGAGGTAAATATGTCGAGAGCACAGAAAAGAGAAGAAATAAAGGAGAAAGCCGAAGATTTAGTTAAGATAATCCGCGGGATTTCAGAGATAAGAAATTCAATTTGAAGGAACAACTTCCTCGCCACAAGTCTCTTCCAAATCCACCTGTTTCTTCGCGCGCTCGAGGTTCATTATTTCACGGTGGAAAGTTAGGCGGGAAAAAAAAAGTTTAGGCGACGATTTTTTAGACTAGATTCGATCGATTCGGCCGTCTTCTGTTTAAACGCTGACCTCGTCAATTTATTGCATACCGAGACAGTCGTGGCTGTGCAGGAGTTGGCTCGTTTTCGCATAAGGGCGCTGCCATCCCATTTCCTCTTGAACTGTGCCATTACCTGCGACACAAGGGAGAAAATATCATTACCCCGAGAATTCAGAAACGGGCCGTTTTCCGTATAGAGTATCGCGGGGAAACTTACCTCGCCGTTGCAAAAGCAGAAAAGCACAGCCACACAGAGACCCTGGAAGAGAGAAATTGCATTTGATCTCTATACATATATATATCGAGGTCGAAGGGAAATGTTTCCGAAGAGAATTCCCGACTCGAGATTTTATTACAATTCCTCGTGCTGTGAGAGATACGCAGGTTCCTTCTCCTCGGTTAACTTTCAAGTATTTACCGCCAATAAACTATAACATTATAGCATATTTTTTCACCATACGTTTCACTATATACGGTTTGTATATAAAAAGTTGTTTGTATATGAAAAGTTGGAAAATTTTTAATTGACATCACACAATACTCTTTTCCTACCATTCTTCCTCCTGATTTTCTCTTAGGAAGAACGAGGATGACTTTTGACAAACTTTTATATATCATGAAATCATAAACGCAAGTCACATATCGGAGTGTAAATTAATATTTGCAAATTAATTGTAAATAATTGTAAATTAATATTTGTGAAAGCAAAAATATTTTAAAAATAAAATACATCCATGTTTTACAGATCTTCATGCTTCTTTCCATCTTTATTTCAGCTTAAATCATTTCTTTCTATGTAAATAGCGAATGCGCCCGCATCGATAAATCGCTGCACGCGATTTATATTGTTAAGACGCGCGAGTATAAACGTTTTAATAATCGTATTTTTTTGCAGATATAAAATAGTTATGCCGAGAGCTTTCAGATCCCCAAGATAACTGGTTCATTCGATGATAGAATCGCTCAATTAAATTGCAATTCCATCGATGCGATATAAAATAATTATACAACAGTGCAGTCACGTGGGACTTGCCTTTTAGTGTATAAATAAAAGCGCAATTCTGCGGCAAAATTTGATTTATTCGCTCGATACTCAAATAAAAGTTCCGAATAAAAATTTTCAATGCCACCTCTTTTCGTCCCGATGACACTATATTTCATGATGTTACTAAATGTTTATTATAAAATACATCGCCGAGTTAACGTTCTTTTCTCTTTCGTTTATCTAAAAAATTATTTATTAATATTTTAATATTTATTCGATGAAAAGAAAAGTGTCAAAACATCTGTTGTTAAATTTAGACAATTCTTTCAAATATTTTGCAATATGCATAAAAAAAAACGAAAAACTGTGTCACATTTTTTATAAAAAATATACATATACATTCTTTTTTTTAACTACAATCTGTTATTCGTAAATATTTCCAATATTAAAATTCCTATTATTGTCACAGAAAAGTCTCTACACATTCGATCATATTTTTTATATAATATATATTAGTAATATATATATATAATTTTAATATTGCAAACATAAAAGGAATTCACTTTGCACTAATTACTTTTTTTACACGGTACGTTTCATACGTGAAAAATATACGAAACATGATAAAAATGAATATTTTGTAATGACAAATATGAGTACAATTATGTGTTGCGAAATATATAAATTAGAAATTTATTTTGGTGTGTGAACTATTTGATCTGGTATTTCTTCGAAATATGCGCCATATAATTTTCCGAACAAAGCACGACACGTTTTTTTTGCATTATAATTGCACATAATTAAACTGTTTATTTCAGCCTTACAATTAGTTACAAAATAATAGATCTGCGATACTTTAAGTATCCTTCTAACCTATCCTACTAACCTGGAAAGAAGCTGTAATCGCGGAAAGGACCTCGTAAAAATGCTCCCAAGAATGCTTCTTCGGTGGTCGAAATGGAATCACTAAATAGTGAAGACCCAAGAGAGGCACCAAAAGTAATGTGGCCCTAATAACAAGATTAGATTTCGTTCGTAAATGGAAGATTGGCATCATTAATAAATAATAATTATTGTTATAAATCCACGGAGAGGTATCAATATTCTTTCACGTTTAACGAATTGTCAGCAATCAATTACAACGATTGTCTGCGTTCGAAGTAATAATAAATAACATTATTATGATAAATTATTGATGAGCAAGAGACTTTTGATAGAAGTACTTATTGCTCTTATAATTTATCATGATTAAAAATAAAAATGTGCTGTAAATTTATCGTTAATACGAGACGTAAAAGAAAAGAGAATCTTTTGTTACATCTTTCTTTCTCTGCTTCGTCTTACATCTTCTTTTGCGCCGTCAAGTTGCAAGCGCAACTTGACGTGAAAGGTACGTTAAAGTATGAAGGAATCCAACTACCTGAAAGCTTGCAACATGGATCTTGAAGGACGCGTTCTTCCGATGGCAGGACCGGCGCGTAACTTCATGAGAAGAACTCGCACGATGTTGAACAAGAAGAGCAGATTCAACATGGTGGAAACGCATACGGGATAAACCAGCACGTTTATGTAGTTGCCCTCGTTGATCCAGCATCTGATCGTATTGATTGATCTTTATAAATCGTTGATGCTCTAATAGCGATGTGGCAGAATATCTTGCAACACTATATCTCGTTATTAATCATGACGTGTAATTTTATCTCTCTCGCGGACATGTACATAAAGAGAATTTTTTCTTAGAATTTACTCTGAAAATCATGGTAATCGTGGGACAATATGGTATGGGAAGAATTTCATGAGAATTTCTCTGATTAATATTTATATCACAATAAAAATTAATAATATCTATCACAATAAAATATAAAATATGTTTGATTAATTTTACTAAAAGTATAGTATACTAAAAGTATGATAAAATTAATCAAACATATTTTTAAAATTCTTTCCATACCATATTGTCCCACACAGTTGGAAAATTTGTTTTTTTTGTTAAAAACGGTCCCCGTTAAAATTTTTGTGTTAAATATTTAACACATTCATGTGTTAATTTAACATATTGCTGTTATGTTAATTGAACTCAAATGTTAAATTATTAAAACTAAAAAAAAAGTGTAAAAATAATACAATGTATATCTATTTTTAATTTTACACAATAAATATGTTCCGTATTATTAGTGACAAGATTTATCTGTTAAATTTACAGAAAAAAAATGTTAATTTTACTTTATAATATAAGTGGGGGTGATAAAATGTAAAATTAACAATTTTTTTAGTTAATTTTTACATTAAAACTATGTTAATTTTACACAAAATTTATTTGAAGTTTATTTGAAGTTTGCATTTATTTTATGTTAAAATATTAACACAATATTCGTGTCACCATTTAACATATCCGTATTATGTTAAATTAACACAAAAATTTTTGTGGACCGTTTGGGACAGATGATATTTGTTGAATTTAACACAAATTTTTCAACTGTGCACGATTACCATGATTTTCAGGGTAAATTCTAAGAGAAAATTCTCTCTGTGTATATTTCTATTACAAAAGCTACATCGAGACAAATGTAAAAACGATAATTCGATTTCTATTAACAAAGTACAATATACAATTAATACTCCGTATTTCGTCTATGAAACGTTGATATTATCGGAAGATTGATGAAATGCCTGTCGATTTATTACAATCGTTTTCATTTATTAGTCACACCGAAGCCTGGGAGCTATCTTCTACGAATCGAAATACCGTATTGTCTCTCGTATATGATTCTTCCGGTACGATCGTAATATATTTAACGCCTTTATTAATAAGAGAACAGGAAATATAAGAGAGACTGGGAGGGCTTTGTATGCATGTCGAGGATCGATCGTAACAGCGATTCTTGTGTATAATTGAACGTATCCGCGCCTTAATGCCTATAAGTTTTCTATCCTAACAAACCTGATGGGAAGACGATGAAAAATGTCAAGGAGGGGATATCTCTTGTGGCTGAAGTTTTCGCAATAAATAATGCGCGAGGTAGAAGAAGAAACATATACATAACTGTAAGAGATTGGAAGCTCGCTGCTAGATATTGCACTATTCTGACGAATGGTTATAAAACATTTACCATGCGATATAAGAGAGAGTAAATGCAACAAAAATACAACGAAAATAGATGTGTAAGCGAAGACCCAGCGTGATGCTGAGAAGATTCCCTCTCTTTTCTCCTGGCAATAAAAATAAAATCTTTTCTGCGATAACAATATATGAATCGCATTATGTATCGAAACGGCGGATATCAATTAAATCTAGTACACGTGATGATATTTTTGTTGAAATTTGAAGTTTGTCCTCGAGAGGATAATAATAATTCAGAAACTAATCAAAATGCAACCTTTTTGAGTATTATTATTTTCTTTTGTATTTAATATAACGGAGATTGTGCCTTAAATAAAGGGGCGCCCAAAGTGCGATTTATTTCGTGACAAGGGAACGTTCCGCGAAATTTCCGCAACGATAACAATCGAATTGACATTCGTTTTCAATATACCGCGATATTGTTTATATCGACTTGCTGCTTTATAACGCAATGGTCGATATATATGTATACGAGCTTGTTATCGAGCCGTTTATTTCATCAATGTTCCGATATGTTTCAATCTACATCGCTCGTAAAGCGCACTCGTATATACATATTCGCGCAGCATGTTTCCGGTGTGCTGCCTCTGGTACGAAGATTGAGAGTATACCAGTCGTATCTCTCTCCTCGCGTTATTATTTCATTTATCAGGCACACACGCGCCGCGAATAGAATCTAGTCTTTTAACAACAATTTTAGCATCTCTTTTCCAAACGATAAATTTTTAATAGCTGACAATATATACCAGTAATATATACAGACGTGTGCAAATTATTAGAACATATATTAAACATATTTTTATGTTGAGATTATTGTCTTGCTGATTCAATATGAGTTTTCATCACTAAAAAAGATGTTTCCGAATAATTTGCAGGTCAAAAAATTATTTAAAAATCTTCAATCTTTTATAAAAAAAAAAAAAGGTAAAGTAAAAGTACTAATGCTTGGACCTATATTTGGATATTCGTATTTTTTGGTTTTTAAATATGGATATCTAAACTTTTAATATTATATGTATGCATAAATGTATGTAATATATATATATATATATATATATATATATATATATATATATTAAATGTACGTATGTAAATTTTAAATATCTGCATTTAAAGACTAAAAAAAATACGAATATCTAGATATATAGGTGCATGTCCAAACATTGGTACTTTTATCTTAAAACTTAAATAAATGTGTCTATTAAAAAACGCAAAAAAATATAACTGTGAAGTAATCTTAACATAAAAATTTAAAATATGTTTGAGTCTAATAATTTGCGTATATATTGTACATATACATATATATATTACTGCTATATATATATTGCAATTAATAACGTGAAGATAAATAAATAGTCATTTAATGCGCACAAAGCAATAATAGTCATTTAATTTCTAGTAATCAGAGTGACATATAGCAGTAATATATATATATATATATATATATATATATATATATATAATTGCTGAAAATTAAATGACTATTATGACTCTGTGCGCATTAAATGACTATTTATTTATTTTTACAATACTGATTGTGTATATATATAAAAATATAAAATAAATAGTCATTTAATGTGCCATAAAGATGCGTTGCATTCGATTACCAAAATTAATTAGATTTCATTCTCTAACAAACATGTAGTGAAATTAATCTGATTAGACTATGCGCATCTAATATTTGTGCGAGAGATAATGAGAAAAAAACCAATATTTTAAGCTATAATTTTTATATGTATAATAATTTTTATTTAACGTGGAGTTGGTTAAACTCCCTATAGTTCAAAATATCCAGGCACCATAGCTAAAATGTTGACACAATAACTAAATTTTGCAGATGTAATATATAGGGACACCTAAAATTTAGCCGCGGTAGTTGGTACCTTTTATCTTCTGTCATCGTTTGTTTTGATAAATAGTATAATTTAGAAGACACGCGCGCGCAGTCGCGTGACAAAGTTACGTCAATTACTTAAACATAGTTACGCACTTAAAATTTCTCGGCGTACCCTGTCGCATTCAATCTTCAAGCTCCCCCGCTGGAAGTTTTGAAGCGGAGCGAGAACGCGGTATACTCTATACATTCGCAATCCTACAGTGGCTTCATTCAGCTATAGCGCGATCGACCATGACGGACCTCGAAATAGCGCGACACGGCGCTTTCATCGGATCTCGCTTTCATTAATTTCGCATCAATTACGTGCCCCTGTACAGTTTTCCGTCCTTCCCGACCTTTAAATTTTTTATACACACTTTTATATACTCTCGTGCGTTTTTTTCTTCGCGCATTACGGCTACCGACGAAGCGAAATTTTCATACAACTGCATAAAACACGCCGGTATTAGATGCGAGAGGCGCGTACTACCCTTGATGAGTCGTTCTCCCTATGGAAGTAAAGTGGACCGGCAATCCTTCTTTGCCGGCGAGATCGAGGCTCTTTTAAAGCAACGATGGTGCTCGAAAGCGCTGATTCATTCTCGAGGATTTTCTCGTGTATAGCGCGAAGAAAAAATGGCAGCGAGATGTGAAACACTTCGTAAAAGTAGCAATATCTATTATTGATTTTTTTTTCTAATTATATCGAGTTTAAAAAAAAATGTGTAAATGTGTAAAATTGGTTGATCGAAACAGTGCTCTTAATCTTAAATCGCGAAATGATATGTAAGCAATGTAATATCTCGCGTAAAATGTAAATATTTTATACAAGATACATCTTGAATCGCAAATTTTTCGAAAAATAGAGAAACGAGTAGGGATATGAAATAGCCGTTGTGTTGTTGTTCCTGACAGATATGAAAATATATTTCTATCTTATTTTCATATTTCTACCATTTCTTCTATTATTCTTATATATCAGTCTCCTCTATATATACAAATATACAGGGTGTCCCGAAACTACCGCGAGATATTTTAAAGGCAGATTCTCTGGCCAATTTAAAAACGATTTTTCCTCAGCGAAAATGTCGAGGCACCAATAATTTTCGAGTTATAAGCGATTAAAAATAAAGGGTTTCTCGTAAACTAAGCCCTCTAGAAATATAATATTAACAAAACCACATTCTTCAATTAATTTTAAGTAAAGTTTCTTTTAATAGAATTTTAATTTAAGGCTTAGTTACAAAGATACATGATGACAAAAATTGGGAACATGCAAAAAATGATGGTCTCCCTCGACATTTTCGTTGAGGAAAAATCGTTTTTAAATTGGCCAGAGAATCTGCCTTTAAAATATCTCGCGGTAGTTTCGGGACACCCTGTATATACAGAGGGACCTTATGTTTCAAAAGGGCGAGACGCGTTCATATACACAAGGAATATATGTATACTACTACACGAAAGTCTCTCTTTTTTTAAGGTAGGAAAGGTTCCTGCACAGTAAGTTATGTAAGGCGATCCCTCTGTCAAGTCTGCTATAAAGAGGTTTCGCGCAAAAACGTCGAACGTGAGGTTTAGAAAGGTTTTTAGATAAAAAGGATCTTCAGGATCTCGCGCGCGTGTACTGTTTCCCTACCTACGTGATACCATCGCGATCGAGAGTTACGGTGTGTCTAATAAAAATAACGAAAAGTAAATAGAAAACCTTTCCTCCAACTCGCGACACCCATCATTGAAAAAACTGTATTCTCAAAGTAAGAGAACTGTACGCTATAAAAAGAATCCCTCTTAACAGATATCAATGTAAGAACATTATAAAACTAAAAATATATATTCTTTGTTAATAACATAATAAACGGTTGTATGTCTTTTTTATACGTTTATTTAATGTTATATGATTGCAATTTAGAGTGCAATGCAATATTTGTCACTGAATGGTTTTAGTTTAGTAGAAGAATGGAGTTAATAAGTGGCTCGAAAAAGAAGACTTGAGAGACTTAAAAAAAGTGTAAGTAATCTGTAATATAATCTAATTTAATTATTCAGAACCCAGGTCTTGTGTCTCATGTACTATGTAAATGTTTCGGCATTTCTTTGCCTGTGCGTTGTAAAATAATTTAAAAATAAATTTTATCTACATTTTTATAAATTAGGAATATATGATACTAATTTTTAGAAAATTCCTCTCTTAATGTAAGAGAATCCTTTCAGTGTCTATTTTAGA
This sequence comes from Prenolepis imparis, assembly GCF_030444845.1. Classification (NCBI taxonomy): domain Eukaryota; kingdom Metazoa; phylum Arthropoda; class Insecta; order Hymenoptera; family Formicidae; genus Prenolepis; species Prenolepis imparis. Next base: position 1,418,341 of record NW_028141159.1, read on the forward strand.
AACAGGGTATTTTAAAAATAAATGAAAAATTCTTAAAATAAGAATACAATTTTTTCAGTATATCTTTTGTTTGATGATTTTTTGTCGCAATATGTAACTTTGTACTAATATTGATGGAGGAATCGAATGAATTATATTATCAAGTAAAATTCACGAAATGTATTATAATTCATTTAAGGCTCCTGCATACTCACTGCAGCCATCTTGAATTGATGACGTCAGAAGCGAGAAAATATACCATGAAAATTCTTGCGACTTACTCTAAAATAAAAATGTTTTTCAATAAAATAGGGTTTGTAACCGATAGAACCGACTTGTAAAATATACCGAAAACTCTCCTTTTGTTTGGGTAAGCAATAAATAACATTATATATGTCGAATTGAATTGAGCCTAATCAAGGACGAAAATCAGCTGTTTGACAGGTATCGAAATGAAATAAATATTTGCTTTTACATATTAAATTATAACAAAATGAGAGTCTTCGGTATATTTTAACACTATAACAAGTACTTTAAAAATAGAAACACTGCACTAAAATGATAAATGACGCTGTAAGTCGCAAGAATAATTTATGTCATTTTCACGCTTAATAGTTTATAGTTTTGCCAAATGTGGCGCTGTCGTACAAATTTTACAGACTTGGCAATCGAGTATGCAGGAGCCTTAACTGTGTTGATCTCAACGCAGTTATTTCGATAGACAAATATGCGTCAATTTCGTTCGATATTACTTCGCGAGTCGAAAGGACTCGTATTTTGTTCGCATCAAGTTTGCTATGCAAGCATGCAATATACAGAGTGTCCCAGATTTTTCCGTATAAACTTTAGTAGTACGTTCTATGAGCAGAAATAAGAAAAAAATATTACATAAACAATAGTAGATCCCCAAGATGCTTTATTAAAAAATTATGACAAAAATTGGAATTTTTCATATTGAAGAAATAATAGCAGTCTTGCTGTAGATAATAAGTGACATGTCGTATACATAAGTAAAATTAAAAATACTGATATTCATTTTGTGTACGATTTTTGAAATACAAATTTAGATGAAATTGTTTCTTACAACATTTTATGTATTTTTATTATAATTTTCTAATAAAGCATTTTGAGTTTATCCAACATTTTTTTTTATTTCTCCTCAAAGAACACACATTACTCTGGAGTTTGTAGGGAAAAACCTGGGACACCCAGTGTATCGACAGTTTTCGACCGGCTGTCGTATGTAATGGAGCATATAATGCGATTGTCGCACCGCGGTTTCGATCTTCTACCTCGAGGCAGTTTAGTTAGTGCGGACATACCTAATTTTACCGTCACGTACCGTCCACCACCGACCACGGCACACTGTCCTTATCGAGAAATTAGCGTCGACCAGCAGCCTCTTTCCGTGGTCGGTCGTGATGAAATAGTCTCCGCGAAACGGCAATCCAAACACTTTAATTAAGACTCTTTGGGAATCTTTCTCCCAACCCTTCACCCTCGTCGTTTATCGTAAACCATTACGCGTTAGGGGAATCTGAGGTGTTACCTTAATTCGGCACGATTAAACCAAGTTTTTACACGCGCCACGTTACCGTAATTGGAAAACCGTTTCTTCGTTCTTTTTTTTGTTTTTATTTAACTTTGACTATAATACGAGCGTGATTAAAATTATAATAGATGCATAATTCCGAGCTGGAGATGATTATTTTTGTGTATATAAAGTTTTTGTTTATGGAAATGAGTATGCAAACTGGCACTTTTTCCAACATAAAAAAAAATTTTTTTAAACGCTGCCCTTCAGCGCACATTTAATAAAAAATATGTTAATCAATAGTCACTTAATCCATCGTTTTATATCTCTTTCCATCACTTTACCGCAAACTTCGCGATCGAATCCATCATTGAAAATGAAGGATACACAACAAATGCAAACAAATAGAAAAAAATGTAACATAACGTTGTAAATAATAGTAACCAACTATACAACTTTTTCTCTCGAATCGTTCGCAGAAAGCTGCGCATCTGAATGAGATGTTAACGAATTTAATTTTAAAACTTCATAAAAAGCAATAGAAGAGGGTGCACAGGGCGTGTGTAATCCTATTTTTTTCTGCCTATTTTGTATGCGCGATAAAAGCAGCCTTTTCGCCTACTTTCGAATCCGATACCTTTGACCCAATTTTAATTTTTTTCCCCGCCTATATTTCGCGCGACAAAATATTTTTAATATGCACAGTAACAAGCCAACCTAGTAAGCCTAGTAAGCCTAGTAAGCCTAGTAAGCCTAGTAAGCCTAGTATCCCTCTAAGCATGCATTTATCGATTGATGAATCGATACTTACTGCTCGGTGTCCGCAGGATCGTCGCTGGATGCCCGTAATGCTGTGTACAGGGTGACGATTACAGCTGGCATCGGCCAACCGAGTCCCATCAGCCAATTGACTAATTTGTGCTCGCTGATGAATGCGCTCACTAGCAGGGTGTGCAGATAGAAGCCTTCGCAGAGCATCCAGGCGTAGTTCGTTAATAGAAAGTAATGAAGGAACGTATGCAGGACGCGACACGGTATCTGCAAAGGACGAACCAGCTCATAAACGTCCCTTTCAAAGCCGCTCAAACAAGCTCCAACGTAGCCTCGTTCGCGAAGTCAATCGGAATAAAATTGCGCTCATCCGAGAGCTCAAACGCGAGTATTTCCTAATGATGTTGCCGATCGATCTCTCACACATTTTTTTAACGATAATATAAATATAAATGATTACCACTTGTAACATCTCCGTGATCATTATTCGATGAACCTTTGAAGAATGTTTTGCATTTCGTTCAGTGTCGCACGATCGATTAATTTTACATTCGAATTTATTTCTCCTCTTTTCGCATTTCTCTAAATTCAATTACTGATATATACATTATTTTTCTTATAAATGAACGCAACAAAGTAATATATATATATATATATATTCAAGAGGAAAAAATTATTTCTCTTTTAAGAATAACAGCAGAGATAATAGCTAGTCTCGTTATTTTAATAAAAATGTCTCAAGTTTTCAAATTTCCAGTACAAAATAAATTCTTACTTTATTTTCCCTTCATCATAAACGTCATACGATATCCTATTATACTTTTTTAATATACGTACGTCATTATTAAGTAGCACATCCGTGTTCGCTACTATGAACCTGTACCAAATCAACCATAGGGCATTATTGACCGCGAACGAGGTGAATAGGTTCATATGTAGCGTAATCCGTGCACATCTGAGAGATCTGCGTACAATAAAGGGGAAAAAAAAAAACCAGGTTTAATCTTATTCCTCCGAAACCCTAATTTCGTGTTTTACGGTAGCAAAGAAGGATCTAAGACTCCACCAAATACAATTGTGCGTAAGCATAGGATATCCGTCTAAATTGAACCGCTGCTGCGCTTAATTGCAAGCTACGCTAGTTCAATATAGAATCACTAGTTATCTACGATAGTATTATGTAGCATTTCCAGCGCGATAACGGAAACTCAGATAAGAGCAAATGTCTAAAACTTGTCTATAGTACAATATAGTAATTAATGATGCCTCTTACGTATCTAGGAATTAAGAGCTTTTAATATTTGCAAACAATGCGCACTCATTATAGGATTTTAAAGATCCTTCTTCGAATCTTTTAATTATACGTAGATTTTATTATCGCGAGTGCTCTAATTTGCTTTCAGTTTGATTAAATTCGAAAGATAACATCTCGAAAGATAAATTTCAAAGTTCTTGCGCGCAAACAAACTTCAATATTCTGTGGACGTGTAGCGAGGATAATAATAACAGCGTCAATAAATTGAAAACTTACCGGAAGTACGTGAGAATTCCTAAGGAAAGCAGTAGCGCTACCAAAGATATTGCGTATCCCACTTCGTAGATCCCGTTTATACTCTGCTGCCACTGTAATCGCATTATCAAAAATTTAAAACTTCCTTCCATCTCCCTCTCTCTCTCTCTCTCTCTCTCTCTCTCTCTCTCTCTCTCTCTCTCTCTCTCTCTCTCTCTTTCTCTCTCTCGCGCGCGCACTTTAAATAGGACTGATAATTTTTAGAGTGGCGTTTTAATGCTCATTAATTCTTTCTCCTATTATGCGGCTGACGCGGCCGCAGATCCCATTAATCCCGTTGGAAAATTGCGCAGTTTCAGATTGAAGGTCTAACTGTACGACATAGAAGAGCGAGTATATCACGAGAGAATTTGACCCCGATCGTTTCTCTGATTAATTATCGTATATCCCCGTTGCAAACACGTCGTACGTGCACCGCAAAAGGAACTAATATACTAATCTAGATTTGTTCCATAGAATTATTTCAAAGTAAAAAGTATCTCGCAAATCGTATCTCGTAATCCCGGCTGAACGAGAGATTAAAGTGTGCATCGGATATAAAATATCCTGAAAAATATCTTTCAAATATATATCCATAAAAAAGTAACATATTGAGTGAAATAAATTAGGTTGGCCAAAAAGTCATTGCGTTTTTTTTCTATGTAAATGAGAGGCGAATTTTTCATGGGAAACAAAAACTTTATTAAATAATATATTGTCCACTTTGTTCGATTATCTTTTGCCATCTTTCAGGCAACTTCATGATTGGATTCGATCAATGCCTTAATCTTGTCATCATCAATTTCGATTGGCTTTTCTGAGCGTGGTGCATCTTTAACATCAAAATCTCCAGACCGAAATTTAGCAAACCAATTCTGACACTGCCATAGTTTTAAGGCATCTTAATTATATACATCATATGACTTTTTATGAGCTTGTGTTTTTTTTCTTTTCGGAAGTAATACAACAAAATATGACGAAAATATTCTTTTTAATTTTCCATTTTGAAATTGACGGCAAACAAACAATTGTTAACGAAATCGTGCGTTTTCTTTTTCTAAAACAAGCTTGAACCGTCAGTTGTCAAGTTACATAATGAATTTGCGGTTTAGAATAAAGTTAATTACATTTCAAGGACATGTATGTCTATTATTGGAAAAAAACGCAATTACTTCTTAGCCAGCCTGATACATATTAATTTTATCACGTGTCTTATCAAGTGTTATCGCCAAACAAATTATTTTTTACTTTGAAGAAGAATGTATTTATGTCTACAAGATAGACAATTACTTTTTGGCCAACCTAATAGAATAAAACGTAGCGTGAAAATATCAAATATTAGAATCTGTAGAATCGAGCCTTTTTTTTTACACTAGTCATTATCTTAAGCTTGATCCGCGGAATTTGCAAAATTAAAAAGAATTGAATAAAAAGATAGTAAAGAATTTTCTTCCAAAAAAGAAGAAGGAAAACTCGCGAGACAATGCAACTTAAATTCGTTTCATATAATCGAAGTGTTAAAATTTAATAATAGCACAATTTCCTCTTTTTCTCTTTTATAGTTTATCTTGGAGGAACAAAGGTTCCCTCCAGGGCCTACTAAAGGCGAAAATTCCGTTACAATCACTCTATTACTATCCCGCAAGTAGTTGCGGAAGTAGTTCCGTCGTTAGATTCCCGCAGGAATGCCTCGAACTTGATTTTCTTCCGAGGAATTTTTTTCGGTCGCCGAAAAGAGAGATCGAGGAACTTTGCAACTCCATTCGAAAAATCAGAAGGGTGACGAGAAAATTCGTTTCTCATTTCTCTTTCATTCTCACTTTAAAATTCATCCGCTTACAAGGTACTCCGTGTCCCTCGGATCGCAGCCCCCCTTCTTTCCTCCCCAACAACCCCCTGTTCATTCCCCTGGCAATCCCCCGTACTTCCTTTACGGCACATGCAAATCTTACCGCATCTGCAAAGCAAAGTCGGCCAGTAATAAGGCTTCGTAACGTTGTCCTACGTATGACAAATGTCCGCCAGACACGAGGTATTTATGAGACCAGCTATCCGGAAACCTGTCTCATTGACCTGCGTCGAGGACAGATTCGGGGTTGGAAAAATTGATCGAGCTTCGGGACGGAAAGGAAGGCAAATCCGGACCTCGTCCGAAAGTCCGACCGAGTGTAATTCATTATTCATTGAGCAAAGCGAAATGCAGACCGGCTCGTCGTGATATGGAAATCTATTTCTGCATTTATCAGGATGATATACTACTGGCACGGATGATGTTGCCGGAGCCATCACATATCGCGGGCAAAGCATTAAGGTAGCTCTGCTCGCGAATGAGGTTGGAAAGTGGCATTATATTCTTAACCGCGAAACGTCACGTTACTTATTAACGCTACGCTTACACCAAAGTCCTATCTAGGCTTTCGCGTTTCTGGTTTGGATGAGATACCACGCGGTTTAAATCGCGCGCAAATGCGAAATTCATATTTCATTCTGGTGAATATATATCAATTTTTACAGTACCAGCTGTCATGTGAATATTTAAAAAAAAATAAAGAGAAAAAACCGAAGTTTACAAAACGAAAAGAAAAATGAGAGCCATGTGCACGCGAGCTGTCTCTTCTGTGTTGTATGTATGAATTTTTACGATCAAATATTGATCCAGCAAAATATATATTTGTCGAAGGAACCTGATGTGTACAATAGATTAATGCTCTCCTTATTAGGAATTGATTAAAATTCCTTGTTCGTAATTATATAATAATGTATTATTATTATATATATATATATAGTAATTATTATTATGTAATATTATATTATTATAGTATTATTATATATTATAAGAGTAATATTATATTATAAGTAATTATTATATTATAAGTAATATTATATAGTATTATTATAATATTATAAGTAATTATTATTATATGTATTATAATATTATAAGTAATTATTATTATATGTAATATATTTTTATCTATATTATTTTATTTATATTTTTATATTATATTATTTTTAACATATTATATCGTGTAATAGTTTTGTCGCAGCAATAAATCCTAATCTGTTACTTTTATGTAAAAAGTGGAAGGATCTCTCATATTTCAATGTTAAATTTGCTGTCCGAGAAAGTTCAATGCGTATCCGATATGAGATATGACGCAGCGTAAAGTGAAATACGGCAAATTCATTCAGCTCGATTCGGATAGATATTCCAAATGTGAATGTCATAATTATGAAAATCAAGTCCGCACGGGCAGCTTAAACGGCGGGGGCTTCGCACACACCGAGAGAGGGATCACATGTGTTTCACGCCGAGCTACAGTGTGGTCGGCACTAAATAATTCATGAAGTTCGGGAGCGTACGCAATCTCTCCGGATACTACTCTGAGCTCTATCTTGAGATTACACGGTAGCTTGTTAGTGTAGATAGGAGAGGCGAGGGTGGTCCACCCTCTCCCCCTTTCTCACTCCCTCACATTCTCTCTCTCTCTTCCTCTTCTCTCCGAACCTCGCGGACCCAAATCGGATTAAACGTTGGTCCTGGAAATTATATCGCTGCCACACATATGCGGGAACATGATGAATTTTATCAACGCAATAATTGTATAGTATTATCCCTTCGGCTGCCTTCGTTCTCTTGGCTTTATTCTGTATCGATAGCACGGATTATCTCGCCCGGTAACATTACAGCTTATTGTCATTTGTATGTACGCGCGATCCGTTTAATATTAGGAGACAAGACAGATCCTCAATTTCGCATACCTGTCGTAATGTCAAATTGAAATCGGGCTATCTCTGTTTACCGAATGCATCGGATTCCGCGTGAACGCAATGAATTCGGTTGGAACGTGACAATATCATCGCGCGATATCATCGATTCAATTATGAGAGAGAGAACCGCGAATTTAATAAAACGATAAGTCAATATATAGCGAAAGCCAGCCGATAAATATTTAAATAAATATATATTCGAGTGAAAATATTTCATTCTAAAATATAGTTCTCTTGATTATAGATATTTTTTAATTAAATCGCACAATCGAAATCTATCGAAATTGGCAAATTCGCGACATTTTGTTATCGCAATCGTAATAAATTTGCGATTAAAAAAAAAAAAAAAAAAAAAAAAAAAAGGATTGCACCACATTTGTGTATGCAAGAGGGATTCTAATTTATACATCTTCAAACGTCGAATAGCTAAGGGCTATTTCTGTATTAACTGCATAGCTCACAGACAGAATAATACATCCCTCTATTCGCACGCTGTCAAACCCGGTTAACATTCCAAATAAATAAACTATCACGGTTGTCTCTGGGATAAACCTAAAAGAGAATATAAGTGTCGACAAATTGTCTCTAGCTCTCGTTACCGGGATTAAACTATCTTTCACGACTAGCTCTCCGCGTTAAAGGTCGAAGATGTACGAGAAAGTTTCTCTAGAGCTCGAGGAAAAAAAGTTTCGGGATTTTCAAGAAGGTTGTTAAGTTTCGGAGCATCGAAAAAAGAAAGATGACGAAATGTTACTAAACGTTTTAAATATACGAGTCGATTCAAAAGCGGTCTTTTAAAAAAATTGCTGCACCGAAAAAAGAAAGATGATGAAATGTTACTAAACGGTTAAATATACGAATCGATTAAAAAACAGCGGTCTTTTAAAAAAAATTGCTGAAACTTTAAATTACATGAATTATGGAACAATTGTCGGAGATAATTGCATAGGCAAAACCGTGCGATTACATTTATTATATGCATCAAGAAACAGCGAATAATATGTTGGCGCGTACGAATATTGCATAATATTTCCATTTCGTGACACTGAAATTTAATCTTACGTAACAAAGTTATGCAAAGTTATGCCTGCACGCTCTATTTCCCTACTCCTTAAACAAAAGCGCCCCTAATAAATTCAGACGAATACTGTCGGAAAAACATTTGTAAAAGTTTATTTAAGGCTTAAACTTCTTCCGATCAAATTCTTCTGATCCGTCAAGAAGAAATCGTGTCTTCGGAAACTTAAGGATTACATATCGTCATTAATAAAGCATGTAAGTGAAAGAAATTTGTTGTACATTTGTTATATTTATTATTGTATTTTTGACGCAAAAATTTTTGTTGCTAAAATATTACGCGGTGTTTTCTAATAACATTATATTGAGAATGCGTGCATTCTCAATATAAGATATTTAAATTGCATAAAGATTAATTGAAAAATATCGTAGTACATGAAAATATCGAGATTGTAATGGTACAAATTATGAGAGCAACGGAGGTGAAATGTTAACTTTAACTGGAAATTAATAAATGTTATGGCCCGTATTATGAGCTCACATTTATCTCTAGATGTACCTCTAAAGTTAGAGAGGCCCGTATTATGAGCTCACATCTATCTCTAGATGTACCTCTAAATGTACCACGATAATTGTGGCGATATTATGAGCGCACATCTATCTCTAGATGTGTCTCTAAACGTGTCACGATAAATGTGACGGTATTATGAGCACACATCTATCTCTAGATGTGTCTCTAAACGTGTCACAATAAATGTGGCGGTATTATGAGCGCACATTTAGCGGCGCATCTAGAGGAAATCGCCTAAAAACCTATTTTGTACCACATTTATAGGGTACATTTATTTGCGGCTCTAACTTTAGAGGCACATCTAACAATAAGAGATAGATGCGTGCCTCTAAAGTTAGAGACGCAGATGAATGTATGACTAAAGTCAGTTTATCTGCGTCTCTAACTTTAGAGACACATCTAAGAGATAGTTGTAAGCTCTAAATGTGCGATAAATATATAATTGATTTTAGATGTATGTACATTTATCTGCGCCTCTAACTTTAGAGGTACATCTAAAGATAGATGCGAGCTCATAATACGGGCCTAAGACTCTAGATGAGTCAATATGCATTTACAAATAAATTAGGCTATTAAGAGCTGGACGTGTATTATGGTGTTGAATTAGTGTAATTCTAAAGGATAAAAAGAAATGACTCCAAATTCGGTTAATGAGGTTAAAATGAGATGCCGTGCCGAAACGTCTAATAAATAGAAAGAAGAATTTTTAGACCGAATTTGGAATCATTTTTTCTCTTAATGCGCGCATTCAAAATAATAAGATATTTAAATTGCATAAAGATTAATTGAAAAGTACACGTCCGGCTCTTGATAGCCTAATTTATTTAAATGGAAAATTTACGCGTTTAAAGCGTTTAATCGAGTTATTCGAGTACAAATTTTTTGAATACAAATTAAATGTTATCTGACAATGAGTCAGAATTAATAGCTCGATATGCAAATATATGGCTTTAAACTTGCAAATTCTATTCTAACGTTTTCAGATAAAAATTCGATTTTGTTATTCAAATGCTCTTATATTTTTTTACCTTATTATGTCCAAATTTTGCGTAGATTGTGAATCGTTAGAAATTAACCATTAAGATTTAAATTATCATATCTTGATCTTATTTACAAGTCATTGCATCTTGATTTACAAGTATTAAGACTTTGAAATTTGACTTTATCTTCACTTCAGATAATATTCATGCAAGGAAGAAATGAAATGTTGCATATTGTTGTATCGACAAATCAATGGATATGTCAAAATACACGATCGATGGAGTTTCTCACAAAACATTTTTATCAATCAGCATCGCGGAAAAAGAGATAACAAAAATTCGATTCAATTTTACATGCCTTTTATAAAGTGTGTACAGAGCTTTTAAAATAATTGTCAAATAAAGGCGATCGATGATGAACGAACAATGTAAACTTTACCTCTATTTACATATATTTTTGCGGGCGAACGCGAAATTGCATCTCGATCTCCCGAATTATCACTTGCATACGCAATTTAAGTGCATTTATTTGCACAAGCTATATATGTATTTCTCCCGGTTTTCGCGATAATATTTACTTCGGAATCCGAGATGCTGCCGATGTTAGAAGTACACACGTGGATCCGCGCGTGTATCAACGTTCATTGTTCACGCTAGGGTGTAAATACAAAAGGCTTTTGTCGCAACGTCACAAAGAATCGGCTTTATTTGAAAATGCAACGCGAATTCAGCTCATTCACGTCAGACATGTGTGAATATTAAAAAGTCCGGGATTGTACCGCTGTGTCTCCGCGAAGAGATTGTGTATCATTTCGTAATTTGTAAAAAAAAAAAGAAAAAAACAGATGAAAGAGCAAAGCACGAAGGTAACTTGGTTACTCGACGGTGTCTCATTAACGGAGTTTAATGAATCCTCCTCGTTTCAACCTCGCGTTTTCCGCAGGTAAAACTGGAAGGATTAAGGTAACGGGAAGATACTGTCTGTGAAAGCTATAAGATAGAAATTACTCAGTTAGACCAACAAGAGGACGCGTATGTGAAGAGAGAGTACGTGCAAAAATATGATATATTTTCTTTCTATCTTTCGAGGATCTTTTCGGCCTCGTTTCTCTGGACCTGAAAGATAAGCGCCTACGTTTTATCATCGTATAAAATAGGATATCGCAGACGAGTATTTTTCCACCACTTCGAACCCCTTCGCATTATACAAATGACCACGATCGAGTGAACTGTCAGAGGGAGAGAAGAGAGAGAGAGAGAGAGAGAGCGATTGCGTTTAATTAAGTAAAGGGAGAACTCGGTAACTTCTAAGTGTTAAACTAATCTTGAATTTCCACGTGACGATAAAAGGGAGGTAAAGGGTGGAGGTTACGCTTTTGACCTGGAAAATTGGGCTTCTTCGGAAGGTGGGGAAAACTTATTTAACTCGAAAATAAAAGATTGTTACTTTTATGAAGCACAAATTGTATATTCGATTTGATTTCCAATGAAATTATTCCGACGTAATTAATAGCGAACAAAGACTATCGTATATTTCTTCCGAGAAGACTAATCATACAATTTTCTCGTATATTGCTGTCGTTATTTACCCCGATTGCTTTTTGCTCGCTCAATTTATTAATTTTATAAAATTATTATACTTATATAATTATTATTAATTATTATATATTTATATAATTTTATATTAATTTATATAAATTTTATATTAATATATTAAATTATATATTTATATAATTATTAATTATTATTAATTATTATATTCATATATTCATTATAAAATTATTTTTCATTATTTCGTTTACTCTCTATTTATTTTACGCATGTCACCTGCAATTTATCGTCCGAATTATACAAACTATTTCAAGCTCTTGGCATACAAAGTTTTCCTCGCAAAATTCAAATCGGCGTGTTCCGGACTTGCGTGTCCCATAGCGTGACACAATGGAGAGCCTCGCTGTAAGAACTCGATTTAGAAACTGTTTTCCCTGCTGTGGCCTCGCGCTCGCAATTTCATCGACATCTCGACGAAAAATAAAAGCGCCGAGCATCGACATTGATGTCAATGCGCGTTAGAGGCGAATGTCGACATCGCGTCGTTGACGGGTATGTCAAGGAGAGAGAGAGAGAGAGAGAAGAGAGCGGCCTTTAACGTAGCCATAGTTTCCGTATGCGTGTGTATCAAAATGAAGAGCCGGTCCTAATGAATAGCTCGTCGCGTGAGAAGGATGTTGACACGCGGATGGCGTAAAAGCGGCTTCTCACAAGCGCTTCATCATATTATCGCACTGTCTCCCTCGACCCTTCACTTCAACCCACGAATTTAACGAGCGCGGCGTCGAAAAATCTCGACATAAATCCCTTCATCTCTCCGGCCGAGAGAGAGAAATAATATGGTTATTTTTGATATATTTATATATTTTTAATGTAATTGTAGAAATTAATTTTATTTATTCAGAAATGATAGAATTTATTACAGAAAAGAAGGAGGGAGGGACGCGAAAAATAGCGGCACGCGCGAGATATTAGACATTGTAAAATAGAGGGATCCATTTATTTTATTTCTTGTTCTTTTTTGAAGAAAGAGAAGCTGGGGAATTTAGCTTCGCAATTTCACGCTCGTCTCTCTTTTTTATACCTCGCGCGAGTTCTCCTTTTTACCGGTGTTTCCGGCGCAAAACGTCATAAATCCGCTCGAGATATCCAGAGCGACGACGGAGAAATCAATTCTTGTAATATAAAAGAGAGGGGCGAGGGGGAGGAGGAGGAGGAGGAGGAGGAAAAAAAGAACTCCCTTTCGTTCTGCATATCGGCGTAATATTATTATTATCGTTCGCGAGATTGGCCCGGAAGTGTCGAGGCGGGACGCTAGATAGCTAGAAGACAGATTGCGAGTCGCGGTCGCGTGATCGCTGAGATTGTTCCGTCGCGAAATAAGGGACAGGGGAGGATATGGGATTCCCCCGTCTGTCTCGTATGCATACATACACACTCGGCTGCGCGCGTGTCTTTCAAATATTTCAACAAACGCGCTCTCCCGCTCAAACGATATTAGCGCCCGGGAGGATATAGGTACCTGCTGCGAGACAGAGAGAGTCGTCGTCGTGCGCCTTCGGGCGGAATAATGCGAAATCGAAACCCGTGTCAGGAGGACGACGTGTCACGCGCGGGACTTTGAGAGGATGTAACGTATATGTAACTGAGTGACTCGTGTGTGCGACGGACTCGCACGGTATTTCCCGGAGGAATGGAAATCGCGTTCTCTTATAAGCGTTCGGATTTTTTTTTCATCGACAATTTTAACCCGTCTGTCGATGAACAGCTGGTACCCGAGGCGAGGGTTTAAATGTTCAAAATGTATCGGAACTTTTCTTCCCCCGAAGCAAGATACAAAGGGCCTTTGTATTCGAAAACCTTCTAAAATAACGGGAAAGAATATGTTCGATGTCCACCATTTAGCTATAAAGAAATTGTAGTGTCGAAAATATCCGAGTATCTGATACATTAATGAAAGGGTGACAAATTATTTGCATTTGCACTGACATAAGGGTTAAAGGATGCTTTTCAAGGATCTTTGAAGCTATCAAGCAAAATGTTTGACGTTGTCGATCTAATTCATCTATACGCGATCGGAGAGAGAAGTTGATAGAACCTTTAAGAAATTATACTCACACTCAGATCCTGTAGATTCACGCAGGTCGTGTAATTGCTCCATATTTGATTGGACTCGGGATGCCGAAACCACGTGCCGTTCAGTTCGCAATATTTGTGCGCCGTCACTGTAACAGAAAGATTGCGGAAATTTTTCATGAGAAATTCATCTAACGATATCGAAAAATTGGAAAATTGATCGATTATTCGATTAATTATATATCGAACGTTATCATTAATATAAGTCCATTGTGTATATATACGCGGACATAATAAAATATTATCGTACGAAAAAGAGAAAAAAAAATGAGGAAAGCTCCGAGAAAGGACGACGTGCCTTAGAGGGAGAAATTCACGTCAGATTTATATCGCTCCGATGTAACGTATTCGCTTTGATGTTTAACAGAGACGAAACGTCGGGAAAGATTTCCCCCGCGATGCCGACTGCATAATCATCCCCACAAAGTTAAGCTCCGTTTCTTGCGTCGAAGCTCGTTCAAACTTCCGACCGTCCGGAAACAACAAGGTAATTTAAAATTTCCCGATGAAGGATACTTGCGAGATGCAAAAAAACTGCGCCCCCGGCGTCGCCTGAAGAATCAAGGCTCGACACCCACCATCCCCTTCAACCCCTTCTTCCCCCCCTTCATTAGGCGGCAGGAGGAGAAGGAGGGATGATGGAAGGATATTATTCCTCCCCGCAGATCCGCAGTTTAATAGTTCGCAAATGAAACTACAAATGCAAATTGAACTTTAAACGCGCCCCGCTTGATTAAACTTATATCTTTGGGAAAAATAAACTTGGACTCGCGCGTCTCTCCTCTTTAATGCTTCGCGCTCTTTTTCCCCTCTTAATTAGCCGATGAGATCCGATGTAAATATCCGGGGATGCTGCGCGCGAAAGCAACTACTAGCGGGTTAATCTGTGCAATTATGTTTCCGCTCATGAAACGCGATCTTTCCGAGTTTTCTTCTTCTTTTTTTTACGCATAGTTTCGCGGATAAAATGACGCCATCAACTAATCGATTCTAGAAAGACGCAGTTTAATCAAATTGATTCGAATAAAATACAGAAATTGGAGAGGCAAAAATAAAATTCAAGGAAAGAGATAGAAAATGTTGAAAATGCCATGCATATCCACCGACGCATTTTAATTGCAAAAAATATCTTTACTCTCGAAGAGAGGCAAAAATAAAAAAAAAAGTAACATTATTATCTTGAGTGCGCCAATAATTTTATCAGGTCACTTCGTTGCGCCTGTTTAAAGTTACGAAAGTACGGCACGATTTTGATCTTCTACTTCCTTGCGCGCACGTGGGTAATGTTTATCAATGTTGTTCTCTCTCTCTTTCTCTCTCTTCAGAGTATGTAAAGCGCTTCAAAGTCGCAGTACAAACTAACGACCGTGTCGGCGAGCGTGGCGTGGCGATTAAACGCCATTCATCGTAAAGACAGTTTCTGAGGGAAAAGGCACATTACGAAGACGCGACCGCGAGAAACGACACGGTTGCACGCAAGAGAGAGAGAGAGAGAGAGAGGGGGGATGCGTGGTCTAGGAGTTTATATTACCAGGCGCGCGTAATTCGTCGTAAATGGCACGCGGAGGACGAAATAACGTTTCTCTCGCATATATGTACGTACGAATACACGAAGACGGCGCGATATACGTATACATATGTGGGTGAATAATGCGGCGCAACTTGTTACAACAACCCCGTAACAGCGGGAAATATTAGAATACGCGCGCTCGCGAGAGTCTCGCGAGTAATTTCGCTCAGGGTTTTCCGTCCAAGCCCTCTCCTCCCACACATGTTCTCGAAATGGCAACAGTTCTAGGGTAGCGCTACCTTACTTGTTAGACGAGGAAATCAATTTTCACTCCTCGCGGAATATGTCCAAACTACCTGATCGCGTCGCGAGAGTCTCGCGAGTAATTTCGCTCAGGGTTTTCCGTCCAACCCCTCTCCTCCCACACATGTTCTCGAAATGGCAACAGTTTTAGGGTAGCGCTACCTTACTTGTTAGACGAGGAAATCAATTTTCACTCCTCGCGGAATATATCCAAACTATCTGATCGCGTCGCGAGAACAATTTCAATCCATTAAAGCGCGCTCGAGGCTCACCGCGATTATGGTGTGTAGGTAGTTTTAGGCCCTCTTAACTGTTCCCCGTTGACATTTTAGGGCGTCATCGTGAAAATATCACCGCGAAGATGTTCTCCCACGGAAGAGGGAACGTGTGTATCGATTTGCAGCGACCTATTAACCGGTCGCACACAACGCTGGTCTTATTAGAGGAAAAAACTTACCTTGCGAGTTGCGAGGAGCATCTCGCGAAGGTCGACGAGTTGAAATTTTAAAGATGTCAGACATATAAGAAGTCGCTGCTAAATATTCTTGGAGCATTTTTAAGTAATGGTCCAAGTATAACGCGTTTTATTAATATTTATCCAAGGGGGACAATTTAAAACTCATTATTCGCTAATTATCCGCACATTACGCAGATTAAATTTTTGCACGGTAAATCTTCGTTTGTTTCTCGTCAGGATTACAGGTATTAGAGATATGTAATATCGGTAATTTCAGTGTAAACGTTTGGCCGTAATGCGGAAATTGTACTAACACCAATGCATTTTCAGATTTTATCAAGCACTCCTTTGATATTTTATTAAATTGCCGAGTGCAAACCGCAAGCTGTAATATAAAAACAAAAAAAAAAGGTATTCATAATTGACTGTAAAATTGCGAAATTGCAAATAACCATCAGAATTGCATGCAATTTTCCAACTTAAAATCCAAGATGACAGTTTTGAATGACAATTATCGAATTCGGTGCGATAGATTCTCGGCTTCATCGGATGATCCGATCCTACAGAAGGGGAGACTGCATCGTTAGCGAATAATTTTCGCAAGAATAATTTAATGAATAATTCACGAGTCTGGTTGAGCGTGAAAAAACGCAGTGTGTTCGCATTTATTTTAAGAGAAAGAAAGAAAAAAAAAGAATGCAAGGAGAAAAAATTACGAGGAGCGATCATTCGCTCGCTCGTGCGGTCGCTCATTATTTCAGTGATGAGGGTCGATCGATTGGCAGACTCGCCTACAACCCCCCCCCCCCCCTCCGGTAGGATGTTCGCCAAGCGTAAGGTATCGATGTCCGCCCTTAATTCGTCCATCACCTCTTTCTTGCATCTTCCCTTCCGACAGACGCCGTCATTACATCACATTTATCTTCCTCCCCGTCTCCGGATGGAGAACTAGATGTTCCACCCAGACTAAAGATGTATATATATATTACAGGGCGTTAAAAAATTAGACCGACAAATTTTTAAGGGAAATAAAAGACTTCAAAATAAACATTTTTTATTTAATACTATTTTTCTCAATGACGTTTTTAGTTTCAAGTATACTACATGGTATGAAGTAGGAATTTATGACTTTGTTAAATAATAAACAGACATATAAGTGGAAAAATTAAATTGTAATTTAATTTTGAACAAAACACGGAACAAATACATAAAAGTAATTCACTCTTTTTACAGCAAATGCTTAAAAATTCCTCCATTAATTTAAATACAAAGGTGACAAACTAAAAAGTCACAAACTCATATCTCATATCATGTAGTATTAAAACTAAACGTTGTAGAGAAAATTAGCATTAACAAAAAATGTTTATTTTGAAGTCTCCCTTCAAAATTTGTCGATCTAATTTTTTAACACCTTGTATGTATATATAGAAGAGAGTGATACAGAAACCGAGTTCCACACACACACACACACACACACACACACACACACACACAAGGGGTGGCCTTTAACGCGAAACTCTGGTCGTGCAGGGGTGACACGCGCGAGCGACGATTTATTCGCGAAATTAAAATGGGAAAGCGCTCGTTAAAGAAAGAATGCCCGACGTTTAATTCCCGAATAATAGATGCATCGCGTCCGCGTGGGGAAAGAAGAGAAAAAAAAAGAAGAAGCTTTCTCGATGCGGCGCGGAGGAGCACGTTGGAGCATAATACGGAGATAACGAAACGCCATTAAGGGGCGTTGTTTTCTGAAATGTGATCGCCTGAAATGCGATCTAGCTGGAAGATAACCGTTTTCACCAGGGACCTTGTATGTGTCCACCTACGCGCGTTTGCATATATTGTTATTTTGCGCCCTCGAAATCAGCATCCTATATTACCTTTGAGCAATTTTGGGCGGCGACGCAGACATTTTAATTAACGAGATTAACAATCAACGGGAGAATAAATGAGATATATATACGGTTCTCTTGTCAGGAACCAGAGAGTAGCGGATTAATTCCGTTGGATTAACAAGCGAAACCACGATGAGTGTGTGTGCAATCTCGTCAAGGTTTTCTCCAAGATTTTCCTTTTATCGTAAAATAATATGAAAGAAGTATCCCTCTCTGATCTCTTTCTCAGATTCCGCAGAAATATCCTTTAATAATCATTATACGATTCGCCAGAAAATACGTTTGTATTTCGCACGGCATGTTATTCTTGGACAGATCTATTACTTGAAAAATCACTGCCGATTTTTAGGTATATATACCGGTATATGTCCCATTTTAAAGGACCCACTCAAATATCTCAGAAACACTGCGTTAAATCAAAAAATGTTTCCTACAAAAGTTGTAGGGTTTCGAGGGGGACATAACATAGTAATATTCATATGACCTTGGGCGGCGTCTCCAAGGTCAAGTGAAGGTGAGAATAAATTTTTTAAATGGAAACCCATATTTTTTATTATAACATCTTTTTCTACTAATTAATTTGAACAACTTTTATCTGAAGCATTTTTTTATTTTCTTCAAAATTCACCTTCTCACCTTCAAATTCTCACCTTCCCTTGACCTTGGAGATGCCGCCCAAGGTCAAATGAATATTACTATGTTATGTCCCCCTCGAAACCCTACAACTTTTGTAGGAAACATTTTTCGATTTAACGCAGTGTTTCTGACAATGAGATATTTGAGTGGGTCCTTTAAAATGGGACACCTGGTATGTATGACAAAATTTTTTTGCTTGTGTAACGCGAAAAAAAATATTCAGCTCGCAAAATTAACGCATCGCCTCGAAAAATTGAATAAAAATGAGCTTAAACTATCTACGAAGTTGCGGTAAAATTCGAAAAATATATAAATTGCCTCACATATTTGTTACATGCGATATCAACATTACGAATAATAATTTATTTATCGGACAGTTTTTTCGTTACGCATCATTTATTAAATAAATTGTATCGCAAGGGATATGTGTATAAAATTCTCTCAGCTTTATTATTTATTAATTATTTCCTCGTCATACGTCGAAAATATAAAATAGTTTGGACTGTATATGTACAGTCAAATGCGTGTGTGCGTAATAATATGTCGCTATACACATATTCATATATGTATACATATTAAAGTAAACCGGCTTGAATATCGTCTAAACACTCTTCTCTTGAGAAATTACTTTCTAGCGCATTTATGACTTTCTGTCTCAACTGACAACTTATCAGACTGAAGATGATGAATGTCAGTGGTAGTCCCAGGCTAATATATATATACTACGAATTTCCGTAGATCACAGAAATGACAAATCATATGTAATTAAATGCGTATCTGTTGTAAACTCCTTTGAGTTTATCATATATCAAAAACTCCCTTTCCAATGTTTGTAAAACGATGATAAATAAATAATTTTTTTGTAAAATATAAGACAAAATCTTACGAACGATTACGAAAAATTTCAGTTTTTGTTGTAGTGCCTCGGGGATTAAGTTAAATTAGCTGTTAAATTCACCCACTGAAATATTTTATAATTTTCAACACTGCATGTGCCTTATTTTATATTGTCTAAAAAATTAAAATTAAGAATTAAAAAATTAAATAAATAGTAATTTTGTATTTTTATTTATTTATAGCTTTGAGAGATTATTGTGATGTATCTTTTAGACCCCATCTTACATGTTTTCACATATGACTAAAATAAATGCAAAGAGACTGAGTATGAAGAATTCTCTAGATAAAAGATGTTCAAAAATAATTATATGGATCAGAAGATATAACAAAACAATTAAAAAAATTATTTCTTTTCTAACTTATTGAATTTCTATCTATCATTCCATGTATTCTAAATTGTATTCTTATTTCACTTTTATGTTCTACATTTCTTACATTTCTCCACTCTAAACTCTCCTTCTTTCATCTCGTTTCAAAATGAAATCTTTTCCCGGTTCTGCGAGAATTTCCGTTAGATTAACGTAACTAAACTCTTCTCTGATCCCGTTGCAAGCGACCAGGCGATGCGTTTCGCGAGTGCTTCACCGTGAAACGGGATACTACGGGAACGTCAGGAAAGAGAGACTGTGTATTTTTTTTTGCTCCCCCGAAAAGGCATCGTTTCCCCCTCGATTCGGGGGGTCGCGCAATCAGGCGACCGTTTGTGCACAGTCGAAAAAGAATGATTGTACATATTGTGCGTAGAATGTGATCGGAAGGGCCGGAAGGGAAAAAAAAAAACAATCCGTTTGTGTCGGAGTGGTCGGTTCGGTCGCTGGCGAAATTTACATCCATGCGCGATAGATGCGAGAGAGATGCGGGAGATCGGTATCTTGGATACTCGACTTCGACTGACAAGTCGAGAGAAGACCCGCGGAACTTTATTAATAATATCATTCTAGGGTGCTCGCCAAAGTTTCGGTGCTTCGCCGATAATCGATACATATATATACGTACGTCATGTTCGAGGGATCGATGACGCGCGACTATAGG
The DNA here is from genome assembly GCF_030444845.1 of Prenolepis imparis. Classification (NCBI taxonomy): domain Eukaryota; kingdom Metazoa; phylum Arthropoda; class Insecta; order Hymenoptera; family Formicidae; genus Prenolepis; species Prenolepis imparis. The sequence continues at coordinate 1,438,927 of NW_028141159.1, forward strand.
TACATCAAATTTGCAGCATCCACGAGAGCGCCAAGTATTTTGGCTTCGAATCCGACGTTAACGGATAACGCGCAAATCCGGGAAGAGGGAGAGATAAAATCGGGGAATTCGCTATTAATTCTCGGCGAAAAATGCGGTCGCGCGAGTCGAGTATCATTTTCGTCGTCCAGACTCGATCGCGAGAGTGATCGCAAAGTTTTTCCTCCGCCGCCTGGGAATTTCATTTCGGATGCATAGTTTCGCGCAAGAGATTTCCAAGGTATTTCGGGATAAAACCAAAAAAGTTATGGGGGAACCCCCGACCTACTTTTTCGCGCGTGCTCTCGCGTCGAATTCAAATTTACTCGCTCGATCTTGGATCCCGCTTATCGAGCGCTTTTTCGTCCGCTTCTCTTTTTTTACACGAGGATCGAGGGCGAATTTAGAATGCTCTATATTCGCGCGTTTCAGCGAGAATACGTTTTTAACGCGGAGCTAATCGATATTCGCTTCGTTACTCTCGGTTTTTCACGATGCTTACCTATCCTATGGAGACCAAAGTTTATGCTCTCTCCTGCCACCCTCGACATTATCCGAATCGCAAAAATTCGGATGAAAAATTCGCAGGATTTTTTGCATATTAATTCAACTTTGACATAGATATTTTGATGCAACATAAATCACGCGTACATAGAAGCAAAAATCGGATATTATTCCTCCTTTCCTTTCGGATATTACTTTCCCTTCTCGTACATATTCGCGAAACAATGACGAGATGTTACAATACGGAAGAGGAGCGTTCATTTTTTTTTTTTCAATATAGTCCCGTGTTTGTCAAACACATTAGTGTACGTAAATATGCCCTTTCCGCCGATCATGTTGCTGGCTTTTATTTCTTTTTTTTTTTTTTACCGCTTTTATCTCTCTTCCTCTCTTCTCAGAAAAATATCTTCATCGAAAAATATTTTATTTGTAATAGCTGTGATCTTATACTTTTTATAAAATATTAAGGATTTTGTTTCTTCCCAAATGTGCAGATAAAGAAAGCAAGAGACAGAATAATTTATATATATACATATAAATTATTCTCTCTCTTTCTCTTTCTTTATACACAATGTTTGTGAAAAAATAAAATCCTTAGTATTTTGTAAAAAGTAAAATCACAGCTATATATACATATATACAAATAAAACATTTTATATATATATACATATATAAATTATTCTCTCTTTATACATATTTGTAAATAAAAAAAATAAAAAATAAAAATATATATATATATAAATAGTATAAGAGAGAGAGAGAAGCGAAAAATATATATACTCGTAATACTCAGGTAGAAAACACGACCATATAAGAGTCCGAGCAATCAGATTTTTTCTTTTTCGATGACCTGAAACTTTTTAGCTCGATGTAACGCGATCCATTAAGCGCACCGAAGTAGAGAGAAGCCGGATATATCTAAGACGTTCCACTTTGCCAGACCATTTCTTCCCTTCTGGCGCATATAAGAGAGGAAGAGGAATATAAGGCGCTGACTGTAAGATTACGAGCAACTATATTCGTGTGAAATTTATTTCCTCGCCTTCCTTCGAAAGTGAAGTCAATAAAAGAGGATCTTGAAGGAAGTTCATTCGTTTAATTCACTCGATCTTTAAATAATTTTAACTTTAAATTTTTAATTTTTAAAAATACAAATAATTTCACTCCTGTCTCCCGTAATCCCTCGAATCTTATGTATCTATACATCAAGTTTTGTACACAATTTTTTATGTACACATGCTTTTCAACATTACTCACGTCAAAAATGTGATAAATTTGCACGGTTGATAAAGCGTAAATACTCTGATACGTGCACTTAGAAAAAATCCTTGTCCATAAATCAACTTTTTATCGGTATAGACTTTATGGAGTTCTTTTTTCCATGGAAGTGACTTTGTAGTTTCATATCTGGCCTTAAGAAAGAGCTTTATCATCGTTTTCAGCTTATTTCCACTAATATGCTACTTCATTGTTTCCATCATTATCTATTTCATCATTATTCTTAAATTTGCATACTCATGTTGTTGTTTATTTTATGATGTTATCCAGGAGCCTTGGTTTCTAGGGCGTAGAATAATAGATTGGAATACAGTAATACTTGGAATGAGTTTGGGAATAATGACACACGTATACTTCATTATATATCTATACGTTTTTAAACAAAGAGAAAATAACCAACTGTTAAACGAAATACGCCTACAAATGCTCGATATAAATCGACGTCCTATACACGATATACATCCGGGTGTAATTGACGTTCTACAAATGTAAGCAGAGGCTTTCTTTGACCTCTTTTTACGTTTATCGATCGCGAGCCCGCGATCTCGCAAACGGCACTAGTTTTGATGGATAACAAAAACGCTTTCGTAATTCGTTTATGCTCGGTCTCTGCAACGTGATGTAGTGGATGCATGCAAAGACCGACCCCATAAATCATATTCGATTCGCGGTCATAATAATGTATAATCATCATCATGATCGACAAGTGAAAAATGCCTTCGCAGAACGCTCGGCGTCTTCGGGAAAATAAACAGGAAAAGGATGAACGAGGAGTTCTTTTATTTTGTATTTGGTTTTACGGCAGCAATATTTGCATTTCAAAAAAATCTAGAAATCCGAGACGGATAATCGCGAAATAGATCGAACGAGGCAGTAAACATTCGCGTCTTTTTAAAATATGAGATTATAAATAGAGTATTATAGTCCTGATATTTTTTTCGCTTCTTTAGCGAGGGAGGGGGGAGAGTCAGAGAATTTATTAAAATAAAAATCCCGAAATAAAATTTATTTAATTACTTGATATCGTACCAAGGAAAATTTATGCCCATCTAATCAATTTTCAATGAAAAATTAATTTTCTTCGAAACTGACGTCTGCCTCTTTCTACCCCATTATTTTACATATGAGAGCTTTACTAAATTCTTAGTTATAAATAGATTTCTCGATAGTTCGGTGTAGCAGTTTATTATCATGAGATCGCCAAAGTGTTTACATTTCTTTTCGAAACACTCGATCATCTTGTCCCGCATCACTGAATAATCTCCGACAACAACTGAAGAGCATTGAACTTATTGTTAGATTGTTTCTCCAAAGAGATCGATATCAATTTGGCCCAACATCTCGCTTTTGAATTATTAATAAATAAAATTAAATAAAATTAAATAAAATTATTAAACGAAATCTGCGCGCGTGCGCGCGCCATTGTCTAATTTCATTTAATAATTTTATTTAATTTAATAATTTAATAATTTAATAAAATTATTAAATTATAATTAATTAATTATAATTATAATTTAATTTATTTAATTTTATTTAATTTTGATAATTTTATTTAATTTTATTAATTTTATTTCATGTATATCGTCTCGTTTTTTTGTGAGTCTCTATACGTGAATTATTATATTAAGAAATTCAGTGCAGTAATTGGATAAAATTAAAGAGTGACTTAATGTAAAAGTATTAAGTTTGATTTATGACCGATCGCGCGTTGTCGAAATCAAATCAAAGTCAAGGATAATTCTCGTAAACATTGTGAACATTATTTTTCTCTGACAATGAGTAATTTTATTATATATATTTCTTTGCATGCCAAACACAACGATATTAATTGTTCTGTTTATATTAAAAAAATAATTTTGACAAAATGCAGATTTTACTCTCGATTAATCACTGATCAAGTTAATCAAAATATTTAAAAAATTTCAAAATAACGAATTAATAAATAAATGAATGTTCAAGTTATTTAAACATGAGGATTATTATTAACAAAATGTCATCGAGAAATAACCTGTAAAATGTTCAAAAAATGTAGTTGCAGTGCATATTTTATTGAAAGAGTTTTTGTAACGGAGAAAGTTCACATTCTTTTAATAAACTAGCCTGTGAAATGATTTGTAAAATGTTTGAAAAATGTTATCGCAATGCATAATTTATTAAAAGAGTCCTCATAAGGAAAACTCCATTTTTTTTTAACCAATCACGCATCTAAATTATCAGACTCTTGTGAAGTTTCTCGTTATTAATCTCCTCAACGTATAAATTCATCGGCGTAAATTATCCAATTAAAGCCAATAAATAATAAATTACAGAAATGCTCGCGATAGCATCAAATTTAGCTCGATGAAAGTTTAAAAACGCAATGGTCGATAAAATCGATTCAGTTTATTTGTAGGTTTAGCTCGAGACTTAATTTGAGGTTTGGTTCGATAATAATGAACTCTTCTTTATGTCGTGATATAACGGAAAATGTTCTGAGCTAGATAATAAGAACAATATATTTTATAAGCGCAATCGAGTTATGACCCAAATATAAAACGCATTTAAAATAGATGTTTCATAAATAATTTTATGGAACACGTACGCATACATGTAGAATGCATCAACGTGGTAAAAGAAGATATGCGTATCAATTTTAGAGTACATCACATGAAACATGAAATACCAGAAATGGAGGAATAAAAGAGAATTCAGAAGACAGGAGGTAGAGCGAGATATAGAGCTTGAGAAGAGACATCAAGATCGGAATGTTGAGGAAGAGAGAGAAATAGTTTTCTTTGAGTAAATGCGAGAAACTTCTCACGTCATACACAAATCAGATATCCCGACTTCTCTCTTGCTATTTCCCCTTTAATCCCACGATCGTGCTTGCATTTTCATCTCTCGCTCGTTCAAAAATTTAAGCTGCATAGGACCGATACGGAAAGAGGAGAGGAAAATCGTCCCAAACTATCGGATAGTTAATGAAATAAAAGTACGCGTACTTTTCTTATTTAAAATCTCTTCATCGCGAAGAAACCGAGTTCCAAAGGAGTAACAGATTATTTATCTATCTGACTATCTTACAGAATCGAGGAAAGATATATTTTCACGCTGCTTCTCAATTTTGAAAATTATAAATCTTTCTCGGAGAATCGAATTACACAGATCGATCCGTTCCTTGTGAAAGAATCAGTCGCGCATTCAGAAGGAATTAATTAATCTAGTAAGTAAAGGATGCTTTCCAACAATAAGCGACACTGTAACACAGTGCTTTCCAACGATGACAGCAGTCAACATAATCGTACACAGCTAAAATGCTTAAAATGCTGTGTATCGTCGTTTTATCACTTCACGAATATTTTTACAATTTTTTACAACGAAAGTATCTTCTGCAATTTAAAATTATTACAAATCGTTGACATATACCAGAAAACTTAGTTGCAAGTGAAAAAGCTATGTAAAATGACTGGCCTGAAATAAAAAAGTTAAGTAAAATTTTTTTTGTTACGGCAGTTCTGTTGAGAGTTCTGGGTAGCACCTCACGAGTTCTATCAATAACTATTAATACTCGAAACGCTAAGATCAATATTTAAAAAGTTATCGCAAATATTTGTATGTCAAGGCAAAAAATTTTAGTTTTGACGAAAAAAAAATTTTTTAAAGTTCCGGCAGTTCTGTTAACAGTTCTGGGTAGCACCTCACGAGTTCTAAAAGAAATCCTAATGACAAAATTAATTATTTTTAATACTTTTGATGTTATCGCTGATTTAAAGATTTCATTTTGTGAAGTTAGCACCCCCAAAATTCATCAGTTGTTTTTTTAGCTTAATTCGCCAGAACTATTTTTAAAATTAATAAGGAACTCTAGAACTCTTCGGGGTGCACTCAGAACTTCAAAAAAAATTGATTTTTAAAAAAATGAGGTGCCGACTTCACAGAGGTCCTATTTTTGGACCCCATTTTTTAATGCATTATAAGTCTTTAAATACTCAATCAACCTGTTTTTTACCGTATAGACTTTTATCTACCAGGTGGTAGATAATCCAAGAAGACCACTGTGTAACACTGTTACACGGTGTATGACTGCGTTCCGTTACTGGAAAGCACCCAAAGCCCTCTAATACAGGAAGCTTTCCAGCGGGAGACACATATAAACACAAAGTTGCATTATTGGTTATCGAATAGAACAATTTTCGATTAAAAAAAATTCTCTATTCCACAGCCAATTGCATCACACATTGCGTTTATTTATGTTTTCTTGCCCGAGAAGCTCGCACAGACTTGTGTATCACTCTAGCGCGCGTGGACCGCCACTTTTATTTGTTTCCACAATTCTGTGAGTAAATTTGCATTTATATAGTGCGCATCGTGCACACCGCAATATTCCTCGGGTATACCTCGGGGAGCAAACACAATGGCAAGACGCAACAGCAAGTTTTCATATAACGCCGAGCCACTCCTCCCCCCTGGTGCGCGCGCGCGACAACAAAGCCGATTAATTATATTTCGCTGAATTAACAAACACGTTACGCGACGAAGATTGCATCGCCGTCGTATAGATAGGAATAAGCGAGCGAAGAGGTGCGTTTCGGCCCGACATCTCCGTTCAATTCAACGAACATGACACGATTATCGCCGCCTTCGTCGCCATCGATCAAGAGTTAAAAGCAGTCGTGTATCGGGATGACAAGAACGACGTGACGACGACAATGCTCGTGATGTTTCGAAAACACACACACGAGCACTTTGTCATGTCTTTTATAATAGCATCCGTACAGAGGGAAATTGCAATTTTATATAGAAATAAATAGGTATATATATATAATTTTATATACCTACATAGAAATCTAAATATGTCGTAATTTTAGATGTAACACCTAAAATTTAGCTATGGTAACTAATATTTTTTTCCGAAGGAATGAGATTGAAAAGCATCTGCTCGTTAATATAGTTGTACATACATCTTGTGTTATCGTAGCAAAGTTTATTAGTTGTTGTATAGATAACAAAAAGATTTAGCAAAAAAATGCGAATTCTACACGGAGAGAATTTTCTCTTAGAATTTACCCTGAAAATCATAGTAAATGGGACAATATGGTATGGAAAGAATTTTATGAGAATTTCTCTGATTAATATTTATCACAGCAAAAAATAATAATATCTATCACAATAAAATATAAAATATGTTTGATTAATTTTACTAAAAGTATGGTAAAGTTAATCAAACATATTTTTAAAATTCTTTCCATACCATATTGTCCCATTTACTATGATTTTCAGGGTAAATTCTAAGAGAAAATTCTCTGTGTATTTTTATATCGCGTATGTTATAGCCCGAACTATAACCAGTAATTATTAGGAATAAGAATATTGTAAAACATTTTTACTTATAAACGAGCGCTCTAGCCAAGCGCTCGTCGAACGAAAACGCTAACGCAGTGAAACACGCACGAAGCACAGAAATCGCGAGATGCAAGCGAAGGCCAGGGACTTTGACCTGCTTCACTTCGATTTAGATAAAAAACGCGTGAATATTATTAACCAATCGGGGACTTGTTTCCAAGGGCCTCGCCCGTCGAAAACCAAGAAGAAAAGAGGATATAAGACGGAGAGCCCGCCCGCGAAGGCAGTCTCGAATACAACTCCTAAACATCAAGACGAGGTCGCTAATAAGAACCCGGAACATCAGAACGAGACTCACTAATAAAGATCTGAATTATTGAGAGGAATACGAATATATGCTCGTTAACCAAACATTGAATGTTACGCGAATATATAATTAAAGAAAGGACGAGAAATAAAGTGAAACCATATTCAATCCGCAATAAAAGTGTATTTAAAGATAAAAGAAAAGAGTATAACCCTCCTAACTCCCTACGAAGTTCTGGTCGACCCGAGGATCCTCATCCTTTATTCGACGCAACCCCAGTGCCTTGCTCGAGGCACACAACACGTATTTTTTACAAAAAGAAAAATACATGTCTATGGCCGGTATTCATAGTCCGATCTTATATTTAAGATCGTCTTAAGTCTGAACTTGAGATGCCACGCAGCCATTTGATTGGTTGAATGGGATCTTAAGTCAACCTCTGACCAGACTTAAGATAATCTTAAATATAAGATCGGACTATGAATACCGGCCTATGAAGACCAATGTCCACGATGCTAGAACTCAGTCCAAGTTCTCGCACCGAGAAATTTGTAGCCAATAAAATTGCCGCTTTTCCGTAAAAGTTGCAAACTAATTGGCTACAAACTTCGGGTGTACTTCCGAAAAGCCCATACCTCCGATTTGTTTGAAACATTTTTTGAATTTTCCAGTATTTGATAAAATAAATCCAAAAAACGTCCATTTTTGACGATTTTTTATGGTTTTCACCATGAAAATGAAAGTTGCGCCAATTTTCACTATCATATTCGTAATCAGCACGTCAAAATACGTAAGTATACGTAGTTTCAAAAAAATCGGAGGTATGGGCTTTTCGGAAGTTTATCCCAAACTTCTCGATCCGAGAACTCGGACTTGTAGCATCATGGATGTTGTGTTCTTGGGATCGCTGAGACGGATATCAATTAAGAAGACCTTGATTTTATTACTTTTATCCACTTATGGTTATATTATTGTATTCTTGAATGCTTCATACAAGTGCGAACTAATGGAGATCCTGCTTCTTTTTTTCTCTCTTTTTCTTGCGCACGCACCCACTCTCGATATCCAGGCGCGTCACTGGTAATTACGCGGTAATTATACAATAATATGACGCAGTGGACATTGGCCTTAATAATTATTCATCAGTGTCAAGGTAACGCGAGTGGAGTTGCGTAAGATAAATCATAACTCGGACATTTTTTCAGCATGAGCAGAGTAGAAGCATGTGTGACTGAAGGGAAATTAATCGGCATCGTCGAGAAAAGTATTCATGGCGATCATTACATTGCCTTTCGTGGGATACCGTATGCTAAACCTCCGGTGGGTGACCTCAGATTTCGAGTAAGTACAGAGATCGATTATAATATTTGTTGGAATTGACGAGTGATATACAAACTATCTAGTGAATAATTTTAATAAAATTGTAAAATATAAAAGATGCAGTAATTTACAAATATACAAAAAAAATTAGAAATAAAATCTAATTGTTTATAAAAAAAAATAATTTCTCATGAACGCGATAAGAGAAAAATTTGTTACGCCAAAAAATTATAATAAATGCATATTTCAGCAATTACAACGCGCAATTGTAAACGCTCTCATTGTCAGATGCAAACATGCCGTTAAATTAAACGATCTATTTTTAGCATGAATTAATCCTCTCGCTGCAGAGTGTTCGTGTAACTAAAGCGTAATGTAAAAAACTTGAGCGATAGAACTTAAGCGATAAGCAAATCGATCAATCACCGTTGAGAGTATTCTTCTCGATCTAATCTACCATTCTTGAGAGGATTAATTGATTGCTTACTAAGTTCTACCCGGTTAAGTTTTTCTACGTTATATGGCTTTAAGGGAATGAGTGCGCACATGATGCGCGATACGGTAAACGTGTGCGAACCAAAGTTTTCATAGCTATAGTTGGTATATTCCAAAGTTTCTTGCCATGTGTGACGTTCTATGCATCATCGTGACAGGTACATTTCGAAAATTGGAAAAAATAGAAATGTGAAAAATATAGTAAATTCGTTTAAACTTCATCCTTATATAGAAAAATGCGCTCTTCGAAAATAATAACTATTTCTATATACGCGAAAGGAGAAAAATGTGTAATATTCTTAAGCTTGTGCAATATCTATAATAGAGATGGACGTACAAATTGATCATTTCTATGCATCATTAATTTTTCTTAAATATTTACGATATCAATTGTATGTGTATTTAATAAAATTGAAAAGGCTCTGATATACAAATACAAAATCAAATATGAAAAGAGCCAGATGCAACAAAATTATTTTTAAATTCTTCTCTAATTATTTCGAACGTTTCGATCTTTTCTTTAGAGCAGATCGATTAACAGAAATCGATTAACAGATAAGATTTTCAAGACACCCGAATTTTCTGTTAGTCGACCTGTTGAAGATGGTCCAAAGAAAGAAGCGAAATATTCAAAATAATTAGAAAAGAATTTAAAAACAAGTTTGTTGCTCCTAATATGCGCAATCTCTTATTAACCCTTTTCACACTTCATTTTGTATTTGCATGTGTATCTGTTGCTACAAGTGTTTAATATAATTCATTGACGAATTTTATATATTTATTGTAGGATCCGGTACCGCCGGAATCATGGTCCGGCAGCAGAAACGCTTCGAAGTACGGAAACGTCGCTGTTCAGATGAATATTTTCACGAACGAAGTCATAGGCGACGAAGATTGTCTCTATTTGAATGTGTACACCACGGACATGGAGCCTTTAAAGAAACGCGCTGTGATGGTGTGGATACATGGTGGGGGCTTCTTTTTGGGATCCGGAGACCCGTCTTTCTACGGTCCCGATCATATCGTTCGAAAAGACGTGGTACTCGTTACCCTGAATTATAGATTGGGTGTTCTAGGTACATTATTAATTATCGAAATCATTTTGTTTGCATTTTACTTGCGGTCTACTTCCACAATCCAAATAATTTACATGTATATATGATTTTTCTTTCTAAAAAATATCAATTTTTCATAACTTTTTTCATAAATTTTGTTTAAAAAAAAAAATAGAATTTATAAAAAATTTGCATCTATAAATTCGTTACACGCGTTTCGTTATTGAATTATAAGTAATTAAAAAACCTCAGCGAAATCGATTTATTTAATTGCTGAAGTTTTTACATATTTATATAATTCAGATAAATAAACTTTGCTAAACGTATTAATGACATGTCTCTTTCATTATCTCTCTCTCTCTTTAGGTTTTCTCAATTTATATAATAAAATGGCGGCGGGAAATCAGGGCTTAAAAGACGTACTTATGGCGTTAAAATGGATTCAAAAAAATATATCGCAATTCGGTGGAGATCCCGATAATGTCACAATTTTTGGTGAAAGTGCGGGTGCAGCGATTGTTCACTATCTAACTATTTCGCCGTTAGCTAAAGGTACAAATAAAAAAAAGAGTTAATATTGATACATTAAGAATACATTATAATATATAAATATTTAAAAAATGTATATCCTAAATTCGGTGACTAATCGATATTTCTTCAACAAAATCATTCAAGTACTAATAGAAGTTTTAGAATAAAAGTCTCTTCACGAATTAAGCAAATGGAGTAGTTAATTTCAAGTAAACTTTGCCATAACAAAAACTTAATTAAAAGACTTTTTTTCATTTTAACTTATTGTTAGATCTCGATTGCAAACTATATAATGCCGACGTTTTAAAACGTCGTGTGTGTAAAGTTGGCATCTCATTTTGTGAAAACTCATAAATAAATAAGAGTTCTGGCTTTATTTACAATAGTTCTAGAGTTCCTGATAGTTTAAACAAATAGTTCTGGCCATTAAAGCAAAAAAATCGAATCGGACAAACTGAGACGCCAAGTTCACGCAGCGTCTCACTTTGTCCTACGGCGTTTTCCTTATCAGTAATTATCAGAAATGAAAAGATCTATAGTTCTACATGAGTTCTAAGAAGAGTTTTACCTTTTAAAAGCAAAAAACACTAATTAAACAAAAATAAAGACAACCGGATACCAATATCTATAGATGTCGAGGTGAGACGCCAGTCGATTTTCAATAGTTCTGCTTCATTTAAAGCAGTTATCATATAGTTCTGGGCATGTACATTACATTTCCAAAGAGTTCTGATAAATAAATCACTTAGAAATTTTTTTAACTAATTATTTTGATCGAAAAATGCATTTTTTCGACTTTAAAGGTGAGACGCCAGTTGATTTTCAATAGTTCTGCTTCATTTAAAGCAGTTCTCTCATATAGTTCTGGGCATGTACATTACATTTCCAAAGAGTTCTGATAAATAAATCCTTTAGAAATTTTTTTAACTAATTATTCTACTCAAAAACTGCATTTTTTCGACTTTAAAGGTGAGACGCCAGTCAGGTTTCAAGAGTTCTGGTTTTTCTAAAACAGTTCCCGTATAGTTCTGGGCATGTATATTGCCTTTCCAAAGAGTTCTGATAATTAAAACACTTAGAAATTTTTTTAACTAATTATTTTGATCGAAAAATGCATTTTTTCGACTTTAAAGGTGAGACGCCAGTCAATTTTCAAGAGTTCTGCTTCATTTAAAGCAGTTCTCATATAGTTCTGGACATGTACATTACATTTCTAAAGAGTTCTGATAATTTAAACATATAGAAATTTTTTAAACTAATCATTCTACTCGAAAAATATATTTTTTCGATTTTAAAGGTGAGACGCCAGTCGATTTTCAAGAGTTTAAGTCTTTAAAGTCGAAAAAATGCATTTTTCGGTCAAAATAATTAGTTAAAAAAATTTCTAATTGTTTCAATTATCAGAACTCTTTGAAAATGTAATGTACATGCCCAGAACTATATGAGAACTGCTTTAAATGAAGCAGAACTATTGAAAATCGACTGGCGTCTCATCTTTAAAGTCGAAAATATGCATTTTTCGGGCAAAATAATTGTTTAACAAATTTTTTCTCACCTTTAAAGTCGAAAAAATGCATTTTTCGATCAAAATAATTAGTTTAAAAAAGTTCTAAGTGATTTATTTATCAGAACTCTTTGGAAATGTAATGTACATGCCCAGAACTATGAGAACTGCTTTAAATGAAACAGAACTCTTGAAAATTGACTGGCGTCTCATCTTTAAAGTCGAAAAAATGCATTTTTCGAGTAGAATAATTAGTTTAAAAAATTTCTATGTGTTTAAATTATCAGAACTCTTTAGAAATGTAATGTACATGTCCAGAACTATATGAGAACTGCTTTAAATGAAGCAGAACTATATGAGAACTGCTTCAAATGAAGCAGAACTATTGAAAATCGACTGGCCTCACCTTTAAAGTCGAAAAAATGCATTTTTCGGTCAAAATAATTAGTTAAAAAAATTTCTAATTGTTTTAATTATCAGAACTCTTTGGAAAGGCAATGTACATGCCCAGAACTATATGAGAACTGCTTTAAATGAAGCAGAACTATTGAAAATCGACTGGCGTCTCACCTCGACATCTATAGATATTGGTATCCGGTTGTCTTAATTTTTGTTTAATTAGTATTTTTTGCTTTTAAAAGGTAGAACTCTTCTTAGAACTCATGTAGAACTATAGATCTTTTCATTTCTGATAATTACTGATAAGGAAAACGCCGTAGGACAAAGTGAGACGCTGCGTGAACTTGGCGTTTCAGTTTGTCCGAATAGATTTTTTTGCTTTAATGGCCAGAACTTATTTGTTTAAACTATCAGGAACTCTAGAACTATTGTAAATAAAGCCAGAACTCTTATTTATTTGAGTTTCCACAAAATGAGACGCCAACTTCACACATACTAAAACGTCGTAGAAAATTACGTAGAAGATAATATCCTTTCAGTAAAGAAAAATTGATTCGAAACTGATAATTAACAATTGATAATTAAAAGAATGCTAATTAATTTTAGTTTATATGTTATATTGAGTCGAAGAGGAGGAAAGCAAGATCTCGTGATAAAATCGTATTAAACTTCTTCGAGTGTCAATTATATTGTATGTGAATGTGTGCTTAACAGGTTTATTTCATAAAGCAATATGTCAAAGTGGTGCCGTGAATAATACTTGGGCTTTCACTGAACGAGATACTTGCATCAATACGGGTTTGCAGTTAGCCAAGAAACTTGGTAAGGCGACTTCAGATACGGAAGTCGCCTGCGAATTTCTAAAAGAGATAGACGCAGGAAAATTAAGAGAAACAGAAGTGCAGCTCTGTTTGACAAAATCAGTAAATATCGCAACGTTCTATTATGATTATTTGCAATAATAATGTTCGATAAATTATACTAAATTATTTTTTATATTAACAATATATATTCTTGCAGGTGCGCTTAAAGCTTTCGATTTCATTTACGCCGACTATGGATTCCGAGTCATCGAATCCTTGTTTACCAGTAGAACCATCGAAATTGTTATGTAATGGAATTAAAATGCCACTCATATTCGGGTACACTAGCCACGAAGGCACTTTTTTCGTAAGAAGCAAATTTTTTGGCTGTAAGTATATATATGTATATATTGTAAGTATATATATGTATATATACATATACTTACAGCCAAAAAATAATGCTTTCGCTTTTCATTATACATGTATATCAATCGCTCCAAATTTTTGATAAAAAGGCGGTCTATGATATTTCGAAAATATTTTGATGTACAATGTGTGTCATAATATATTTAATCAATATTAATAAGTTTCAGGATCTCATCAATACGTAATTTTTATAAATGCACAGAGAATCGTAATTTGTCAATGAAACCGTTTTGTTTCAAAGTAATACATATTTATTTAAAATCGTTTCAGATGTAAACCAAGAAACTCTAAAGGAAATCGATTCTGATTTTAATGAAATCATACATCCCCGACTTTTGTGTCAATTACCACAGATGCCGATCACAATATCGGAATTACGATCATTATACTTTAGTAATAAAGCAGTGTCAGAGGAAACTATAATGAATTATTCTGATTTTGTCGGCGATCAGCATTTCTATAGAGGCATTATAGAAGCAATTGATACTCAAATGAGTTCTGGTGTTAACGAACCGGTCTACTTGTACAAATTTTCATATGAAAGTGAAACTTCTCCTATGAAGCACATATTTGATATTCAACTTCCAGGTATTGTATTGTTAATTAATGTAAAGCTATGTAAGAATCGGATTAATCGTAGAGAAGAAGTGAGCTCATAAGTGTGAAATTAAACGCCTTTAAACTTCTATATGACTGTAAAAAGACAAACTTGATTCTGGAGTAATTTGATTAAGAAGAACTAAATTGATATTTATATAGAGAAAATATTAAATATAAATTTAGATTGCACTTGTGATGTGTTGGAAATTACCAGTTTTTGACATTAATTTACATAACAATATTTCGCAGGTGCAGGTCACATCGAGGAACTGGGTTACTTATTTTATCCTTATATAACAAAAGATTTGGGCTTGTCACCAGCTGCACCTGATTCGCACGATTACAGAATAATAAATTACTTAACGCAGCTGTGGACAGATTTTGCTAAAACGGGGTATCACCGATTTGACACTTCTTACGAATATTTCTTGTGACATTGCACAATCGCATAATAATAATTAATTAGACATTTATTACAGAAATCCAACACCTGCTTCAGCTGATTGTAAATGGACGCCAGTGAAAAATGGAAATGCGTATGATTACTTAAATATTGATATTAAACCTCAATTGGAGACTCTTAGCAAAGAAAAACAACGATGGGATTGGAAGATTAAACATAAACTATGATCACTAAGAATTATTATTAAGGCTCTTCCGTATTAAAATACAAATATATAAGTGATAGGCCTTAAGAGCCGAACGCGGATGTTGATGCGTATTCTAACGAAATTTAATTTTTCGCTGGAATTAAATTAATTGTGCACAGGGCACGAATTTTTACTACTTGGTATACTGCCAAGTCTTTTCTTGTATGGAATAATCTCATACTTGAGATTTTTATTCCATACATCCCCTCTAACCCCCCTAAAGAATTGGATGCGAGAGAAAAATATAGATTCGAAAGTCGCTGAATCTATATTTTTCTCTTACGTAATATATTTATATTATTTAGACGATTAGAGATTATATAGACGTAAATATATTTATAATATTTATAAACGGGAAAGACATTCAATAGAAAATCGACGTTTGCGCTGATAAGTCTCTAATTATCAGCGGTATCGGCAATATTTGTAATAAGCGAGTGTAATTAAAAAATGGCGAATCATCATTCCTCACGAGTCATTCCGCGTCATTTTACCAGGGGTTCAAGTTCGTTTGCGCGAGTGTACACATGGTTGCATAATCTCGATGGAGACACGTCGACAGTCACGCTGCGTGGACCTCGACCAGGTTATTAGCGCTGATTCTAGCGTTCAGTATCCGTCATGATCGGCAACAGAGTGGCCGTGGACGTGCGTGAGGGACAATTAATCGGTATCGTCGAGGAAAATGTTCACGGTGGTAATTATATCGCTTTCCGAGGAATACCATATGCGAAAGCGCCGGTCGGTAAACTAAGGTTCAAGGTGAGTACCTCTCCCGTCTTGTTATCTTTGTTGTTGAACTTCAAGTTTGCCTTTCTATCCAGAATTGAGAGTTGGGAGAAGTAGGAAGAGTCTCGGTTATACGGAAATTGCAGTTATGTAGATAAATGACGTGAAGGCAAAAGCAATTTTTTCGAGTTTTTTTTAAATTGTCAGATAATCTTATATAATTGTAAACAATTTCGGAGACGACCAATCGCCATTTAATAATTTGCAAACATTTACGGAAAAGTTTTTGAAATATTAAAAAAAAATATATTTAGAATCCTTATATAAGTTGACTTTTAAAAATTGGAGCAATGACAATCTCAGGTGTAATCGCTTGAAGAGTTTCTCTTTCAATAATTTATCTTTTAAAGCACGTAAAAAACGTGAACGTAGAACTGCTTAAGTTTTCAGTTCAAACAGTAAACGAATCGATCAATCACAATGCACAGAGCATTCTTGCTCCAGTGCGTCTCTGGGTCGATTCGTTTATTGTTTGAATTCTATTATGCATACTGTTTAGATTTCTCGCGATAAAAACACACGTTTTTTGCAACGAAAAAAGTTATCGAGTGTTAAACAACGTTCTGCATCGTTATTAATAGAAACTTATCAGATAAGAAAATGAATGTTAATGTGTCATCCAAGTACTGACATATTTTCTACTTGTAATCATCCGCGTGTTATTCCTAAAAGTGGACTTTGCGGACTTTTACTGACAATGAAAAGAATTAATATTCAATTCCTTCAATGAAAAAGCAAGAGACCCATTCTACGAGTTCCAAAGAACAGGCACGTGTGTCGATTTCTATTACCACTTTGCATGTACATACATATCTATGTGTGTGTTAATGTTCTCCGAATATTCTCTCGTTATATTTCTTACGCAAGATAAACATACCGCATATCCAGCGAGGTATATGTAAAATCATCAGAAGCGATTTATATAATATGTACTTAGGATCCGGCACCACCGGAACCCTGGCCCGGCGCCAGAGATGCTTCGAAATACGGAAACGTCGCTGTTCAGGTGGATGTTATCACGCGCGAATTGATCGGCGCCGAGGATTGCCTCTACTTAAACGTGTATGCCACAGACGTCGAATCACGGAGAAAACGTCCGGTCATGGTGTGGATACACGGCGGCGCTTTTAGCATGGGTTCCGGCGATGCATCCGTTTACGGTCCAGATTATATTGTCCGGAAGGATGTGGTATTGGTCACGTTAAATTATAGACTAGGTGTTCTCGGTACGTTAGCTAGATATACGTATATACATATATGTGCATACGTATACGTCACTTGTGTTTTTGCTGCGTGTTTTTTTTTTTTTTTTTTTTTTTTCAGAGCAAATATTTTTTAGATACATCTCGTATTTCGCGCACTGACGTTTTTCAGAGACGGCCAATTTTAAAAGTTAATTTTTTCGACGATTTCGAAAAAAAAAATAAAAAAATAAAAACAAAAAATTTTAATCTATGTTCTTGCGAATTAGTTTTACTATTGCATTGTGTACTAAATGTTTGTTGTTTCGCGAATATGCATTTCAAAAATAATATTGAAACTTAAGAAATACGTACTAATCAATTCTACTTTCAAATATAATAAATTGATTATGTATTGTTAGTTTAGAAAAATTGAGTTTGCGAAAGAAAGATGTATTAACGCTTTAAGACGTTATTCAGGTTTCCTAAATCTTAACGATGAAGTGGCAACAGGCAATCAAGGTATGAAGGATGTTGTCATGGCGTTACGATGGGTTCAACAAAATATATCAAAGTTCAGTGGGGATTCAGGAAATGTCACCATCTTTGGCGAAAGCGCCGGGGGAGTCATCGTACATTATTTGACTCTGTCCCCGTTAAGCGAAGGTATCAATCACAGGTCTATCATATATACAGTGTCTCAGAAGTGTCATTTAATCACAGATTCATTAGTTAATCTCATATCGAGACAGAAAATATTATTATAAAAGGAATCTTCGTAAATCGATAAAATAGAACAAACCAATTTGTTATAGTTTCATGTAAATTATATTTTAAAAGAATATTGATTTAAGTATTCTAAAAATAAATATGAAGAAATTTTAATTCTAATTACAAAAAATATATATCTAATATAATAACAAAAATATAATAAAAATAATAATAAAAATATAATAACAATATATACAAAAATATAAATAATAATTGATAATGTGACTCAATATTTAAAAAAAAAAAGAGTTCAAAACTAAGAGTTTGCAAAGTGCTCGAGGAATCAACAATTAGAAAGATCCATTCTAAGATGCCTTGTATATTATCGAAATTGAAGAGAAGAGAAGGACAATTTTACGGGCGATTAATCGTATTAATCGTATCGAATGTGTTGTCTACAGGTTTGTTTCACAAAGCGATATCGCAAAGTGGCGTAGCCGCGAATCCCTGGGCCTTTAGCGAATGGACAAATAAAGCGACGAACAAAAGTTTCCAACTTGTCGAATATCTCGGAAAAGCGAGCTCGGATCCGAAGGTCGCCTACGAATTTCTGAAAACGATTGACGCGGGGAAACTCAGAAAAGCCGAACAAAAGATTCTGACGGCAGAGGTAAGTATCTTAATATTCTTCAGCGATACAAAAAAGTGCTAAGGATTGGATGTTTATATTAGATTTTTTTACCGAAACATTTTTTCATCGAGACATTTATGACGATACGTTTTCGCAGGAACGCCTGAAAAATGTACTTGCGTTTACGCCAAGTTTAGATAGCGAATCGCCAAATCCATTCTTCCCGGAACATCCAAGCACGTTAATACGCCGCCGAGTTAAAGTGCCATACATTATGGGTTATAACAGTTGCGAAGGATCTTACTTAGCATGCAGTAACACAGTCGAGAGACGTAAGTATGTTTATTTAGGTTTCACTAGTTATATCTTATTTAATCAAGTGCACACAAATTTTCGCGCAAGGTCTGTTGAGAGTAATAACACAACGCTAATAATAGATGACGCAAGCATTGTTGATATTAAAATAATTTTTATGGTTGATATTATGGATATGCATATGTAAGTAGTTGCTGATAAATTAAGATTTTAATCTTAAATGCAAGAATTATAATTATGCAAGAATCAGAATAGCATGTTTTGAAAGTTAGTTTTTTCTTGGAAACTTTTTTGTGAGATCGATCGTTCCTTAGCAAAGTTGTTCCTAAAATATTGCTCGTTTGAAATACGCGACACCTTACAGTGATCAATATATATATATATATATATATATATATATATATATAGTGATCGTACTTAAAATCATTTCAGAAATAAACAAGGAGTCTCTTGAAGAAATCGATTCCGATTTCAAGAAAGTCATCAACCCTAGAGTTTTGTCTACGTTACCGCAGATTCCGATCACAATCGAAGAACTACGATTTTTATATTTCGGTAATGAAGCAGTGTCAGAGAAAACTCTGATGAATTTCGCTAATTTTCTAGGCGATGAATTATTTTATCGCGGAATTATGGAGATAGCCGATACTCAAATGAGTTCTGATGCTAATGAGCCGACTTACTTGTACAAATTTTCATACGAGGGTGAAATTTCTCCCTTCAAAACATTCTTAAACGTCACGCTTCCAGGTATGTGTATAGTCATTAATTTATTCAAGTTTGCTAATATAAGATCATTAATCCTTAACAAATATGTTTAAAAGCTTGAAACAAGAGTTCTAACGATAAGTTTTTATATTTATATGATTGCGAGAAAGTAAAATGTACTTCTGTACCGAGGAATATTTTATTAAAAAAACTTAAATCCAAAGAAAAATTTAAAATTTTTTAATATTTCATTAAGAGGAGGATGTACGAATTAATTTTCTTTTTCTCTTAGTTTCCAGAAATAGCAAAGATAAAATTTTAAAATAAAGACTAGATTTTCTCTTAGTGTTTTTTTATTTTTACTGCATAATTATTATATTTTGCAGGTGTGACGCATTCCGAGGAACTGTATTACTTCTTTGATCCTCATATGGTCAAAGAAATGGGCTTTCCACCACTTGCACCTGATTCGAAGGATTACAAGATAATGAATTGCTTAACGCAAATGTGGACGGATTTTGCTAAAACAGGGTACTTGATATTTTTAAGTAATTTTACAGTAATTTCGTGTATTAATAAAATTAATTTTTAATCTACATTTTTATTTCTAGGAATCCAACACCCGCGATTACGGTTTTAACTCCATTTAAGTGGACACCATTGAAGCGCGCCGGAAATGTGTACGATTATTTAAATATTGATATCGAACCTCGAATGGAAACCCTCCGTAAAGGAGAGCAGCGCTGGGAGTGGAAAAATGTCAAACATAAGCTATGATCATATTCTGTCCGCGAAAATTTAATCAAAATTGGTTTCTTAAGTACATTTTACGCTTGTAATAAATATATTTTTTCTTCATTTTGTGTATTTTAAATTATTAATTATGTTCACGTCACCACGTCATGCGTCGGTTGCTTATGAAGATTATGAAAAACAATATTGTTATATTCAGAGTGCTTTAGAATTTATAAAATACGTTTACGTCTTTATAAATCTAGTTTTGTCATCAGAAATATATCGAAACACTAATTTGTTGTTAAATCAATAAAAACAGAAAACATTATTTCTCCCCCATCCTCTCCCCCTTTTTCCATTTGAATAGTAGATTATTTAAATTGCGCCAATTTTTTTCTGTTTTTTATCCAATAAAAAATTAATCATTTTTTGTGATTATAAAATTTCTGCATACAGTAAGATTATTCGAATAAAAGAATAAAAGAATCATAACATAAAATTCATAAATAAAGGAAATTATAAACACACATGTTCGATAAAACAATACAAAATAATATAATTAGCAATACAGCTATAATAATCAATAATTTTTTTTCTATATACGTGTTGAACATCGGTCATCAGGGGAAATCAATGTTTGCGTGGGTGTCCGGTGTACACTATCTCTTACTATATTCTAGATTTAACGTAAGCAGTGTTGGCTCTCCATCAAATCTATTGATTACGAGCCCGTAATATCGCGCTTGCATTTGAGTATTTTGATAGATGACAGAACTTTTTTTTCCAACTTGTGTGCCTTATCTCTATTGTATAATACAGTGCAAAAGTCGATTACTTTATAAATCATTTTCGATCGAATGATTATATGTTGAAAAGACTTTTTGCAACTGTCGCGCGTTTGTCATGGTTCTAAAAGTAAACAAAGATACAAAAAAGAAATACAAAAAATTAATTTTAATTTAATTTAATTTTATATTAATTACGTAATATAATTTTTACATAATAAATATATTTTGTATAATAAAAAAAAGTGAATAAAAATGTATAAAGACAAATTTAATCGCGATGGAGCTTTCTACATTTTGAAACGATTAATCGGTACATAATATAACAAAATAATATTACATAAATTAATGAAACCGGCAACTTGAGTAAACGCGGAAGTCGGTGCGCATACATTAAAGTACGTTGCTAGAATTTAGTATCCTTTTATTAATGAACGTTTCAGTCCTCAAGATTGAGCCATTTTCAGCAACTAACGCAGTTAGTACTGTTCTTCGCGAAGCGAAGCTGAAAACATCTGACAGGCTTTATAAATAATAATTAAAATCTCCAATCCGGAAAGAAATAAAGCGTCCTTTACAGCTGGAACCGAAAATGACTGATTGCGAACAACCAAATAGACGATTGCGAAACCG
Organism: Prenolepis imparis; assembly: GCF_030444845.1. Lineage (NCBI taxonomy): Eukaryota > Metazoa > Arthropoda > Insecta > Hymenoptera > Formicidae > Prenolepis > Prenolepis imparis. The sequence goes on from NW_028141159.1 coordinate 1,460,627, forward strand.
TTTGCCGAAGGTCAACACAAGACACAATTCAATCTTGAGGACCGAAACATTCATTAATAAAAAGATACTAAATTCTACCAACGTAGTTTAATATATGCACACCGAGTTCCGCGCTTGGCTCTCAATTAGCCCTTATTTTAAGGCTCCTGGTACCTTGTCGACCATGTCGGAATCGTGACGTCAGAGGCGAGAAAACACACGCTAAAATTTTTTAGATGCCATTTCTATAAATAAAAACATATTTGCATAAAATAACACTTAAGATCTCTTTAATACACTTCTAAAAAACGCCGAAAACTATCCTTTTCCCTTTATAATCAATCAACAGCTGTAAAATGTAATATTATGAGGCCCAGTCCGTCTGGTCTTTGCACATGCGCAGTCATTCCGCATGTCAAAGTCTGATATCTCCATCATTTTACGGTTGTTGATTGACTGTCAAGGGAAAAGAATAGTTTTCGGCGTTTTTTACAAGTGTATTAAAGAGATCTTAAGTGTTATTTTATGCAAATATGTTTTTATTTAGAAATGGCATCTAAGAAATCTCAACGTGTTATTTCTCGCCTCTGACGTCACGATTCCAATATGGCCGCGGTGAGCACCCAGAAGCCTTAATTTAAATTATATAATATTACAAAACAGAATCATATTTATTTTCTTACAACCATATAGATGTAGAATCTTATTGGCGTTGTGTTAATGAGAAACTTTGATGTTTTGTTTCATATAGTATGAGTGTATTGAGATCTTTTGAAGGTTAACGATTCTTATATGCAAATATTATATTTAGAATAAATTAATGGCTGTATCTAGAATCTAAAGTTCACCAGTATCAAACTAGTATCAACTAGTATCTAAAGTTCAATACTTTTCTTATGGAAAAAGTTTTACTTTCGTATAAAAATTTGTATAAGAGCTCGTTAGCTTTACAGTTTATTTGAGTATCGACTATCTTATTATAATGCTGCAATAGAAAAGCTCATTGACAAGAAAATCAATGTAATTCATGAGAGTTTCCTCTGAAATATTGCGCTGCATTGTTACCAAAGTATAGAAATCGTAATTCTCTGTAAGCTATTACGACTTTAAAAGACATAATATTATTAATTTTTATAATATATTAAATTTAATTAATTTGCATTTACATAAGAATATATGTTATAAACATTCTTTGCATTCTCTTTGGAAATAAATATTTTCCTATAAACGTCAATCTTGACAATAAAGATTTTACTGTCAAGTTGAAGGTTACAGATAACTGAGTTAGTGTGTTACTAACAAGTACGAAACGAGAGATATGATAAAATATGTTGTGTATGTACAGTAAATGAAGCTAATCCCTACTCCAGATGAGAGCTGGTTCCACGTTGGTATATATAATCGGCGGTAAAAGACATTTTATCACAACTATTCTTTTCTCGTCATCCTATATCACATCCATCATGGACAGAGTGGAAGTTTCTATAAATGATGGCAAGTTGAGCGGTATCGTTGAGAAAGGTGTTTATGGCAATCATTTCGCTGCTTTCCGTGGAATACCATATGCGAAACCTCCGATTGGCGAACTCAGATTTAAGGTAAATATATAAGGTTCTCAGTATTATCGCGATGGGTTTTACTCGCTGTTAATTTTAGCCTGTATTCATTGAGATTGTTCCGATCCTAAATATTTTGTCCCGTCGCAAATGAGATATGTTTCACGCAACAACGCATATATATAAAAGAAAAGACACAGAACGAGTTATATTTTAAAAACGAGATGGTAAATCGGAAAATTTTTTCTGAATTTTATACATGTTACTTAAATGTATCGTGTATCTCGCATTCAGTGACTAGAAATTGATTTTTCCCCTTCGTGTGAAAATTTGACACGATTACAAATTTCCTTAAAATGAATTAATTTTAGCAAATATAATAGAAAAATGGTTCGCATATATATCATAATATGCTAAAATACTTTTGCCTATCATAAAATATAACGAAATTGCATCGTTTTCACAACAGTTTATCGACAAATTATAGCAGTCAATCGCATAAAATGTACAGGCTAAATGTGCTAAAGCAAGGAACTGCCTTACTTAATGTGACTATATATATTTTCTCCTTAAGATTAAAAAAACTACAAAAAATCGATTAATGCCGTTGATAAAAGAGTAACTAGTGAATTTATCAGATTGCTTGTTATTATATCTTATCTTCCTTTTTATTTTATAGAAATAAAAAAAATTAATTATTGCATGTTATTTATATTAGTACTTCTGATAAGTACTTAACGACACTAAAAAAATATTTATAAAAAAAAAATAATAAATATACATGTTAATTTTTAGGCGCAATTGCATGAAAAACTAAATTTTAGCTTCTTTTTATTGAAATTGTTCGTTTCCTTATTTAACTTGATTATTTTATAAGTTTGTGATTTAAAAAATTGGCTAAAAAATTTGATAAAACTAATTGATAAAACTAGGGTTCGTCAGATTGCGCGATTATTATACAGTCTTATCTTCTTTCTTGTTAGTAAGAACTTTCTTTGTAGAAATAAAAAAATAATAAATTATTGTGTACATTATTTAAATAATTATTTATAATTAGAGATACTAAAACAAATTTATTACAAAAAAAGTAATAATAAATACATGCTATTATCTGCTAATTTTCAGACACAATCATACAAAAAATGATTTGTTTAAGAAATTATTAGCATGTAACATAAATTAATTTTTATGCGTAAAAAAAATAATATATTTCTATAGGAGAAATTATTTTTTTCGTTGTAGAATTTTCGTGTACCGTAACATATGTAAAAGACTACAATGTAGAATTTAAGCAATAAACAAGTCCATAAACCGTGACCTTTTTAATCTAATCTTTATAATGTAATCTAATATCTTTGAGAGAGCACGATTTTAATTACACTGAAAAAAAAAACTATTGACGTCAAATAAATATTTAATTTAATAGTTCCCTTTACACATTTTGTTTGAAACAAGTAAATATTTATCTATTTTGAAAAAAAATTTCTTACATTAAATAAATATTTTTTCACGGCAAATCAATATTGTCAGTTTCAAATAAATGATGTATAAAGGAGTACTGAAATAAATATTTATTTGAATAATTAAATAATTTGTTTTCAGTGTAGTTGTTTAAATTAATATTTAAATCGATTCACTTATTACTTAATTAGTTCTATCATATATATCTTTCAATATGTTAGCCTTTTAAAAATGTACACGATTAAAAATAATATGTATAAACACATTTGCACTTTACAATTTAATAAGTAGTGTTATGCATTTGCATATATCTTATGCATTTACATATATTATAAATAGTATACTATATAATTGTCTATCTAGACATAAATACATTCTTCTTCAAAGTAAAAAATAACTTGTTTGGCGATAACACTTGATAAGACACGTGATAAAATTAATATGTATCAGGCTGGCCAAGAAGTAATTGCGTTTTTTTTCCAATAATAGACATACATGTCCTTGAAATGTAACTAACTTTATTTTAAACCGCAAATTCATATGTAACTTGACAACTGACGGTTCAAGCTTGTTTTAGAAAAAGAAAATGCACGATTTCGTTAACAATTGTTTGTTTGCCGTCAATTTCAAAATGGAAAATTAAAAAGAATATTTTCGTCATATTTTGTTGTATTACTTCCGAAAAGAAAAAAACACTGCAAGCTCATAAAAAGTTATATGATGCACATAATTAAGATGCCTTAAAACTATGGCAGTGTCAGAATTGGTTTGCTAAATTTCGGTCTGGAGATCGAAATTGATGATGACAAAATTAAGGCATTGATCGAATCTAATCATAAAGTTGCCTGAAAGATGGCAAAAGATAATCGAACAAAGTGGACAATATATTATTTAATAAAGTTTTTGTTTTCCATGAAAAATTCGCCTCTCATTTACATAGAAAAAAAAACTTTTTGGCCAACCTAATATAATTACGAGTGCACAACTTGTTCAATATTTGGGCAAGATACGTACTGATTTGCCCTATTATCAATCTATCAATTTTCGTCAAATATATTCAAGTTTAATATAGGCAGACAATTATATGCTATAATATATTATATATATATATGTTTTTATTTTCTGATGATCCGAACCCAGAATTGAAACGTACAAAATAAATAATTTTTAACAAGAAAGAAGAATTTGCGTTTACAGTACTCGCGACTTTATTTATTTGTGGATATTTAATATCGGGGTCTTCTACTTCAATTTTAATTACATGCGTATTTCTTACTAAGGATAAACCACCTCGTGTTAGATACGTTTCATTTGGCGATTTTATTTATATAGGATCCGGTACCACCGGAACCATGGTCCGGCAGCAGAGACGCTTCGAAATACGGAAACGTTGCTGTACAGATAGATATTATCAAACACGACATGAGAGGCGACGAAGACTGTCTCTATTTAAACGTGTTCACCAACGACATTAATCCTTCGGAGAAACGACCTGTGATGGTGTGGATACATGGTGGTGGCTTTTATATGGATTCCGGAAATGCGGGTTTTTACGGTCCCGATTACATCGTCCAAAAGGACGTGGTATTGGTTACGTTAAACTACAGATTGGGCGTTCTAGGTACGTTATTAGCTCAATATGCGGTATTTTTCACTTACGTTTAGTGCATATCACTCGCATTTAGTTTATTTCCTTTCAGAGTGAATATTCAAGATTAAATATGCCGTATCTGTAAAGTTATTTACATACCGATATACTTTGTAGACGACGAATTTTTAAGTTCAAACTCTCAATAAATGACTTATGCTGCTTTTTAAATTTAATTTTAATTTTATATATTTATATATTTTAATATAATAAATATTTATTTTTGCTAAAAATGTAGATTTTATTATTATTTGATTCAATTAATAATAAAAGCTTATTTTTCAATTATTTTCAAATTTTATATGTACAAATATAATTATATAAAGATTTCATCAGAGAAAATATTGAAAAGTTGCGATACATGTATATAATTTCTCTATAATACTCTTATCATAATTCAATCTAATAAATATTAATAAAAATGTTTATAAATGTTAATTTTAAAAAATGTTAAATAAATATATTATACCTCCCAATCAATATATAAATATTTGTACTTTTGAAAATTTGTGTTCAAATTTTTAAAAAAATTAAAAGAACATATATTCTCAAATATAATGTTTACAACGTAAAACGTTATATTCACGCTTCATTAATCACAAATATACAATTTTAGAGAATTATTAACGAGCTGTATTTTTCCAAATATTAATTGATCATCTAAACATTTAATTTAAATCGATTTTGCGAAAGAAAGACGCATTAATATACGAAATATTTCTTTAGGTTTTCTGAATCTATATAATGAAGTGGCAACGGGCAATCAAGGTGTGAAGGACGTGATCATGGCATTAATATGGGTCCAGAAAAATATATCAAAGTTTGGTGGAGATTCAGAAAATGTCACCATCTTTGGCGAAAGCGCCGGTGGAGCTATCGTACATTGCTTGACTATATCTCCATTAAGTGAAGGTGCACAGATTTTTCGATGCATATACAAAATTATCTGACGTTCATTTAATCAGAAATTTGACAGACATTTATTAGAAATTTAAAATCGATTTTTTCTCTGTGTTCAACAAAAATCGGGCTCAGACACTAACACATTCTGATATAGAAAATTTCACGAATTAAGTGAATATATTAACGAACGGAGCAATGATTAAAGAGATACGTTCTCCGAAAACAGTCTGCATATTATTAAACCAAAGAGAAAAAGAGCAAAAATTATTTTTTACGACGACAAATCGTATTAAAAGCTAAAAGTTCTCCTTACGATTCCACTCACAGGCTTATTTCATAAAGCGATATCGCAAAGTGGCAACGTTGCGTGTCCCTGGGCCTTTACCGAGCCAGGACCTAGCTCAACGAACAAAGGTTTCCTGCTGGCGGAGAAACTCGGAAAAACGACCGAAGATCCGAGGGTCGCCTACGAGTTTCTCAAAACGATCGACGCGAAAAAACTCATAGAGACTGAACGAAAGTATCTCCTGACAGAAACAGTAAGTGTATACCTTGACATTTGATTGCGATTATTTCAATACGGAATTACACGCGCGTGCAGAGGTCTACGGAGACTGAAATAAATTATTTTCATTAATATAACACCTCTTATTTTTCGCAGGAGCGCCGACAATTTCTCCTGACGTATTTGCCCATTCTGGATCACGAGTCACCGAACCCAGTCTTTCCGGAAAATCTAGAGACGCTTATACATCGCGGGGTTAAAGTGCCGTATCTTCTGGGTTTTAACAGTTCCGAGGGAATTTTCATCCTAAGCAGTACATTTTTTGGACGTGAGTACACTTATATTTTTATACCCTCATGAACTATACATATCTGTAATGCTTCGTACATAATTTTCGTGCACTTAATTTTCTATTAAGAATAATACAACGTTGAAATTATATGGGTGACACTTTAAACTTAATATTTTGAAAGCTAATTTTCATTGGCAAACGAAGTCAATTATTTATTTCTTAGCAACAAATTCGTCAAAATATTATTCGCTCGTCACGCGCGACACTCTGCATAGCAACTGCAATAAAACACAACAAAACTTCAAAATTGTTTCAGACATAAGTAAGGAGGATCTCAGCCAAGTCGATGCTGATTTCAAATTGGCAGTACTACCCAGAATTTTAGCTACACTGTCAAAGATACCAATCACATTGTCAGAATTACGATCTTTATATTTTGGTGACAAAGCAATTTCAGAGGAGACACTGATCAATTACGCTGATTTTCTCAGCGATGAATTCATGTTGCGCGACATTATGCAAGTAGCGGATATTCAGATGAATAACGATAATTCTGGAAAGACATATATGTATCAATTCTCATACGAGAGCGAAACTTCCTTCATGAGGAAACTGCTCAAGATTGAGCTTCCAGGTACTGCCGCTAATAAATTTAAGATGTTAATGAATTTAATCTAAGAGTCTTTGATGTTGAAATGTATATACTCATATCGTAATTAAAACCTCCAGGTAACAGTATTTCTATATTATAAGAAAGCGAGAGAACGTACATAACTTTGTTTCAAATATTTTATTTTAAAAAAAACTATATATTTTTTCTATCAATTTTAATATTTTCTCTAATATTTAAAAATAGAAAGTATAAATTTAGAATGATTATATACAGGGTGAGGAAAAAATATGGAAATCCTGAAAAATCTCGAAAAATATAAGTTTTACAGAAAAGTGTTTTGGATAAAACACTTGTAGGATATTTAAAAAGATCTATTTATAGATCTTATCACTTTGACTTTGGGTGGTGTTGACAAAGTCAGAGCAAGATCTTTTTTTAATAAAACCATCATTTTTTTTACATAAATCAATTCTTCACAACATTCTGCATAAAAAGTTATAAGGGTAGCATGGTCAAAAAATTTATGTAAAAAAATAGTGGTTTCATTTAAAAAATTCAAGATGATCTTGTTCTAACCTTGCCAACGCCACCCAAGGTTAAAGTGATAAGGTCTATAAATAGATCCTTTTCTAAATCCTACAACTTTTATCTGCACACACTTTTCTGTAAAACTGATATTTTTTGAGATTTTTCAGAGTTTCCATATTTTTTCCTCACCCTGTATATTTATATTTAGAATTAATTTACGATAATACTTTGCAGGTGTGGCTCATGCCGAGGAACTATGCTATTTGTTTTATCCTGAACTAATAAAAGAATTCGGCTTATCATTACCCGCATCTGATTCGGAGGATTATAAGATGATGAATCGTTTAACGCAGATGTGGACGGATTTTGCTAAAACGGGGTACACATCACAGACTTGATATTCTTACGTGATTTTACAATTGTGCATTAATAATTAATATTCAATTTATTCCCAGGAATCCAACACCTGCGATTACGGATCTGATTCCAATTAAATGGACACCGTTGAAGCGCGCCGGAAATGTATATGATTATTTAAACATCGATAGCGAACCTCGAATGGAAACGTTCCGTAAAGGGGAGCAACGTTGGGACTGGGAGAACGTGAGAAATAAATTGTAATATTCTATAAAAAAGCATTAAAATTGTTTTTTGTAGCATTTTTTACATGTGTGATAAATAATATTTCTGTTTTCTGCAAAAATATGTTTTGTGTTGAAAATTACATTCAAATGGATTGCTTGTAAAGAAAATAAAATATTTGCGTCTGTTTTTGAATTTTGCGGATTCCAGCGTTATTTTTATTTACAAAATTAAAAAATGAGTTTTAGCGGAAATATCAAGACATCAAGTGTTTATACTATAATCTACTGAAAATATAGACAAGAGTTTTTTATAAATTAAGCTTAAGAAGTGTCGTTTAAATTTCAAATAAATAAATATTAATTTGTTGCTAAAATGTCATATTGTATAATATCACAGTAAATTAAATATAAAAAATCAATGAAAAAAGCTTTGTACTTTTTATAATATTTATAGTATTAAATTTCGCATATATCGTGTTATGTGATAGTATATTTGGCAGAGCTTCTCTTTATGTATGTTGTATACATACATCGCGCAGGTTGAAATGATATTCGTCGTGCGACGAGTTTTGTACCGATTGGCTATTGGATAGAAATAATCTCTAGGGTTTTAAAAATTTCAAGATAAAGCTTATCGTATGACAAATAGAACCCCTCTCCCTCTCTAAAAAAAATCTTGAGAATTTTGCGTTAAAGTCCTTCTTCGGGGGATATCTCATTTTTATTTTCAAATAAAAAAAAAAATATATATATATATAAAATATATATATTTTAAAATATATATTTATATACATATAATATATTCTGTAAGAAAAAGAAAATGACTTCATACACGATGTAGGTTTTGCTTTACTATTTATTTTATGCTGCGGCGAAAATTTCGTTTATCTAAGAGTAGACTAAAAGAAAACTAATAAAGCAAAGCACACAACTACCTAACACAGTCGGGCAACTAACTTTTCTCAATACAGTCCTGAGGATACGATGGAATCTGGCATCGCTGCCTTGAACAATAACAAAGAACATGTGATATGAAGGCGCATGCGCCCCTTCCACGGAGCATTCGTTTATTCGTAGCTCGTAATCACTCGTGGGTATTCGGTTCTTCTGGCAGCTTCGTTAGAACGATAGAAATCGTTCAACAATCTTTGCGTGAATCATCTTGCGAGAGTAAACGTGGAAAGGCGGACTGCATTCCCGGTGCAGAAGAGAAACGTTGCGCAATCGCCGGTTCGCCATTTGAATTACTCAACTAGATGTACAAGGTACTGTATATAAACGATATCACATGCGTAACAGTGACATTTGCGACGTATACTAGTTATACACACGGGTGACAATTGCAGGCCGCGTGTCGACCGTGAAACGTGAAACTGCCTTCGCGACCTTCCATTTTTTCTTTTCATCGCGTACTTCGCCTCGCACGACGTGCTTACGCGCCTCGTACATTTCGGAAATGGCGAGCATCAAAATTTGCAGTTAAAGTCGCATTTTCCGAGTGAAAAAATTTCCGTTATCAGGGAACGTAAGTTAAAAGTATCAATCTCCTATCGATTTGACCTTCGGCCGACACGCGACACGAAACAAACAAGATAATTATTTGTTGGTTTGTTCGTTTTCGCTGCGCTGGTGAATTAGAGCAGTAAGTTAGAGCAGTAAGAGAGAAACAAAATATATATTTCGTCTCATTTAAACTTATTGCACCAGTGTGCACTAGTTCACCAGTGCAGCGAAAACGAACAAAGCATTTATTCGCCCCCGGGTGGTGACAGTTTTGCCGCTAGCGCGAGAGGACGAACATTATTAACCGAGTGATATATTTTATGTTCGCGCAGGTTCGTTAAAAAAATAGCGAGATGGCCTCCGATACAAAAGATGATATGCAGATGCCGTATCTGCGGGCGATTCAGGCGATACCAGGTGACACCGCGAGTGAGAAGATGAAATGGATCGGGAAAGCTGCCTGGGCCATCGAGTGTCCCGAACAAGTTGAACAGCCCTTACGGCCCTTAATGCGAGTGGAATCCGCGCTGCGGCAGAAGAAATACGAGGATCTGACCATAAGCCTGATATCCGAGGATGCGATGGTAGTAAATCGTGCTCTTAAAGCTAACTGGTACTTCGATAACAGCAATATAAATATATCCGCCGAGTACTTCTGCGAAAATGTCTTCCCTTACGTTTCCGTGAACACGAGGGCACGTATCGTCAATAAACTCGTGGATAATTTGACTGATCCAGTGGTAGCGCAGGTAGTGTTCGAATATACGATGCATCAATACGGTATTTATAACATGTGTCCGTTGCTCGCGGCTTGCTACGACGATTTCACTTTTAATATAATCCAGGATTTTAAGATCGCGGTGCCGATTAAGACTGCTAAAATAATGTTCCGCAAGAATCCGGATCTTATCATACGTTATTTCAAATTATTGAAACCCGCGAAACCGAACGAACGCGCTTCTTTCCCGATCGATATGAATCAATACGCGTTTTTACTGCCGAAATTGGTGAAAAATCGAGTGCACGATTTCGCAGAACTGATCGATATGTATGAAACTTGTCCGCTGAAAATTACTTTGAGCAACACGTGCGCCGAGATATTCTTGAAGAAGGGATTACAATACTTGATTAAGAAGCCGCATTTATACATCAACATCTTACCGCTCAAAAAGATCAGCGTAGAATTATTAGAGAGTATATTTCTAGGTCTCCTGCCTACGAAAGTTTCCGACTTCAACACGGACAAGTTGTTCGATTATTTACAGTACTATCCGCAAAGTAAAAGATACGAGTTGCTCCGTACATCGTACCTGAAGAAATATAATACTGAATTGCTCGATGAGGATAAAAATGTAACGCCCGCATTGTTACGAATATTACCCGACAAAGAACGGATCGAGCAAGCTAGAATTAAGCTCAAGAATGAAAGCTTGAAAGAAATCAATTATCACAATATAAGGTATTACGAAAGAGCTTGGATCTGTTATTTACCCATAGACGAAGCGATACTGCGTATTAAGGAAAAAATAAATAAAAAAGCTTTATCTCGTGAGCGATTCAATCTCCTTTGCCAAATGATTTACGCTTGCAAGGTCAACGAGAAGGTCAAGGATAACGATGCGTTAGCCAACGAGAAGGATACGTTGTTAGCCAAAGAGAAAGATGCGTCAGCCAACGAGGATACGTCAGCCAACGAGAAGGATGTGTTAGCTGATATTTTGAAATATATCATAGATAGACATAAAAACGAAGACCTTTGGATTTTCGAACAAATAATGCAACAGCTTCCATTATTGTACGACGTACCTCATTTAAGCAAGGAACGCCACAAACTCCTGTTCGACATCATAAAATTGCCTTACGTAAAATTCGGATATGTAACGCAGAATATAATCGAGGCTGTGATACATTTCAGACTGATTAATAATATGCCAATCGACGAGCTGATTCTCATGTTGATAGATACATACGATAATCGTCAATGTCACATAAGGTTAAACCTACTCGTGAAATATCCACAGTACGAGAGGAAATGTCTCGTGACTTTCGCGAAATATATTGAAGAAAAGTATTCCGCTACCTGGAAGAAACAAGGGGAAGAAGAGGACAAGAAAAACATGTTGTACATTCTAGCCGTGGCGATGTACAACTTCAACGACAGATGCGAAATATCGCGTACGAAGATAGAGCGCGTAACGCTTAAAGACTATCCTTGGCTATTGGATACTATACGCGCGATAAAACAATCCAACTTCAGTTCGAACATAACGAAGTACATAATGAAGATAAAAGCACCGGAATTGAACGTGGAATCGGACCCCTTGAAGAAGAAGATCGCGGATGTAACGACAGGCGCGGCGCTCGCTCTATTGAAACGAAACCCTCAAGATATACTGGATAATTGGGAAGAATATTTAGCGGAATGCAAGAGGAATCACCTCGACAAAATTGTGCAACGTTTCGTCAGAGCCACGCGCTGGTACAAGGACATACCCATCAGATTTGTCAAGCGTTGCATGGATGATTTGGAAGAGAAACGTAAAGACACGAAAGAGATGTTGTCTACCCTCACTATTCTGGCGTTACTACTTCACGGTAACACGCTGACGAAACTGATGATACCCTTCATACCTAAGGAATTAAACATTAACGTCAATAATCCGGAAGCCAGCGAAAATTACATGCTCGTGCGCCATTTATCGTTGTGCATGAGACTTTCCAGTCCGCCGGTATCTCTCGCACTTGTCTACAAATTATGCGAAGGCGATTACCTGTCGATAGCGCTGATGGCACTGACGAACTTAAGCAGGCGATGTGGTTTTCCTAAAGCAGTATCATTCGCCCGCAAATTGTCCACTCTGCGCGTAGGCACGCGAAAGCACGGGCTCAGGCTCATGTATGAGATAGGTTGCCTGAAAACATTTACATACTCTGTGAAAGACATGTGGAAGACCGAGACTCATCACTCGATACGACAAGTCATATTCGAGATACTAGAAAAAATCATGTTTCTAACACCAACCGTGGAATATTTGAAGCTGCATAATACACTGATAAAAACGATGCAGCTCAAAGATGAGGCGCTGCTTTGGCAGCTAAAACTTCCCTTCCGTCTGCCCGATCATTGCGTCTCGAATTACTTTAACGTGTGGCTCCAAGCAATAGATAATCTCAAATTGGCAGGACTAGATATTCAGAATGTGAATACACACGTAATCGCTTTGCTACAGCAGATGACCGCGCCGCCCGTTTGCAATCTTATATCCGAAAACTTAGCTACACAAGTAATAAAGAGATATTTATTTGACGTCAATACTGATTTATCCAAGACTGCGAGAGGCTTCTCGATATCGTACCTTTTCCCGGGGGATAACGTTAAGATTAAAGAACATAGCAAGGTATTCATCGAATCCATCAGTTCCGTAGTGACGGAGCACTGGAACGAGACTCATTCTAAAAAACTTACGTTCTATCCGTACAACAACGCTGTGCATCTATTTATAGAAGATTTCGTCGTTGCATACGTCAACGAGTTTTACTTCGTTAACAAATCTACCGAAATGCAATTAATCGACGATATGCTCCAGCTATTTTCATCCGTCTTGGACCCTACGCAAGCCCCGACATCTTATTTACTGTTAATTTATGCGAAAAAACTGCAAGAATGCGTGTTATCCAATCAATGTTTTGGCCAGCAACTCGATCAATATATGCCGGAATTAGTCAAGATTTTTTCGTCGTCATTGGTAGAGTTCATGGCTAAGATTCTCAAGCGCTTCCTGGATCTCACATTTCAAAATCACATGGACTTAAAGGAAGAATTCAAGCTTATGGTCATGGACGGTCTTATTAAAACTGATAACAAAGATTCTTGTCTTATGGCTGTGACAATTTTATCGCTCGTGAGTCTGCAAACCTCGAAGAGCCTTGCGACAAGATACGACGAACTTATCAAAAAGTTCCGGGAAATAAAAGATCCTGCTGTTATGAGCGTTTTGCATAACTATTTTAATGTGACGGATTTCAATATCATGTCCGATTATTACCGACCGAATTACGAATATTACGAATATTAAGAATGTAGCGAATGTGCGCGCGATATAGAGTATTTTGCATAGATAAATTGTAATACTTGCTTACATAATTGATAATTTGATTGTAAACATGAATATATTTTTATACACGTTAAATTATTCGTGCGTGGATTTCTCTTCAATAAACGCACAAATAAATTGCATAAATAAATTTTCTTAGAAACGTTCTTTTCTCTCTATTTTAGAAGGTTTAAAATTTTTAGTTTTTAATGGGCAATTTTTTTAAAGGCAATAAACCGTGTATAAGGGAGTTAGTTAATTTTCTATGAAAAAAAAAAAAATAAATAATAATAATAATAATACGCATATTTAGATTTTTATAACGATGTTATACGAAAAAAGAGTAAATGTTTTTTATGTAATAAAGATTTTTCATCTCATTTAAATGTAAATATGTCGTTGCATATAATGCATTCATTTGCTTTATTATATATATATATATATTTTTTTTTATTAGTACGCATTATTAATAAATAAGGTATATTAATTATTAAGGGAAGCATATAAATAATCGTAGAAATAATGGATGCATTCTTTGCAGCACCTGATACTTTCTTTTACACTTATTAATCCACTAGTACCTTTCCTCAAAAATTAGTATCTTTTCCAAAATATAACCAATTTTGAAAACGATAGTAAGCTGATAAAAGATTTTTCCATTTTTAAAAATACACTTTTCAGTGTAAATTTTACAATTACTAATTAATTTCGAGTAGCAGAACAACATTTCGCATCTCTGTGTTAGCATAACATAAATAATGTGGTCGAGCCGGGACGGTAAACATATCTACTAATATATAGACAGACATATGTGAACAGAAATCTGTCGCAAATTCTCTCGCAAACTGCAGATCGTGCAAAACGAGGAATCAACGAGGTCAAATGGAAATAATTCGATATCGGGTAAGTGAACTGATAATGTGTATTTTTTTGACGATAAAATTATCAAATTATTATGAAAACATCACATTTGTAAAAATGTGACAAATTTTTAATACCGTTAATGTAAGAGCGAGAATAGAGAGTGGGAGGGGGGAAGTAAACATATATAAGATTATGATTTAATCTGTCCAGGAAAATGTAAAAACAAAAATTGTGGCTTTGGAATATTTTTGTTCTTGGTCTATAGAAAACTTATATTTTTTCGCCGAAACTCGTTTAAATAATTCGCATAAAAATGATTAACGATTTAATTTATTACGGCAACAATGTGGGAAAAATAAGTAGCTTAAGGCTCCTGGGTGCTCACCGTGGTCATATTGGATTGTGACGTCAGAGGCGAGAAAGCACACGCTGAAAATTCTTAGATGCCATTTTTTAATGAAAAGATATTTCGATTAAACAACACTTCAGATGGCTATAGCACACTCTTAAAAAACCTCGAAAACTATCCTTTTCCCTTTATAATCAATCAACTTTCCCTTTATAATCAATCTGTAAAATGATCGAGATATCAGACTTTGACATGCGGAATGACTGTGCATGTGCAAAGACTCGACGGGCTTCATAATATTACATTTTACAGCTGTTGATTGATTATAAAGGGGAAAGGATAGTTTTCGGGGTTTTTTAAGAGTGTGCTAAAGCCATCTGAAGTGCTGTTTCATCGAAATATTTTTTTATTTCGAAATGGCATCTAAGAAATTTTAGCGTGTGTTTTCTCGCCTCTGACGTCACGATTTCGACATGGTCGGCAAGGAGCTAGGAGCCTTAATTTCGAAAATCGCATGCAAACATTAGCTTGTACTTACGCGATGGGTCGAAACCGGTGATGAAGTTCGGGCAGGGTACATGAATGGTCGATCCCGCTAGAGTGCTCGGCCAACAGGACCAGCCATCGAACGTGAATCGACAGTACGGTTCTGAAATAGAAATTCGAGCAGGCGATTAAATACAACAGTGGGATGATGTGAGTCGATAAGCTCGTAAAAGGCATCTGCTACAATTTTGACAGTGCGCCGTGATTAAATCTCAATATACTATGTAAGAAATTGCGAGGGATGATATAACAGTATCGCGCGAAGAGAAATATCGCGATGCCAATTGGGATAAATTGAACGAATCTTCCCGGGGGGGTTCTTTACGACGCTCATAAAGAGACATAACGCGCGATATATTACTCATTGCTGATCACTAGAGAGCTAGAAAAATATATATCGCGTGAAAGATATGCGTGGGAGATATATATACAATTTTCGTATCGATGAGTGAATAATAGATTCAACTTTGCTTGTTTGCACGTATATGTTTGTATTTTTACGAGTTACTACAAGTATATGTAACATAAATCGTGAAATTTTGTGATAAATATTTCATACATTTTATACGAAGCGTCGTATATAAAATAAATAGACAAAATAAATAATTCACTAAGCAATAATCGATCTCAATTTCGTGGAAGAATCAATTATTAAAATTCAACAGGTTAATTCTAGAAGAAGAAAAAAAATATATATATATAAATCAATTATACAATATAATGAAAAAAATGTCAATTATAAAATATCTATAATCTATATCTATTCAATTGTAAAATATATATACATATATAATTAGGATAAATCATAATTGAAATTTTTTTCGTCGTCTACGCCGTGTCGCAAGATGATATATTAAGCATAAATATAAATATATATTTTTTATAAATATACGAGAAAGTTATACATATAACATCATGTATAAAAGATGAACTAACTTTCTTCCTCCTTGTTGCATTAATGCAAAATCACGTTTAAGGGATACTATCATGGTTGCGGGCTCGGGGAAAGTTCGCATTTGCTCACAAGATTCAAGTCTCGAAGAAGAGACGCTGATAACACGGATTTCATTCGAGATCTTTCGCAATTTCGCCAACTTTTATTGAAAATAAATCACCCTCTTTCCTCCTTCGTACAACTAGCTTGAGAAAAAGGTCATAATACCACCGATTCGCTGAAACAGACTACACTGAAAGAATGACAAGAAAACCTGTATGGAAAATTTTCCCTTCGAGTTCCACGAGAGGAGCGAAATATAACCGCGCAATTTGCGAAGTTAATGTTGCGGAAATAACGAAACCTAACCCAAGCTTTTCGAGATCAACTTTTACGTGTTCATTTACGTATAAAAATTACGCCCATTTGTACTTGTCACTTAAACATTTATATATCCGCGTACATCGGGGTAACACAGTTCGAACCCCCCCCCCCCCCCCCCAGACAGTACTAGGGATATGTTAAAAAGGTATAATTAAGAATATAGGTTAAGTTAAAAAAAACTAAGGAATGTATTGTAAGAAATAAATAAAGGATGGAAGAGTCTCTTTGGCAAAAACAGCTGGAGACTATAATCCCAGGTTTTTTTTATATCCGCGTACATCATTGTGCATTTGCATATACGTGCAACAGATCTCGCTTTGGCGAATATCTCTCACGTCAGAGACTATTTCGAAGTATACATATTTTAAAAACCGTATGGTTGATGAGGTAAACCTCCTCCGTGGTTGATGGAATTGCTTTTAGATACGATCAAAGAAACTGCCTTATGTATCGAAACTCACAAAAATTGTTTCAAACAGAAGATCTTAAACAGTTTGAAATATAAAATAGCTCTTAAATAGCTCTTTGAAATTTGTAATTTTATGATAAAGTAAAATTTAGTAAGATAAACAAATTATTTGTGTTTTAAATTATTTCAAATGGATTTTACTTTGATGAAATTTTAATTTAGAATGTTTAATTATTTTTAAAACTGAAAAAAGAATAAAAAGTTCAAAGTAACGTTTCATTATTTTGCTGGATGATCGTGCAAAATTGTTGAAAAAATCTCGGAAAATATCTTCGTAACTATATTTTTTTATAATACTTGAGTATACATTTGCCAACGCGCGAAAAGAAAAAAATGTGAAATTTCTGCACTTTTATATAGTCAAATAAAATGCGGGTAGCCATAAAGTGCACATTGAGATTCACAATCAGCCAATCCCGAGTTTACTTTACATCATATTTGTGTATTACGTATATGTCTGTACATAAAAAAAATACTCGCATAGAAAGAAGTTTTTCTCATTGTGTGAAAATTCTAGCAAAAAAAATAGCGAAATTTATTGGCATCAAAGTAGAGCTTTCTAAGATCGATGAAGAAAAAAATGTTCATTTAATATGAAAATATAACATTTCTTAATGAATATCGCAACTATGTGAATGATAATGATAATTTGGAAAATTGAAGGTACAAGTGATTAAATGGGAAAGATATGCTCTTATATAATAATAATATTCTTACAAATTAATTGACACCTTATCTCTCGACCAAACTGGCAGTATATTTATTAAGAAAATCACAACGTTTCGACCTCTATATTTGGTCCTTATCAAGTGATCTGTACAACAATATATTATATCAATAATGAGGAATTAACAAATGAAATAATTAATTTACACGGAAATAGTCTATAAAATAAATTGTAAGGATTGCAGCGCCTCATACATAGGACAGACAAAAAGGCAATTATGTACGCGAATTAAAGAACATTCAAATAATATAAAACTTCACAGCAGTAATCTTCCAGTGGTTAGTAAGCATAGGATTGATTTTAACCATGACTTCGATTGGTCTAACCCAAACATTTTACATAACGAAAAACATATAAGAAAAAGAGAGATTGCTGAGATGTTTTATATAAAGAAAAATAACAACACAATAAATTTACATAAGGACATTGAAAATCTTAATAATATCTATGACAAAATAATAAAGGTCGTTTAGTCGGCAATAAACTGTCTGTCTAGCATGACGCGTATCAATATGACATAAGTGTATAACTTTAAGGAACTATGTAAGTGTAAATTAATTATTTCATTTGTTAATTCCTCATTATTGATATAATATATTGTTGTACAGATCACTTGATAAGGACCAAATATAGAGGTCGAAACGTTGTGATTTTCTTAATAAATATACTGCCAGTTTGGTCGAGAGATAAGGTGTCAATTAATTTGTTTTTATATTACTGGCGATTCTGATTTAACATACTACCACACAATAATATTCTTCTTTTTATGATAAAATAAATAAAATAAAAATCATAAATTAATATTTTGAAAAGACTATTTTAAAGAGATTTAAACTGCAATAATTCGCGGCAATTTGTTAATTATATAATTACATAATTTGTTGTATTTAGTTTATATTAATTTTGAGAAATGGTGTCTCCAAAAACGAGTTAATATACGAATAAACCGCGCTGGACAAGAAAAAATTGTATTATAGAGAAAGTTACATAAAAATAAGTGAAACAGAGACCGTATTTGATTTGTAAGCTTTTCAAATGGATTTCGACAGAAAGGTTCAAGTCCATCACGCATGAAATTTAACGCCGGAGGCGTACGATTCTGCTACCACCACTCCCTTTAATTATCTTTGCTCTGGCGGGAGAACGGTCAGATAGCGGTGAAAGATTCACGACTGTCAGTACAGTTGTTAGAGACATTTTCTCTGCGAACGATGAGAGTCTGACAATGAGCGACATCTCGAAGCGTCTCAATTCGCCTCTTTCGTCAATTAATGCAATTTAATTGTTGTGTTATCGAACAGTGTGTATTATTGAACAGTTAGTGATATTAGCAGTTTTTCTTATTTGCCTAATTGTAATTTAGTGTACGGTATCTGCTACGAAAAATATCGATAATAAAAAGGTTTTTAAAGATGCGGAAAAAGAAATAGAGAAAAACGTGCACGCATTAGAAATTTATACCATTGCGTCTTAAGTCTCCAATTTGTTTATACTGACGCGACGGTAGGAAAATTTAGCTTCAAAAATTAATAAATTTAAAATAAACTCTATTCGTAAATTTTTATAATTATCTCGAGATAAGAAAGAAAGTTCATATTTAATATTAATATGATAGTATAATTTATATTAGAAATATGAAACATATAATTGAAAGACGGAGTGATTATCAAGGTTGAACCGTTGCTATTTATAAATATGATTCATACATATTTAACGTACAAAGTCGAAATACCATAAGAGCCTCGTATAAATAATTGCCTCTTAAATGGGAATTATGACTTGACTCTGTTATATAATTCTGATGAATGATTGGTCATAAAAAAAAATTAAATTAAATTTTTAAAGTTTAAAATTTAAAAAAATGTGACGCATTTTTGAATATTCTATAAATTAACAAACGTTAGAAATAACTCATTAGGTTTGTTCTTTTTAGCTGCACTGATGAACTAGTGCAGTAAGTTAGAATGAAACAAAATATATTTGTCTCACTTTAACTTATTGCACCAGTGTGTACTAGTGCACCATTTTATCGACCTATTATCGACAATGACTCGTAAATTATCGCAATTATCACTAATATTATCAGCTTGTTATTTAACGCAATCACAGCGAAAAGCCTGATCATGGTATATTATTATCTAACATTTAGATTGTACTGTACAAACGTTCGATCGGAGAGAGCTACCTCTCAAATCCAATATCCAATTCATGAAATTTTATCTTCGCAAGTTTATACAAAGTGATGTGTCATCTTGTTGTTACTGATTAATATTTTTTTCAGAGAGATAATAGAATTCATCGTTGCAATTGGCTAGCTACGAGAGTTACTTAAGTAGAGATTACGTAAGAATTGCGTTAACAAATTGGATGTAACGCGCGTTAAACGTGTTAGAACTGTGCCGACCATCAAATCAACATGAAGCTACTACTGTCGATTCTTTTCGCGATCCTAACCTGCGACCAAGTCGTTAATGGTTACCGGATCCTCGGACTGTTCCCGTTACATGGCAAGAGTCACTGGGTCATGCAGGAGGAATTGATGAAGGGCTTGGCGAAACGTGGCCATCAGGTAGACGTGGTTACGCATTTTCCGCTGAAGAAACCGATACCCAATTACACGGACATTAGCTTGGCAGGCAGTATGCCACACGTTATAAACAATCTTACATATGATGATATCAAAGGATTCGCCTCCACAAATATGTCCATGTTAGCTTTTATGGGAACGTCGGTTTGTGAGCTGATGGATCATCCCAAGTTGCGATCATTGATCGAGAATCCGCCGCAAGATCCTCCTTACGACATCGTCATTATAGAGGTATATGACTACTATTACTACTTTATGTGGTAAGAACATTTTTATCGTATATATTATATATTTATATGACGCTACCACCTGAACCGATCAAATCTGCATTAAAGCTTCTCCGAGGCTTTTCCAAGATTTTATGCGCTTTTCTCTTCAAATGTCAGATTATTTTACTCTTTGCAAATTCTTAACACCTTAATATCTTTATAATTAAACTTTGGATTTCTCTTTCAGTAAAACTCGCTTGACATTAAATGAACAGAGTAAAATCCCATTAATGATTCGCGCCTCAAGAGCTTAATTCGCGAAAGAAGCTTTTTTCTTCATTTTCTAGAAAAAACTGTTTGATATTTCGACATTTTTAGTAATAAACTATTAATCCTTTCATGTTTACCGAAAGAATCTATTATTTAAATATAATTCGATAGAAGAAATAAAAAGATATTTCGTGACAAAGTGCTTCATTTCAATAAATATACGTCGATAAAATCAGCTAGTGTACATTTTGCGTACATTTTTATTTACAATTATAAATGTTCTACGTAATCTTTTCTAATTATATGTTTTCAGAAGAGTTATAAAAAAATAATAAAAAAATAATTCAGAATCGATAAAATTTTTTTATCGCGCACAAATTACGTGAAGAAAGAAAGATAAAGAAGAAAACTGGATTTAATCAAATAATCATTTAATTATAAAACTTTACTTAAAGCTTGATTAAATGATAATTTGATTAAATCCAGAGACATATAGATAATTAATAAAGTTAAATAAAACGTGGTTAGTCTAAAAGCAAATATTACTTCATCAAAATTATTACAGCTTTTAACGAGCTGTTAATTAACTGACTCGCGCCACATCCCGTAATATGGCAAGGCTCTCTCATTAATTGTTAACTACTTATTAAATATTCATGATGAACCACAAACAACGCTATGTTAGATATTAAAATTGCAACATTTTAGTGCAACAAGGGGGAACAACTTCCGGACAGAGAAACTCTTGCCTCATTAATAATAATGACGATATTAATAATACTATTAATAATAATAATAATTTAGAGGCCACCGTAAAATCATTAATTCAAGTGCTCTTTTACGATATCTAATGGATATCGAAGTACTAGGTCGGGGTTATGTCCCAAAATTGACGATATCGTAAGAGATCTGTTATCAGAATTCGGTGTATGACTATGCATTTTTTGCGATTAATTTTACACTTTTTGCATATGGATGGTTTTACAATCGTAAAATGATTTTTCGAAAACTGATGAGTTCGCTAAAACAACCCATGAATTCGGAAGTTTGATACATTACGTAAATGAGTCGACTATATATGTATAATCTTACATCAACTTTGATTAATGATGCAAAAACAGAAGACACCTTGAAATGACCCGTGATACTATGCGATTACGCGAGCGCATGTTACGTCATATTATGCTATTATCTTTTAAATTATTTAGATAACAACTATTTAACTTGGAAAAAAAAAAAAAAAACTGCATATAATTTATTAAAGTGTGATTAATTAAATTAATTAATTCAATAATAATTTAATATAATAAATTACAAAATAGAAAATATAATTAGTTAATTTATATTATTTTCAATTTAATTTAATTATACATTTATGTTTGTTAAATATTAATCTAATAAATCACAAGTTAGGAGGTTGTAAGGATGAAAATAATATTATCGCTCTTATATGAAAGGTCTATTCGTTTCCCTGGCTGCACTGTCTTACCTTTTCGCGTTTAAAATATGATTATTTTGACCATTTGTGTGTGTATGCAGGTTTTATGTAAGAGATTCAAGAATGAAACAAGGAAAATGCAATTATAACAAGCTAGATGTAATGACACGTAAAATTGCGCCGCTCGATATAATAAAACGAGACCGTTTAAATCTCGTCACGAATTGTATGATACTTGTTGCGTTATTCAATTTACCTCATTCAACGCATATCACGGTATTTATAGGCTTTAACGAGCTATTATTTGTGTTTTCGAATTTGTATTCGCGAAATTCGATAAATCCTGTTGCCAAAATAAATCACGCGTCAAGCGACACCCCCTTCTGTGGACAAGGAGTCTTGGATCACGATGTAGCATTATATAATATTTGGTAGGAAGACAAGAGTATCTTATAACGTGAGCGCGCGTGTTAAATACGGCATCTTTACGGCGTATCAAGTTGCTCTCAGAGTATAATTAATATGATCATTATGCCTTCGCATCGTCATGTCTTTTTTTTCTCATCATCACTCGTAGTAACGTGCCATAATGGGACGTCGCTTCTCCTCTCTAAGTGTCACATCTTGTGACGTGTCAAAAATGTTGTTGACTTAACTACATACACGATTATTAACACACAATGCAGCTCAACTACACAGTACATTGCTAAATGGTCATGATGATGCATAATCGCGAAATTGTGCATTCCAATGTCAATCGCGAATGCGATAAAGAGACGTTACGTTCGCCGAATGATGCGAATAATTGATCGATGGATAAAAAATGTGTGTTTTGGTTCACAGCTGTTCGTGTCGCCGTGTTATCTGGCCTTCGGTCGTCATCTCAAAGTCCCTCTAGTCGGCACGGTTGCCAGCGTTTTTCACGACTGGTTAAACGAGGTGTCCGGCAATCCGCACAATCTCGCCTACGTCCCGAGCCTGTTTTCGATGTACAGTCAACAGATGACTTTCAAGGAACGACTGATGAACTTCCTGCTATCGAACTACATCTCTATGCAAATTAATTATTACACGAATTTGCAGCAACTGGGATTAGTGAAGAAACACCTTGGCATAGACGTGCCGCACATCAAGGATCTGTACAACGACGTGTCTTTGTATCTGGTCAATTCCCATCACTCGTTACACGGAATTAGGCCAATGACGACTAATGTGATCGAGGTCGGCGGTTTGCATCTCAAGGACGACGACCCGCCGTCGCCGGTATGTTTCAACGAAGATTGCTCTTTCCGCAATTTAATGTTATTCGTATAAAGCGTGTTAATTCTTCCTGCGTTTAACGAGATCTAACGTAATAGATTTTTTAAATAAATACACGGAGAGAATTTTCTCTTAGAATTTACCCTGAAAATCATGATAATCGTGGGACAATATGGTATGGAAAGAATTTTATGAGAATTTCTCTGATTAATATTTATCACAATAAACATAATCATTAATATTTATCACAATATACATTATCTACACGTTAAAATATAAAACATGTTTGAATAACTTTACCATGCAGTTTAGTAAAATTAATCAAACATGTTTTATATTTTATTGTGATAGATATTATTTATATTGTGATAAATATTACACTGTAAAAAAATTTAGTAAATTTACACAAATAATAGGTGTAAAAATTACATGATTAGTCTTGTAAATATAAGAAATCATGTAATTTTACAGAAATTATGTAATTCCACAAAATTATGTAGATTTATCTTTTATTATGTAAATATATCTTCTTTTATATGGAAACTTACGAAATAATATGATATTTTAAAGATTTTATGTAATTATCTAAATTTTTGTAATATTACTCAATACAACAGTAATATTCTATATATCGTGTTTAATAATATGTTTAATAATAATATGTTTAATAATAATATGTTTAATAATATGTTTAATAATACAATTATAAAAAAATATTTTATATTAATATCGTTTTATAATTTTACATACATATTGTAAATTTATTTTTGCAATCAGCTTAATTACAAATGAAGAAATTAATTTTACTTGTATATACTGCAAATTTACAAATGCGTGGAAATTTACAACTATTATAGTGGGTCTTAAAATTACCCACTATAATAGTTGTAATTTTACACAAAATTTTTTTACAGTGTAGATCATCAGAGAAATTCTCATAAAATTCTTTCCATACCGCATATTGTCCCACGATTACCATGATTTTCAAGGTAAATTTTAAGAGAAAATTCTCTCTATGTACAATTCCATCTACCCTCTCTTTTTATTCAAAACCGGAATAAAAGAATAACTATATAATTAAAATAATTATTTCGCAGAGAGAGAATGAAATTTCTGTTCAAATGAGTAAAATTACTTGATAATTAGGAGAAAGGAAATTTATGTTAATATAGATTTTAACGAACTGTTAAAGAACGAATTCAATATTTTTTTAAAAGATAAAATCTATATATTTTACTTTTTTTATTAAATGTAATATTTATTACATTTAATAATATTATACATTTATATAATATTATGATATATTATATAATTTGTGTGCACATTGATAAAGAATGAGCTGTTTTGTATTCTCTCTGTCATAAAATTTTCATTAAAAAAACGAATCTTTTTATTTCGATAATCATATGTAAATATGCATATAACAATTACGATAAATAGAAAAAGATGACTACAGCGTTTCGTCGCAAAAAAAAGATTGGCTTATTTCGCGATGTCATGTTTAAAAATATTACGTTTATAACATTAGGATGACTTATCGTAAACTACACAGAGAGAATTTTCTCTTAGAATTTACCCTGAAAATCATGGTAATCGTGGGACAATATGTGTGGAAAGAATTTTTCTGATTAATATTTATCACAATAAAAATAATAATATCTATCACAATAAAATATAAAACATGTTTGATTAATTTTACTAAACTGCATGCTGGTAAAATTACTCAAACATGTTTTATATTTTAACGTGTAGATATTATTATGTTTATTGTGATAAATATTAATCAGAGAAATTCTCATAAAATTCTTTCCATACCATATTGTCCCACGATTACCATGATTTTCAGGGTAAATTTTAAGAGAAAATTCTCTCCGTGTAGTTGCTCTAAAAGAAGTTTATACATATGCAGGAAGTGCAAAAATGGTTGGACGAAAGCAAGGACGGCTGCATTTACTTTACGTTCGGTTCCATGGTGAGGATCGAAACTTTCTCTAAAGAATTGATTCAACAAATCTACACTTCTTTCGAGAAGATCGCCCCGGTTCGCGTGCTGATGAAAGTCGCGAAGAAAGAAGATCTGTTGCCAGGATTACCAAAGAACGTCATGACGCAATCTTGGTTCCCGCAGATCTCCGTTCTGAGTACGTAATTATTGCTAATACACATAATAACAGAGTTATATAAATATGATGCGTATACATATATATGACGATGATGCATTTACATAATGCTTGCTTCCGAGTAATCTTCATTAGAATCATTATTTGCGATAAAAAAATTCGCGATTTATGCACTCTGTAATAACATTTGCATAGAAATTGAGTAATCTTACTAAAAAAATATTATTCCGATCAAATTTTCTCGTAATAAAAATTTTATAATTTGTAATCTCTGTTTTCTCGCATAATGTAGAAGTTTCAAACAGGGAGAAAGAGATTTCAAAATTTTAGCCATTTACATTAAACGGAAAATATTATTATCAGTTAAAAAGAAAATATTTGTACCATGTTTCAGAAAAAAAGAAATTCGAAAATTTAATGTTTCAGAAAAAGTATTGTGTGTCGAGAGTCGAATTTCGGGAAAATATTCAAGTAAATTCGAAATCATATATTTTTCTTTCAGGAAAATAGCAATGTTGAAAAATCGATCCTTTATTTGTTTATACGAAAAGATTCTCTCGGCTTTTAAGTGAAAATTTACGTCGTCGATTGTTTTGCGAGCTGTGCATTTGTTGGACGCATCTGATCGCGATAACCCCGCGCAATATAATAAAAGAAAAAAATTAATATTCATATAAATTCGACAGAACACAAAAATATACGCGCTTTCATTACGCACGGCGGCGGTATGGGAACACAAGAGGCGGTCTATTGCGGAGTGCCTATGATAGGCATCCCCCTGTTCGGCGATCAAAGCATCAATATTCAAAATTATGTCCACAAGAAGGTGGCTATCTCGCTCGAGTCAATACAGGACGTTACAGAGGAGAAATTAACTTCGGCATTAAATAACATCTTGAAGGATCCCTCCTATCGGTAAGTGTAACTATGAACGTCGAAACTTAAACACGGTTATCCATTAATCGTAACATGTTCAACCGAAATTAATGAAATCATAACATTGATCATGCGGATATGCACACACAGGAATGAAGTTCAAATTTAGCTAGATAATTGATATTTCAAAAGTTGCACAACAAATATTATTTTCAAATAATTATCTTTTAAAATTAAAATTTATATATTTTTTTCAATATTATTAAAATTTTTATTTATGAATGTGCGTCTATTATATATTTAACTTTATTTATTAGATTTATTACTAATCTTTGATCAATTATTTTAACTTACTAACTTTACTATTGGTTTATTTCTTCCAAAAATTAAATAATTTTGTTTAATGAAGAGAACTTTACTTAGTTAGAGTTAACGTGATAAAATTGTACAACTTGGCAGTTACATGTCGAGGGGACTTGAAAAGTCGAGATCCAGTAGCTTTAAATCTTATTAGCTTGTGCTATATCGATCCACGACCGGTTGGATATAACGCGGAACAAACAGAGCGTGTCTTCTCTATTGTGACCAAATCTTGCTTACCTCTCCAATGCATATCGCGAGTCAATTCTAGTCAATCGGTATGTACCTTAAAATTCCACGTTCGTTCCGCCTGCATGAATCCACAGGAATTGTGCATAAAAATCGAAGGACAAACACTTCAACTCGGCAGGACACGAAGGAGACGATAAAAATACTTTTCTTTCTTTTTTTTTCTTTTAAGATTGAAGCTAGGTATATCTCGCGTCGAATGGAAATCTTTGTAACGCGATTAAAAAAACATTGTACGATTACACGCTTTCGCGTTTTGCCGTAATTGCTTTTTCTGTAAACATCGCTCTTGCTATATCGATATCCGAGTGAATATCTTTCTACCTCTCTTGCACGTTTCAGTGAGAATGCACAGAAGCTGTCAAAGAGGTTCCTCGATCGACCGACAAGCGCCTTGAACACGTCCATATTTTGGGTAGAATACGTCGCAAAATACGGAAACGTGCTTCAATCACCGGCCCTTAATCTCAATTGCTGGCAACGCAACCTACTGGACGTTTACGCCTTTTTACTTGCCGTCATCATTACTACACTTGGTGTCGTACTGTTTGTCCTATGCAAATTGAAGAACCTTTTGTTTGGATCGCGCGTTTGTGCAAAGAAGGACAGTGCAGCCATTAAGTCGAAGAAGAACAAGTGAAGAAACTCTGTAGATGTTATTTCATTTTTTTCTTTTTTTACCTTTATCGTATTTTTTACCTTCCGGATTCGTGATTTTTCCGGAAGTATTATTATCGTCAGCCTGACATTCACAAAAAACGACCATTGTTCAGAAGACGACGCTGTTGAGAGCATCATTATCTCCCGCATTCGATGCTGTATATCGAGCGTATTTTAACAAAATATATTTTTAATTAATTACACAGTTCTGCGTGTTGTTTCTGATATAATGTATCATACAACTCGCGTTAATTATCGCGTGAGATGCAGCCCGCGCATATGCGTTCGACATGCATCGCGTGGATTGCACATGCACGCGTATGTATAACACGCCAATATACTTTCATGTCTCTCTCTCTCTACTCGAAATTAACAACAAAACGTCTAATTTAAATCAGATACACGTCAACGTGTAATCACTATTAATCGATCGAGCACCAAGTCGAAGCAAATGAGAAGAAGAGGGAGAGGGTTTGGGGGGCTGAAAAATTCGCATACAATGGGGACGCGAATACAATTTCGCGATTTTTGCAATTTTTGCTTGATGTATCTCTCTCTCAACGGGATTTCGCTCTTATTTTTAAATATAAAAAAAAAAGATACTTTACCCGGCAGCGGCGTCGTATTCGCGTTCAGCTTCATGCAGTCTTGCTCGCGTTCCAGTACAATCCGACGAAGTTCCTCGTCGAGCAACGTGCTACCCACCGTGGTGTTTCCCGCCATCTGTTCGGCAAACAACGGGTAGAATATTAATGAGTTACAGTGTGGCAAAAAGTAAGGTAAATAATAAATGGTTGTTACAATAGTTATGACACAACTTCACTTGCTCGCCGTAAGGCTACTTAACATGCGTCACGATCTACGACAAAGGAGAGAAAATCCAAGTGCCTCAAATTTACGCTTTGCGTTAATTAAACCGTGTTGCGGAGAGTAGTCGAAAAAAGTATTAAAAAAGATAATTAATTGAAAACTCTATAAACTACATATTGTAGAATTTCAGAGATATATCGAATAAAATTTATATATTAAATAAAAAATAAATATAAAATTATCTCGGCCGTAAAATCTGTTCGGCAAACAACGGATAGAAAATTAATGAGTTACAGTGTGGCAAAAAGTAAGGTAAATAATAAATGGTTGTTACAATAGTTATGACACAACTTCACTTACTCGCCGTAAGGCTACTTAGCATGCGTCACGATCTACTACTAAAGGAGAGAAAAGTGCCTCAAATTGACGCTTAATTTTTTATATATTCTCTTGTATGTTAAGAATATCTAATAAGAATATCTCTTTTTAGAGGATTTTTCTCTTAAATTAAGAGGATCCTTTTGGCACCTATTTTAGTGGAAAATATTATAAAGATAAGTGGTATATACTTAAGATAAAAATTAATTTTTTTCGGTGTACTTAACATATACGATCTACGGTAAAGGAGAGAAAACCCAAGTGCCTTAAATTGACGTTTTGCGTTAATTAAACCGTGTTGCGGAGAGTAGTCGAAAAAAGTATTAAAAAAGATATAAAGATAATTAATTGAAAACTCTATAAACTACATATTGTAGAATTTCATAGATATATCGAATAAAATTTATATATTAAATGAAAAATAAATATATAAAATCATCTCGGCCGTAAAATATAATTTTGTATACAAGATATTGTAATTATGAATAAAAGATATAATTATGAACAAGGAAGATGTTATAATTATAGATATTATAAAATCAATTCTAAAATTCCGTGTGCTGTGTTGTTTCGATTCAACATTATATTTTCATTACGTTCTCTACATATTCTCTCTGCATTTACGTCCGATTGCATCAGTTCTCTGACACGATATTCATTATAACATGGGGAATTTGCCGATTATATTCGTAAAGGTCGTCGTCGCTTCAATATAATATTGTCGCGCGACGCGTGATTGTCGCGAAACTTCGCAGAGATGATATAAATCATCGCCGTTGGTGATGTATTTCGACGTATTATCGAGGAAATCGTTTCATTGAGATCCGACACGGCCTGTGATAACTTTATTGCATAGAAATGAACGTTATTGCATCCGGTCAAAGCAACATCCGCGATATGAAATAACGAGGCGAAACGTTTTACGACAAAGCCATTTAAGCACTAGACGAGGAATCGTTGAAAGTTTGTCGTGCGAATAATCGCCCAATTCCCGATATTAATTATTTCTGATCGCGCGTCATAATTGACATTGATTGGAAAACGCATAATCCAAAATGCAATCTCTATAAAATACCTTACGCAATTTTTCGCAATGATGAAAAATTAATTAAAACGATAAAAAAATTACATTTAAGGCTCCTGGGTGCTCACCGCGGCCATATTGGAATCGTGACGTCAGAGGCGAGAAATAACACGAGATTTCTTAGATGCCATTTTTAAATAAAAACATATTTGCATAAAATAACACTTAAGATCTTTTTAATAGACTTGTAAAAAACGTCGAAAACTATTATTTTCCCTTGACAGTCAATCAACAACCGTAAAATGATGGAGATATCAGACTTTGACATGCGGAATGACTGCGCATGTGCAAAGACCAGACGGACTGGGCCTCATAATATTACATTTTACAGCTGTTGATTGATTATAAAGGGAAAAGGATAGTTTTCGGCGTTTTTTACAAGTGTATTAAAGAGATCTTAAATGTTATTTTATGCAAATATGTTTTTATTTATAGAAATGGCATCTAAAAAATTTTAGCGTGTGTTTTCTCGCCTCTGACGTCACGATTCCGACATGATCGACAAGGTACCAGGAGCTTTAAATAAAATATTTTACCTTATTTCTTTCTTTTGTATTAAAATAAAATATAATACACACACAGAAAGTTTTATACTAATTTATATCGTATATATTAATAAATATATAAATATGCATAATTATATACTAAGTATTGCTTAGTTTGAGGTATAATCAACATAAAAATGTATTATTGTCACGCTTCATATAACGTAGTAAATAAGCATAGTGCCCAGGTGACAGACGTTATCGGCTTTGCAGTGCATACATTTATTACTCAGCCCACGCAGCACTTTACTCTTATTCATTAATTAATTAGTTCAGACTATTATGCAATGTGTCGCCGTATTGGGATTACGTTGCAGATCTAAACGAACAAAAGCTGCTGGTTATTTATGCAACACATAATTTATTTCATCTAATAAGTAGGATCTTAAACAAGGGATATAATAGAAATGAATAATGGAAATGTAATGGACTAATGGAGCATTCATTCAAAAGATAAAAATAAAATAAAATTTATATTAATCATGTACGTATATTACCTACAATTTCACAAAATATTTTTTAATAAACGCCAATCGACACTTTATTTAAAATAATGGATAAAACAGTTATTAACAATACTGCAAAAAAAAAAAACGTACTTGATAGAGCGATTTAAAACAATTTTAATGCGAAACCAGTTTATACGCATAAAAATATTAATTGAATGAAAACAGAATGCAACATATTTGATGAGAACTTTTCGGTATGAATTTTTCTCTTACCGCTATTATATATATTTGATTTCATGCCATCCGTAAACCATTTCCAAACCGCTCTTCGACAAACACGAGCGACAAATATCGATGATTATTCGCGAAAAATCGGCGTTCCCATATCTCATATAAACGACACAATTCTCCCTAAATCAAACGATTCGGTAAATAATGACCCGTCAATTAACATTCAATTAAACGCGTTCGTTTGCCAGAAGATTCATGAATTTACATTTCGCTGAAATTTCACACCGCGTGTCAAAAACGCGTGTCAAAAACGTGCACGCATATATTTATACGTCGCTGTATAATACTTCACGGCAAGTAACATCACACCATTTGAGTGTGAAACGGGATATTCAATGCAATGTACATATGCAAAAGCGCCGTTTGCGCTTTTAAAATTGATGCAAAATAAAACAAGACGCGTGTTAATGATTATGCAAGTGACTACGAAAAATACTTGAACGCGCGAAAATACTTGCATAGAGCAGGACTTATAAAAGAGTTTTATTTTTAAAAGTTTTTAAAAAGTTTGTAAAGCGTCATTGTCGGTTTTCAAAAGAGTTGAAGCATTCTGCGCGATCGTCACGTATTGTCACATTTTGCCGGAATATCTTATTACGCGAAAGAGAGAAAACGGATACTTTATCGTTTGAACATTTTACGGATTGTAAGTGTGCGATACGTGTCTAAGAAAGCGAAAAGTAAAAAAAAGTAAAAAAAAAAAAAACAAAAATAAAATTGGGTGAGATCAAAACCGAAAGTAACAAGATTTCGACGTTGAATTATGGAACGGGCTTCTCTATTTTAACACTGGTTCAGCTGCCTCGCTAACTCAATCCCGAGGCAATCAGTTCTTTTTTATTCCTTTTTTTTTTTTTTAAAGCTTTAACCCATTTTCCACCGAATATTTTTCACGCTAAATATAGTCAATCTATTTTGAATTTTATTTAAATGAATATCGAATAAACAACTGCGAATTGCGAAAGCGCTTTTGAATCTGTTTGTATATTTCACGCGAAAAAAATGTATCTTATTTCCTGACGATATTGATATTAGTGTCGTATTTAGGTGAATCAAATTCGAGGAATCGCAAAATTAAAAAAATTAAAATTAAACATCCATATTTAACGTTAAGTGATAAGAATATAAGCTTTCGTATCTCCTTTTATGTTTCGAGATAACAAGCATCGACCAACTAACATTGCCCATAACCTTAGAACGTGCACAAGAATTTTTTACGAATACAATACGTTTAGCAAATAGCAACCTGTTGCAGAACATATGTAGAGGCATATATTCTAAAGAGATCACGCTCTTACATTATGCCAATGGTATCTACGTTTATTATAGGTATAAGACACAGTATAGCACGCACGTACACTATACCTGCGATAAAGCACTATCGTCTAATTGCTTTCAGTGCGCTCGTAATATATGTATATGTACGAAAACAAAAGAGTTAAATATGATTTAAAAAATGATAGAAGTTTTATATAATAATTAATATTTGAAAAAAAAAGTAATTATCACACGTAACCCAATGTTTCATTCATCCTTCAAATAAATATTTAATAAAACGCATGAATATATTGCATATAATTATTTTTAAAAATTAATTAAATTTTCAGATTTTTCAATAATGTGATAAAAATTTAATTTTGATCTACATAATTTAAATTGTTATAAATTTTATACAAGCGCAATGCTATTTCACACATATCTATATAGAAATGTTAATTAATACAAATATGTGATATTATATTATAGATATTCCAAATATTTTGAAATAAAATCTAAAATATTTTACATGTACATACATAATATTATGAAATAATTTAAAATGTGAACGAGACGCGAAGATAAATGACCAATTAATTTCACGAGACAAATATTGAATAAGTCTTAAATTATTCATCCCCCCATACCATCGTCCAGGATGCTCGGATCTTCGCTTCTCCTTCATGACACTTGCGAAAACACGGTTTTAATTACTTAAAATCGCGCGCCCAATAATGAGTAAAATGCGACATTCTTGCATTCATAAATTTCATGCGACGCGTATTTTATATTACATCGCGATGAGAAAATAAATGTGAAAGTTATCGATCCACTCGAAAATCACACGGGCCAAATTGACGGCTATTTCTGTTAATAAAATAATGTACGCTTGCATTTTAGAGAAATGTTATTATTTCGCGTTATAATATAAGTGAATCAATATACAATTTAAAATAAAAAATAAATATATAAGCGAGTTAAATATTCGAAAATATAATTAAAATTTGTGTGCGACAGATTTTTCAAGTGAATAAATCTCGCGAAATCTTGTACGCGTTTTTTGACAACAATGCGCGAATGGCGATTTTTTGACGTGACGCATCGTTGATAATAATTAAAATTTTATTAATAACGTCTATTTTTATTAATTATATTTTTATTAAAACGCTTATTTTTATTAATTAAATACGTCGCGATATCACTCCATTCAAAGCCGATCAGTGGTTTACCCGGGACATTTTGTTAATAACCAAAAAATACGTAAATGACATCTTTATCGCGATACTGCGCGATATACTATGCGGGATGCGGGTCGAGTTAATGGCTAATTAAACGCGACAAAACCGACGAGAAAATACACAATCGATATTCAATATTGTAAGCATAGTACATTTCCTATGCGAAATGGACGTATTATATAATAATCGATCGATATATCGTGCCTCTCTATTATCTCAACGAAATAGTCATCGTCGCACGAGACGATTCTTACGCATCGGTCACCGCAGGAGTTAATTAAGTGTGCGGACTGATCAATAACACTGTTCAACAAAAAATGACTTTTTTTCGAACGTCGGAACGAGACTAGTCGTTTCTTATAGTAGTTTTTTGGACGCTGAACACGAATCTGGTTTCCAAATTGCTCCGTCACGTCACAATTTTGAGAAATTTGCAATTAAAGTTGCAAAAAGGGCTATTTTCATGAACTTTGTCATATTATAGCTAGAATATGTGTTGGAGAAGTTTTCTTGCAATCAAAATAAAGTATATTGTTAGAACTTTCGACCCTCAAAAGGAATTTTCGATGTCGCTTATGGTTAATAAGATATCCATGGTTAAATGTGAGGTGTCTTGCGGAAGTTAGCTATGACTCGTCATTAACGATTTATCAAGTAGCTTTTAAGTATATGTTTATTTAAACTTAAGGCTTTTTTAGATTAGAATTGTCAAATTTAAAATGATGGACTCAATATGACGGATGACAAAACTTAAAAGATTTCAATCTAAACATTTTTTAAACATATTATAAGTTCTCCATTTTGAATTTGACAACTTTGACATTGGATTCGTATTCAGCGACCTAAAAAACCTTAAGTTTAAATAAACATACTTAAAAGCTACTTGGTAAATCGTATCGTTAATGACGAGTTAACAGCTAACTTTCGCAATACGCCTCATATTTAACCATGGATATTTTATTAACTGATATCAAAAATTCCTTTTGAGGGTCGAAAGTCCTAACAATACTTTATTTTAATTAATAAAACTTTTCACACATTGTAGCTATAATATGACAAAGTTGGAAAAAATAGCCCTTTTTGCAATTTTAATTGCAAATTTCTCAGAATTGTGACGTGATGAAGCAATTTGGAAACCAGATTTATGTTCAGCGTCCAAAAAACTATAAGAAACGACTAGTCTCGATCCAGTGTTTTTTTTTTGTTGAACAGTGAATAGTTCTAATTATGAAGAATAATTATAAAGAATATCATAAGTATTAAAAATCGCGTTTCGAAAAATACGCCATTGCTGCAGACAAATGTGATATACATAAAAATTTGGCGCTCGATATCGTGTTAGCATTCCTCGAGACAAACACTACAAATAAGGAATTGCCACGACGCGTAAGAAATAGCAACGTGTCCTTTTTTTATATACTTGGTAGGGGGTGAGTCAGTGCGGCGTGTTAGAATTTCTTCTCCCTCAACGAAAGGTATCTGGAGGAAGGAGAGGGAAAGGAGTAGAGAACCCCGATTCGCGCAGGGAGGTGGAAAGGTCATTATTTTTCCGTCAACGTTCGTATATTAGGAAGTTGTATTATTACACCCCTTCTCCCATAAAATTAGTTTTTTTCACAGATTATCGGCTCGCGCGATTAATTAATTTCTGCTTTATTAACGATTCGAAAAGCGTACTCGAAGGCTATTATCGCGGAATAAATATTTCGCCTAATTTACACTTCAAGCAGAATTCGAAATGAATCGCGAGGAAACACGAATTATAAATCAGCATTAATATTCTAACATTTCGCGCTTTGAATTTTTCGCGGATTTAAATGACAATTCGTCCATGATTTTTCTAAATTCGAAAATATAAATCGCAGAATCGAACGACTGTCGAGCGAAAAATCATGGGTAAATATTGACAAAAGGGGACTTCACTGTTAGACTACGTACAAATTTTAATTTTTACAAATCTTTTTTTTGTTAATAACTTTCTTCTTAAGAAGGAGCGACGGCTAAAATTTGTTGGAGGTTACTCAGTCCTATGACCTTGACAACATATGTCAAGGTCAAGGTGATTGGGGCTGGGTCCCCTTTTGTCAATATTTACCAAATCATGATACATTAATTGTTTATCAACAATTAATTTGAGAGAAATTCCAAAAATATTTCGCATTTATTTCTTGCAATAGGTGCCGTTAAATATTTCGCGGCGACAATTGTATTAAATATTTCGCATTTATATTTTTGTGTTAAATATTTCGAAGTAACAATGAATATACATACATATATACATATGTCAACTATTCGGCATTCTAACTTACGGCGTAATAGCTCGCTATTGTTATTGTTACTGTTATATTTACATCGCGCAGCCTTGGTATTACG
This sequence comes from Prenolepis imparis, assembly GCF_030444845.1. Classification (NCBI taxonomy): domain Eukaryota; kingdom Metazoa; phylum Arthropoda; class Insecta; order Hymenoptera; family Formicidae; genus Prenolepis; species Prenolepis imparis. The sequence continues at coordinate 1,497,020 of NW_028141159.1, forward strand.
ACGGGATTCGAATGAGTATAGGTAGTATCGCGTGTTGCTCCGTAATATTCGCTTGTTATCATTACTTTTTAAAATGTGATCACCCTTTACACAAACAATAATTTTATTATTACATTAGCAACGATTATTAGCTCGTAAAATTTATTAATTCCCGCGATGAACGAGTATCGCGGCAACGATTTATCCGAGAGAGAGTAACGAAAAGATACGATGTATATAAATTGTTGATTAAAATACATGCATTTCGCATTGGAAATGTACTATGTTTACAATATCGAATATTACACTTATTGTAAATATTGCATTTATATATTTTCTGTCGATCCATTGTGACTTAATTAATCAATAAATCGACGCACATTGCCCAATATTAGAGAAAGAAAGAGAGAGAGAGAGAGAGAGAGAGAAAGAGACCGACTAATGCAAATAATTTTATATTTCATGTTTTAAATCATTAACAAAATGTCACGGATACAGTATAGATCGATTCCGAATCGAGTAATATCGCGACGCGTTTATTTAGCAGAGATAAACATTAATAAATTATTTTTATCAACAATAAGTCACATAAACTTGGCATTTACACACATCATTGTTAAAACGCGCACATTTATTCGTTCGAAATCTATCGGTAAATCTATATTATTGCAGTTGACGGATATTTATGTCTCATATTAATTTGTATAATTGTTTACTCGTTACTTACATGTTATAAAGAATAATACGTTATGTAAATTTGGTTGTGCGATCGAGTCAAACAGATCGTGATTTTTGCGTTATCCTCTTGTCGCGACAAACATAATAAAATGCGTGTTGCGTGATTAACGTCGGTAGTGCCATGCAAAGTGTCACGCGATTATATTCCGCTGATTATTGTGCGCGCGTGATCGTAATTAAAAGTGTTTTCGCGAGCGAGAAGCAGCGAAGGATGAACAAGAGAGAAGGCGAAGGAAAACATGTGTGTGAGGTGAGTAATTTAAAAATTATTTAATATTTGTTACTCGTGAAATTTTAATTGCTCATTTATCTTTGCTTTGTGATTAAATATTATTGTTAGATGCAATTTTGATGCATCTTGAATTATAATATGCGAAGTAATACAAAATTTAACGTGTGACACATATGTAATTTAAATTTACACGTAAAATGTAAAATAATTCAGATTTTGTTTAAAAATTTTTAAATATTAATGCCGTTTCTAGTAGAATAAATAAAAACGGGCGTAATAAAGCAAACAAATTTTATATTGAGAGATTTTTGGAAATCTTTTTGTTTTAATAAGAAAAAGAGATGTATTGTTGTTGTATCAAATGCAACGCGGTAACATATAACCGCTGATTTATCGCTTTCCATTTGCGTAGCCCATTTTGTAAATGAATCAAATTTCAATTTGGAGTCCAATGTGATATATATGCTTTGAGTCAAACTGTTTCTATAAAAATGAATGATAGACGATATTGCACAATACCAAATATATAATTCAAAAGTCTTCGAAACAATAGTGCAACTAATTAAAAAAAAATCTCAAATTGAATGTCATTTCAATTAATTCAAAAAATTACATTAAACCGTGTAACTAAATTCACTAGATTTTAATTTTTTAACAAATCTAGAGAGAAGACTATTCACATTCATTACAAACAATTTTAAGACGCGGGTTCAATTCCCGCTTCAGCGACTTTTCGGACCAATATTTTTCTCGCCTATTCTCCCGTTGTAAGTTCGAGGATTGTCAATTGATGGAACTTAGTAATCTCAAACCAAGAGATACAGTTCTGGAAAATTAGAATTAATTTTCGTGCTTGGCTCTATTGGCCGGATTTAAAAATCACATTTATTTATTAAACAATTTTAAATTAGTTTAGAGAGCAATTAGAATCATGTTCCAACTAAATCACTTATTTCAGGAACATTTATTCACGAATATAATATTTTTGGAAAAAATAAAAATTAAGTATTATAAAATAAAAGCTATTCCTCAATATTACATTAAAATGTTTGAGAAATAGTTTCTTTTTTTTTAAATAATCGCTTTTAAAAGGTTTTTACACTTGATATTCATCTCTTATACACGTATCTTTCGATTCGTATACAATATACATATATAAAATGCCATTTTATAGTAAAGAGATAGAATTATTGCCAGATAACCAATGTCGAATCGTTCAATCTGGAAAAAGCAAATTGTAAAAACGGACAAGTGCTGTTTCTGCGCAATAAGTGATCCAATGGTTATTTTCAACACGACAAAGTCTGCGCAATTTTAAACTCCTATCACTAATGTATGTCACATTCGTCGACGCGATTCATGGTCTAGTCGTAGCGTTTTTTTTTTTACGAGCAGTTCTTGAGTGTTGTATCGATCCTTGCGTCAATGTGTAATTTGCATACGAAACGACGGAATAAATAAATATTTGCGCGCCCGAGAGAAAAAGCGATCCTTGCGAAAAAAGACATAATACGAGCGTAGCGACAGTTTGACGTAACCGATAGTACGACTTCCGTTATCGTTCAAGGAAACGTCAGATCTATCTTCGCGCTCCTCCCCTTCGTGTCGATCGTTTACGAGATCTCACATTGTTGAGTTACTGATTGATGAGTACCATCGATACGAGGACTCGCGAGAGGATTCCATCCCGTTGAATGATAAAAGGACGAGGAAGGGAGGGAATATCGGTTAATCGACCGCGTCTGAAAGCCGATTTGATGCGACGACATAATACATTACTTCCAGTTTTATTATGCCGTTGGATCGGAATATTAACAAAAGAAGGAAGAAATATTCACGCAAGCTTGGAGCAATCTGTAATTTTCTGCTAAAAACCTACGAAACTCTTTTCGGTTAATTTACGTTTATTAAAAATAAATTTTCTTTCCTAGATAGACGGTATTGTATGTAGTTGTCGAGAATTTAATTCCACAATCGAAATATCGAACATGAGGAAAAAATATATTTGTGATAAATCTTTTGTTGCAATACTATAGTATTACTCTTTGATTGTAAATATGAATGCTATCCGATAAAATATATTTGTGAAAAATTTGAAAAATTATAAAAAAATATCTTTGTCAACGTATACGAATTTTAAATGTTTTATCACGCATTCTAACATTCCGTATTTCAAACTTTGAGTTCACACATTGTAGTTTTTTTTACAAATATTCAATAAATTAAAATCAAAGACACAAAGGATCGCGAATAATGCTAAATTTGCTATATTTATAAAACGCGAGAATAAATGATCGTAAATTATTTAACTTATTGAAACAAATGTGAAAAGATGCTGATTTGTAACCGTATATTGATTCAAAATTTTCATTATTCTTTTTTGTAAGTATTTATACATTATAACTTTTGAAATTTCTAAATTCTTTCTCAAGTATTCTACATATGCAAAAATGTATCTCACACAAAATCATTATTTAGAATGAAACGATAGCTCAATTTTACATTACACAAAAAACTACACAATAAAAGTTTTGACTAACTAACATTGTGTGTTTAGAAATACTATACGCGTATTGAATACGCAATTATGTACTGTCCAGTTGTTGATATACTATAAGCCATATAATAAAAATAAAATATTTAAAATATACCTAATAAAAAATAATTTATATTACATATACGTTATATATAATAAATAGAAAAAAATGTCTCTCCCGTAGTTACGTAACAATCTAAGATTTAATTATGTATTTTGTTTATTTTTTTATTTTTATTTTTAATTGTTTTACTTTCATTATTCTTTTTTGTAAGTATTTATACATTATAACTTTTGGAATTTCTAAATTCTTTCTCAAGTATTCTACATATGCAAAAATGTATCTCACACAAAATCATTATTTAGAATGAAACGATAGCTCAATTTTACATTACACAAAAAACCACACACTAAAAGTTTTGACTAACTAACATTGTGTGTTTAGAAATACTATACGCGTATTGAATACGCAATTATGTACTGTCCAGTTGTTGATATACTATAAGCCATATAATAAAAATAAAATATTTAAAATATACCTAATAAAAAATAATTTATATTACATATACGTTATATATAATAAATAGAAAAAAATGTCTCTCCCGTAGTTACGTAATAATCTAAGATTTAATTATGTATTTTGTTTATTTTTTTATTTTTATTTTTAATTGTTTTACTTTCATTATTCTTTTTTGTAAGTATTTATACATTATAACTTTTGGAATTTCTAAATTCTTTCTCAAGTATTCTACATATGCAAAAATGTATCTCACACAAAATCATTATTTAGAATGAAACGATAGCTCAATTTTACATTACACAAAAAACTACACACTAAAAGTTTTGACTAACTAACATTGTGTGTTTAGAAATACTATACGCGTATTGAATACGCAATTATGTACTGTCCAGTTGTTGATATACTATAAGCCATATAATAAAAATAAAATATTTAAAATATACCTAATAAAAAATAATTTATATTACATATACGTTATATATAATAAATAGAAAAAAATGTCTCTCTCGTAGTTACGTAACAATCTAAGATTTAATTATGTATTTTGTTTATTTTTTTATTTTTACTTTTAATTGTTTTACTTTAATATATGTATTTTAACACAAATATAATTATTAACAATAATATAATTATTATGCATTATACTATAATATAAATAATGCTGAATCTATCTCTTACGTTTCTTTATATGAGAAAAACTTTCTTTTATTTCGTGCCAACTTCAAGTGCCTATCGTGATAGTGTATTGAATTTTCTAGGAGAACCTTTCATTTCGTATTCTTTCGGAATAAGATTATAAAAGTCGGAAGTTATTCGCATTTTGATAAGGATCGGCAACTCACTCTTGTTCCTTGTATAGTGAACTTCAAATATTTTATATATTTTACGCGCACATAAGCGAGAATAAAGACTTGTACGTGCGCATATCACGAAAAATTTGAATTCTATCATTGTTGAATTAACATTTAACAGTAACGTCACAAAAATACGAGATATTTTATAGATATTGGCTTACTAACCTCGGTCTGTATCTCCATGATTGGCGTTATATTGGCAGGTTGCAAAAATGAAATGCGTTAGAAACCTTTGAACCAGACCTGAAACAACAAAAATGAATATATTCAAAAACTAGACACAAAGAAAGCGTTATGATTGTTTTAAAAATAAATTTAGGTTTAAAAAAAATTCTCTATATGCAACAGAGGTTGTTTATAAGGCCGCAATTTATTTTACATTTGTAAAATACGAAAAGAAATATGTAAAGAAAATATTTTTTTACATTTTTTCTTCTAAGAAAATTAAATATTATATATAAATTATAAATTTAATGAAAATATTTCTGAAAGGAGAGAAAGAAAAAGAAAATATTACAGATAGAAAAGAGATAGATGTAATAAAAACCCGCTAAATAACCCTCGCATTTGCAACCTTTTGTACACGAAATATTTTTCATTTTAATTCGAATGATATCTAAATAGAGGAAACGCGCGTGATAAAAACAACTTGATGGCGAACGTGAAGCATCTAATGGCACCAGGCTGGAATGATAAATGTAGACCGATATATGTGGTCTATATATACGGGAAAAAGAGCGAACGCGTTACGTAAGCGTCGTGTTCGTAGTCTCACGGATTTATTTTGAGAGGACCGACTTCGAAGTCCGGACACTTCTTTCGAATTCGATATCGCGGGGTCTGTCCTAATTTTTAACCGCGTTACGAAACCACATTTTCGCGTCCAATTTTACGCCCGCGCAACTATTTCCATTTACCTCAACCCTCTAAACGCAACTATACAACGCCGGGAACAAATCGATTCAATTTCCATTCTATTAAGATCAGCAGGTGGTAGAGGAGCGCTTTCCCGCTGAACGAAACTAATCGTAAGTCTTCGATGTGAAACCATTCTGCGCGATCTACCGCGAAGGTCACGAACGCGATTGATAGCTCGTCGATCGGCGTGAAATGGATCGCCTTCTTTGACAACTATCAGCTGACGAGCTAATGGTCGAAGCTTATCGAGCTCGTAGACAACGTAAGATTAATCGACAGGTTGGCAGTATTTTTCCCGGGGAAAAAACTGACGAAAAAAAAAAAAACGATTTGATGCTCCAAACTCGTATGATCTATAGTATTTGCTACCAAATCAAATCCGCTATTGTGAGAGCGATGAAAAGTAAAACACGTTACGCATACAAAAATATTATAATTAATATGTGTAATAAATAATATAAATATAATATAATACATCAGAGTAGACATAAAAATATAATTCAAAGATAACGCGGAGAAGAACACCGAGGATGATAATGAAAAAAAAATCACTTGATGATTTGAAAGGAATAAACGCGCAGCGTTCAAAGAGCATATACATGTTTGTTAGTTAGCTCTGGCGTACAGCTTAAATTGCAGCGAACTTTACATGTATATTTCTTGTCGCTGTTATTACGTATTCCGTTCGCGTTTCCGAACCTTTGGTATATAGCTTATTCGAATTCGACGTTTATACGCGAGGAATTGTGGCTCTCCGCGTGTCATCTGGCGCCTGGCCAGCTTTCCTACGCATTAACGATGATCGTCCACGGTTTTCCGACATGCGAAACTATCTCTAACCGACGTATCAACATCCTGTATCCTGTTGCACGATGACATGTCACGACGTTTCCGAATAAGATTGTATATATACGACAGGAGAACAGAGGTTACGCGATACGCATCGAGTTTGCTCGCCCATTCGTTCTTCTCGCGAAGCCATAAAAATCTCCTTCATTCAATCGTTATTAAATTATCAGCCGTTGAACTTCTCTGATTAAAATTGCGAATACACACGACGAACGCGATAGAATGCGCGACGCAATTCCGCGTTTGATTGTTGAAGCGTTTAAAATTTAAATTATCCCGTCTCTATCTTTCTCTCTCTCGTATATATTCAGAGAGACATGAAGTTCTGCCCGCGTTATATTTAAAAAAAATATTAAACTGGATGATTTTACGTTCCATTACCGTTTGTTTGCGAGTTACGGATGCGCATTTCGAAAAATCCAAAATACGCTCCACTCGAAATTTTCATTATTATTCCAAACGGCATCAGTTCTAGTATCTCGAATTTCTCCATTCTGTCTGCGATATTTCCATCTCGTCTTCTCCTCGCGTGTACTACGTGTCTCTTATTTGTGCGAAACTACCATGTCAGAATCGTGTCAGTCGGCGTAGGTATGTTGATCGCGAAAAAAAAAGAAGGGAAAAAAACTCTTTCAACGTGGAATTCCACGCGGAGAAGAATTCACACAAGACGCGGCTGTCACTTTTCTTTCTCTTCCTTTTCCGCGCACCGAGTCCGGCCGTGCAAATCTCACGTTCTGCAAATCGCGGCCGCGCGTGCATCTGGCGTGTATCTCTGTGAAAATAGAATTTACGACGATGGCAGTTAGCCAACAAATCATTCCAGAGCCTAAGCGCGCCATCGCGGTCCATCGGTATCGATCTCTCCCTTTCCGGCCTCCGGTCTCAAGTCCGCGGACTCGTAAACACGTAAATTAAATTAGACACGTGGTTAAAAATTGCTCCGGAAAGGATCGGCCGGCGCGAGAGATGAGTTATTTTCGCGACCTCGAAGTATATCGCCCTTTGCTCGCGGCCTGTGATGATATGTACACGTCGTCCTGATGGCATCGTCATTGACGATGGTTCGCCATTCACCGGACATGCAAGATGGATATTGCGCTGTCACGCTTATTCCGATTTGCACGAGTAGTGTCACCGATGGGGCTGCTACCTCGTTTCCTCTCCTTGGAGGTCTTCCGTCGTAACGCGACTTCATCTTGTCGCACGTTTGCTCAAAGTATTGGGCAATTTATTTACAAAATGTCTCGCGCACGCGTAACGGATGCGCTTGTCAACGGGATTTTCAAAGGGAAAGGAAGCAAAGTAGGAAAAACAGCGATCGCGTGGTTTATATACCGAGTCGATATACTTATTCCAATTTATTCGAGATTCGCGGGGAGATTATGGGAGGGTTTTATTTTCTTTAGCGAATCGAGAGGGACTTGAAAGGCATGGATATTGTATACATATAAATAGATACTCAATCTTAATTTTATATCGCTCGTCTCGATTTTGTTTTAATCAGAAGATTAAATTGATCGATGTGCCGATTAAATCGAATTTATACAATTTCTCCCGTTAGCTATAGATTCCGCGTCATTTGATCGAGGGTCGAAAACCTGCCACGCGCAAATTGCGGCCTCCTATAAAGCGGAAGGAAGGTCAGCTCCGAATTGGTCCGGTCTAGAATCTATGACCGCGACAATATCCGATATACTCGTGTGTGTATGCGCGCGCGCGCACGTTCGGAGCACTCTACAACAATATGCTAACAAAAGCTAGCCGTAGTCCGAACTAGTATATAACTAACCACACCGTGCGCGACGAGATCCTTTGAATTGACAATTACCAACTTGAAGCCCTATGGTGTTCGTTGACAAGATACGGGCGTTTCTAAGCATTCTATATACATATATATATATATGCATGGCCCGAAGGGGGATTGACGTTTAATTTTAACTAATAAATGGTATCTAAAATGATTTAGAAATTTTTTAATTTATTATATATATATAATATATTTTTATAATATTAATTATATAAGTTTAAAAATTCCTAAATAATTTTAGATGCTATTTATTAAAATTATAAATAATAATAGATTAAAGTGGACGAGATAAAAAATTATAGTGTTTATACGGCGCTTATAGATACATGGAATCCCGGAATTCTCCACAAATTCCCATTAGAGATGCCTCCCATCGGTTCTCGCCGTCAGGAGGGAAGATGTAAAATGCAACTGTAATGCAATCCATCTCAAGAGAAACGCAGAGGCATGCGAGAAACCATGAAAACGAAACACACTTTGTCAAAAGAAACATGAATGATATAATTATATATATATTTCTATGCATTAACTTCAAAGGTTTCAATAGTAGCAATTATAGCAATAGAAGCAATATAGAAATATATAATTTATATATGTATATATATATATATTTCTATGCATTAACTTCAAAGCTAGTTTCAATAGTTAATAGCAATTATAGTAATTATATGTCGCGTGTTTTCTATAAGGAAAGACATTTCTATCATTCAATGAAAACCTTAAGAAAACGGCGAAAGTTTCGTTAATATCTCGCGAACATAAATAGCTATTTATGAAATAAATCTTTACTCCTAAATGTTAGAAACAATTACGCAAATTACATAGCGAGCAAATTGCTTGAATTGTAAATTGCTCGACAGGTTGTTGAATAAACCGTTCGCGCTAATTAAAATGTTTCGTCGTTTAATAAAATATAAACGCTGTGGAGAAAGAAACGGCGCCTCTCTATAAAATAATCGCCGCGATAATAATTATCGCATTGATCGGTCGCGATAATTAAAAATTATAATTGCAATTATACCGTTTAAAATGTAAGCTAATAAAGTGGCGGCGCTTTTTACTCTCACAGGAGAATCCGCTCGTCGCAAAAAACGATAATGATATTAATCGCGCGAAATTATGAGAAAATATTTCAATATTTAATAAATATTATGGTAAATAGAGAGCAGGATGAAGAGTGAGAAAGATCGATCGGGGATTTAGCTCTCTTCGTCGGCGATAAATTCGAAATAATTACCGCGATGATGATGATCAGATTGATGCTCGCGATTAATTTAAATGCGACACGCTATTAAAAATATAACCGAGAAAATAATATTACAAATATTATAATCTCTCGAGAGAAAAACCAGAGTGTACATACACATTTCTCGTTTTCACGCGAAACACTTTGCGCTATAAAGAAAGTTCTCTATTAAAACCGATTTGGATTGATACGATATTCGGCCGAAAATATAGATATCGAGATGTATATACAATATATGTATATATATTCGAAAGACAATATGGTATCGCTATACCTAAAACCTAAACAACCAATGCTTGTATATGTAACGTGCTACAATGTCATCAGGTATCAGAACTCAATTTGTGTGTGGGACACTATTTCCTACATACATATTTACTCAACTACATTCGGCAAATTCTCGCGAAATACATATATATCTATATGTATATGTGTGTGTGTATGTGTCTGTGTGTGGGTGTCGCGTGCGGAATGCATATAATGTGCCACACGACGATTACTATAAACTAATCGTAATATTAAATACGTGCCTCGATGTGTAATACGATTCTCGTTGTACGCAATATTAATTGCATATTGTTACTGTTTCCGTGGGAACGAAGAACGCATTTAACTACGGATTAAAGAGAAAGAAAAGTAATTATAAAAGTAGTGGGCATTGGAACACGATGAACCGATTAAGTGCGCGCGCTAGTCCGTTATTTCATTACGTGTTACATCGAAATCGTTTAATGCGATTTGAGAAGACATTCGCGCAGATAATACCGAAATGAATATTACCGTTTTTTTTATACGCTTAAAAAAAATGCGTCAAATTGTATCATTTTAACGATAGAAAATATGTATCATTATTGTTCCTTATTTTGAAAAATATTTTTGTACTTCAATTCCATTTATCATGTAGATATATTCTCATATATGTACAAAGAAACAGGTTAGCATATCAACAAACAAGTCGTCAAGCTCTAAATAAGAAAATGCTAAATATGCTCGAGAATAAGTAAATATGCAAATATTATGCGCGATGAGTGAAATATGCAAAATTATGCGCTGAAATATATATACGTGAAAAATAAAAATTATCATTAAACCAGGGTTGAAAACCTGCGCGACTCACAAAACGAATTCGTTATTCAATGCCTTACCAGTTATCAGAGACGTGCGAAAAAAATTAATTTTATTCATTATTTAAAGACTTTTATGAGAGAATTTTCTCTTAGAATTTACCCTGAAAATCATGGTAATCGTGGGACAATATGGTATGGAAAGAATTTTATGAAAATTTCTCTGATTAATATTTATCACAATAAAAATAATAATATCTATGCAGTTTAGTAAAATTAATCAAACATGTTTTATATTTTATTGTGATAGATATTATTATTTTTATTGTGATAAATATTAATCAGAAAAATTTTCATAAAATTCTTTCCATACCATATTGTCCCACGATTACCGTGATTTTCAGGGTAAATTCTCTCTATATGTACGATAAAAGTAAAAGTGTTCGATATATACTATATCTAATCGGTTAGTCTATCTCGCAGAAAACTAACAAAATTTAATGTCTCATTGAAATATTTAAAACAAGTATTTGTTTTCCCACCCGCACGTTATACGATAAATCGTATCGCAATTTTGCGCGATAGGTAGCCCGTTTTCGATTATCGTTCTTGGTCTCGTACTATATCCCGTATTTATCGAGCAGCGTTGAATTTTTCGCTTTTACGACCCGCGTTCATTTATATACACGTATATTGTATATACATATACCGGCGAAGCCCGGACGTAGAGAGAGCGTGCGTTCGCGACAAGAGCCGAAGACCGAGGAGGAGGAAGCGAAGGAAGGTCACTCGATAATGCTCTCGACGACGTGGCCATTAACCGTGCGAGAAGGCGATGCTAGGTTGCGAGAGAAGCGGAGAGCACGACATGACACGAGGTGCATCCTGCACTCGCTGCTCGCTTCGCCTCGTCTCGCTCGGGTACACCCGGTAAGGCATCAGACGTCCTACATCGATCACATCATCGGTCGAAGGTCCTTCCGATACACGCGATAGGCCCATCGATATAAATGGATTCGAGCGAGAGAGAACAGAGAGAGAGAGAGAGGGAGCCGGTCTTGAGGGGGCACTTGTTTTGCGCGCGTGTCGTTTTCATCCCTCGAGAGATGAAAAATGCAACCACCCTCTCTTTCTTTCTCTTTCTCGCGCGCATGCGAAGACGTGTTGTACGCCTATATGCAGATGACATAAAGCACCGATAGTAAAATACGAGGGAGATCGTATTTTGCCGTCCTAGCGAAGACGCAATTGCGCGCAAATACCACATTTGAGACTTTGCGTAATATTTTATGCACCTAAATATATACGTATCTATAGCGATGAGATATGTGTGCATGTGCGCGTGCGTTTAAAGATTATATTTGAAATAATTGCACTAGACATAATAATGAATTGTGCTGAAAATATTCTGACAATATTTTAGAGACGGTACAACAGGGGAATTAATGGGGCGCATTTATTGATTAATTTAAAAAAATGTTAGAGTCATCGGAAATAAAGAAATCTCGGTCGTTTTTGTAATATATGTAAACATATTCAACGCGACATGTACTCAAAGCTATTAGACTGTTAAAGGTCAAAATGGCAAAAACCTGTATCTATTATCTATTATACTACTTTTTATTAGGCACGCAACTGTTTGGTCACAAGTCGATAATAATCACGTATTCTTTGCAGCAATAAAATCGCCCCTTTTATTACTTCGTTTATATACGTAGCATCAAAACGTATATATACAGATAGGTCGTAAAAACGAAATAGAGTATTTAAATAATTGAATTTTCCATCCCTTAATGTTTTCCTGGAAAACTGCGGTATACGTTATCTAATTAGTCCATTTGTTTTATTCGTTATGCGAGAGCTCGGTCCATTCATATGGATGTGATAAATTGACATTCTGAATACATTCGTCGGGCGACAAGAGATACAGCTGTTGTGAAAACAGCGAGAAGACTTATTCCTCGCAATTATTTACATGTCATCTACCGAGTTGTGACAAATAACATGAAATTGAATATGAAATTACAATCCGTCTTATCGCCGACGTATTTGCCGACAGTAAGATAAATTGTAATTCCGCATTCTCTCGATTCGATGGTCATGGGTTACGGATAAAAATAATAAAAAAGAAGCCAATTCTTCTGCATCACATGTGGATGGAGAACAAGGAGGAAGAACGTTAAAGCGAAACGAAAACACGCGTGCCATTTTTTATTCTGTCGCTATTTCGGTAATCGCGCACCCCGTTAATGGCTCTGATGAATTATAACTCTCGACGATGGTCCATCGTTAGACAAATTTATCGAGTTAAAGACGCGGCGTGTTTCTCTTTCGAGAGAGCCTAACTGCGTGTCGTAAATTTGACGAAAATGCTGCGGCCGCGCTTGTGAAGGTTCGCGCAAACACGTACATATGTGCGATGCACTTGTGTTTGGCCCATCAAGAGTGCAAACAGCAAAATCGCCCGCGCGGGAATTTTCTTTCCCAGCGAAGTTGCTTGAAATATAGGATAGGTGGACTTCCCCTTCAGCTGCACTTTCCCAGCCAGACATTTCGTGTCTATAAAACGAGACATACGCGAGGTGATCGAGAAAGGGAGAGAAAAGAGGCCATTCTCTGCGAGGGAAGTGTGGAGAAAAAAAGATACAGGTAAAATGCATGTAAAGCGTGGAAAAAAACAAAGTGTCTATCATAAAAATATCGAACACATTATATTCGCTACGCTTCAATAGCCCTCGGATCCTTTCTTCGCTACAATACGAGATGAAGTTATCTAGTTAGTGTTTTGAATATATTTGCAAGAGTGTCACACCAGAATGCTACTTCTCTCTCTCTTTCCAAGATAGAGAAACCGGCGTATATACCTTAACGAACGTAATTAATTGGAACGGGAAACTCGCGAATAGGAATTCATTCTGTGAAATTGAATTCGAAATTGTCGAAATTGTGATGAATTAGAAAATGAGTTATTTTCTATCCGCCTCCGCCTCGCATCTATGCAACCATCACTTTATTATTCCTTGTGAATGATTAAATATCACCTCCCCTCTCTCCATTATTTTCTTTTCAGAAATAAAGTGCAAAATTATGTAAGAATTAAGCAATTTGTTTCAATTCGTATTGCAATCGTTGTTCAAGAGATTAATTATACAATTGTTTTAGAAAAATTAAAGTAAATAGAAAGAGATAGAAAAAAATCCGTAAGAATTAAACAAAGGATTCAAATTAAGTTTCAAATAAATGTTTTGGTTTCAAAGATTAAGAGAGAGAATCCATTAACGTGTGGAACATTTTCTATCAATTTCTTTTTTCCTATTTCAACCATCTTTCCCGGGAATTACTTGGCGAAGGAAGTGTATTTCACTCAAAATATACGATAATGCGGAATGTCGCAAAGTGCACTTTCGACAATTAAATCCACGTTTCCAACGGCAACAGAAGCTGTCTCGCTCGTACTTTTTACTAGAATATAATTTTATAACAAATGGTACTTTGTAATGGCCACCAAATAAGCTGCTAATCGGTGTGTGATATAATTATATTTATAATTATATTCAATTATACTTAATTCAGAATTATATAGTCATAATTCGGCTAAAAAGACCATCTCTGTGATGCTAAATTTTATTTATCTTACATAAAGATCGCATCGCGCAATTTTACGTCGTCGAATTTTACGGCGCGCGAGAGAGCCTAAATTTAACGCTAAATGGATTAGATTGATGTTTTGAATCATAATTAATGTTTGTTAAGCTTATAAAAGCATGCGAACTTTCGGCATAACAATCATATATGTATGAAAATTGACGTCGAATAAAATATCTACATACTTGAAAAATATTTTCCATGACAATTAAGGCTCCTGGCTCCTTGTCGACCATGTCGAAATCGTGACGTCAGAGGCGAGAAAACACACGCTAAAATTTCTTAGATGCCATTTCGAAATAAAAAAATATTTCGATGAAACACTTCAGATGGCTTTAGCACACTCTTAAAAAACCCCGAAAACTATCCTTTCCCCTTTATAATCAATCAACAGCTGTAAAATGTAATATTATGAAGCCCAGTCCGTCTGGTCTTTGCACATGCACAGTCATTCCGCATGTCAAAGTCTGATATCTCGATCATTTTACAGATGTTGATTGATTATAAAGGGAAAAGGATAGTTTTCAGGGTTTTTTAAGAGTGCGCTAAAGCCATCTGAAGTGCTGTTTAATCGAAATATCTTTTTATTAAAAAATGGCATCTAGAATTTTCAGCGTGTGCTTTCTCGCCTCTGACGTCACAATCCAATATGGCCGCGATGAGCACTCAGGAGCCTTAAATTAAAAAACAAACTGATATCCGTTTTGCAACATTTTAATTGATATTTTTAGTAAAAAAAGATGTATTAGAAATCTTCGGCTTCTATATATACGTATCTACTTTTACGATATTTAAAGTCATTTTCGATTATTATTTTATTTATTTTAATATTATAAATGCGATCTTTATATCATACGGATGAAATGTCGAATTGCTACGTCGAATTATTTAACGCTAAATACTCGACACGCGTAGAAAATATTGACGCTAGAATACTTGCAATCTCTTTATAGATTATGATAATTATCCTGTTATATAATTATAATCTTATTACGATTGCTAATGCTTTTACAGCTCATGCTATAAAAGTTAAAGTATATTAAACCTTATCGGTTTCAAGAATCAGTTGGATTGAGTTTCCGTGCTAAAGAAAAATTGTTAGTAAAAACAGTTTATACACATACATTGCGCATTATATGAATAATAACAAATGCAAGCTTCTCGATAACTTATTATATATTAATCCTTAACTGATCTAGTTAAGCAAAACTTCGATATCATTATTTCTTGTGGAATCCTCATTATATAAATTATTGGAAAAAAGCTTTAAAAAAGATTTTCTTTCTCTATTGGGGAATGAAATCTCAGTACATAATTGTCAGTACAATAATTGGCTTAGACGATACTCTTTACGAATTAACGTTGCATATTACAAATGTATTTCAAGTATCCGACCGTTTATTGACTTTAATTAGGATTCTTATATGGTATACGGGATAAGCGTCTGGCAAACTTCGCTAACTTTATATGAGTATTACAACGCATATTTCAAGTATCAAATATCATCTGGTTTTTTCGCGGAGTCTCTCTGAAAGAGTTATTAAGATTAATCTTATAGAGCGCGCGGAAAATCTAGCAGAATCTTACGTAAGCCTTACAAACGCGCGTTTTTCCCAAGCACGTCTGACTATTTATTTCCGTTAGTTAAACAAAAGAGAAAAGTCATTGAGTGCGAGATTAACACGCGCGTGATCCGATAAACGCGCCGGGGATTCAATTCATCGAGAAAAAAATTGTATTCTCGAAGTAAGAAGATTGTATATTATATAAAATCCCTCTTCACGGATATTCTTAAGTATTTCAAGAACATCCTCCAAAATTAAAAATATGTATATTTTTTTTATTAAGAATTTTGAAGCTCCAATATCAAATATATAAATCAATATGTATCAAATATTATATATTTTTGGCCAACTTATATATATTTTTTTAATAACAAATGGTTGTATGTTTTTTTATGCAAATCGTTTATTTGGTGTTAGGTGTTATATTGCTCTCTCTCTCTAAATTAATGGTATAACATATTTATATATGATTATTATATAGTGTTGCAATTACAATACAGTGCGTTTGTCATTGAATAATTTTAATTTATTAAAAGAATGAATAAAGTTAAACATGTAATATAATCTAATTTAATTCAGGACCCCCAGGTCTGGTGTCTCATGCTCGATTTATATATTACACCGTGTTTATGCTTTCTTTATGATCTTTTTTATCTGTGTGAAATATTGTATTTTTGTTGTTAATGTTTTAAAATAAATGCCATTTCGTTTATATTTTTTATAATAATAAGAAATAAATTAAGAATATCTGGATATTAATCATTAGAGGATTCCACACAGAGAGAATTTTCTCTTAGAATTTACCCTGAAAATCATGGTAATCGTGGGACAATATTATGGTATGGAAAGAATTTTAAAAATATGTTTGATTAATTATATATATGTTTGATTTTACCATACTTTTGGTAAATTTTACTATACTTTTAGTAAAATTAATCAAACGTATTTAATATTTTATTGTGATAGATATTATTATTTTTTATTGTGATAAATATTAATCAGAGAAATTATCATAAAATTTTTTCCATACCATATTGTCCCACGATTATCATGATTTTCAGGGTAAATTCTCTAAGATAAAATTCTCTGTCTGCATTCTTAAGGGAAAAGCTTGGGGAAAAGGATCCTCTTGACGTGCCTATTTCAGCTTCTAAAAATATTCTTAAAATAAATGTGGAAAATTCTTAAAATGGGAATACAATTTTTTCGATCTTCGACGAAGATCGCGCGTATCCTCGCGCTAATAATGACCTTTGAATATACTACACTATGTCTATGCTTTCTTTATAATCTTTCTTACATGTGTGAAATAATATATATTTTTTTGTTAATATTAAAATAAATGCCATTTCGTCTATATTTTGTATAATAATAAGAAATAAATTAAGAATAATATCTGGGATATTAATATCATTAAAAGATTCCATTCTTAAGGCAAGAGGATTTTTTGACGCGCCTATTTCAGCTTCTAAAAATATTCTAAAAATAAATGTGCAAAATTCTTAAAATGAGAATACAATTTTTTCGATCTTCGACGAAGATTGCGCGAGTCCTCGCGCTAATAATGACCTTTGAATAAACTACACTGTCTATGCTTTCTTTATGATCTTTCTTACATGTGTGAAATAATATATATTTTTTTGTTAATATTAAAATAAATGCCATTTTGTCTATATTTTTTATAATAATAAGAAATAAATTAAGAATAATATCTAGGATATTAATATCATTAAAAGATTCCATTCTTAAGGCAAGAGGATTTTTTGACGCGCCTATTTCAGCTTCTAAAAATATTCTAAAAATAAATGTGCAAAATTCTTAAAATGAGAATACAATTTTTTCGATCTTCGACGAAGATCGCGCGAGTCCTCGCGCTAATAATGACCTTTGAATAAACTACACTGTCTATGCTTTCTTTATGATCTTTCTTACATGTGTGAAATAATAATTTTTTTGTTAATATTAAAATAAATGCCATTTTGTCTATATTTTTTATAATAATAAGAAATAAATTAAGAATAATATCTGGGATATTAATATCATTAAAAGATTCCATTCTTAAGGCAAGAGGATTTTTTGACGCGCCTATTTCAGCTTCTAAAAATATTCTAAAAATAAATGTGCAAAATTCTTAAAATGAGAATACAATTTTTTCGATCTTCGACGAAGATTGCGCGAGTCCTCGCGCTAATAATGACCTTTGAATAAACTACACTGTCTATGCTTTCTTTATGATCTTTCTTACATGTGTGAAATAATATATATTTTTTTGTTAATATTAAAATAAATGCCATTTTGTCTATATTTTTTATAATAATAAGAAATAAATTAAGAATAATATCTGGGATATTAATATCATTAAAAGATTCCATTCTTAAGGCAAGAGGATTTTTTGACGCGCCTATTTCAGCTTCTAAAAATATTCTAAAAATAAATGTGCAAAATTCTTAAAATGAGAATACAATTTTCTCGATCTTCGACGAAGATCGCGCGAGTCCTCGCGCTAATAATGACCTTTGAATAAACTACACTGTCTATGCTTTCTTTATGATCTTTCTTACATGTATAAAATAATGTATTTTTTTGTTAATATTAAAATAAATGCCATTTCGTCTATATTTTGTATAATAATAAGAAATAAATTAAGAATAATATCTGGGATATTAATATCATTAAAAGATTCCATTCTTAAGGCAAGAGGATTTTTTGACGCGCCTATTTCAGCTTCTAAAAATATTCTAAAAATAAATGTGCAAAATTCTTAAAATGAGAATACAATTTTTTCGATCTTCGACGAAGATCGCGCGAGTCCTCGCGCTAATAATGACCTTTGAATAAACTACACTGTCTATGCTTTCTTTATGATCTTTCTTACATGTGTGAAATAATATATATTTTTTTGTTAATATTAAAATAAATGCCATTTTGTCTATATTTTTTATAATAATAAGAAATAAATTAAGAATAATATCTGGGATATTAATATCATTAAAAGATTCCATTCTTAAGGCAAGAGGATTTTTTGACGCGCCTATTTCAGCTTCTAAAAATATTCTAAAAATAAATGTGCAAAATTCTTAAAATGAGAATACAATTTTCTCGATCTTCGACGAAGATCGCGCGAGTCCTCGCGCTAATAATGACCTTCGAATTAGCGGCCGTACATACATATATGTCTGGTACCGATATTCGCACAGTAATTGCACACACATATGCACACACATACAGCATACAGCGTACAGCTTGCTTGTTCATTTGAATAATGTCATCTAGCCGGCAAGGACGTGGGTACTCACCAGGGACGTGCTCTCTCACAATCAGCTGTAGATGCACGATCTCTCGTCGTTGGTTTCTGCGATGTTCGCTCGATGACGGACGACGATTGCGGAAGGGAGGCGTGTCTCTTACCGCCACCGAACGCACGGAGATACTTCGAAATACGACGATCGGCTTACGAAGAAGCCCTCCTCGCGTGCCGATCGCCGTCCCGGATCGCGTAGGATCATCGGGGACGGGAGATTCCCGCCAATTCTTGTCGATCGATCGACAATTCGCGCACACTTCAGTTATACTTTTCTTATAATATCAGTTCGCGCGATGACGCGAGAGTTCCGTGAAACTTTGCGAGAGATAGTAATACTCGAGCCTAACGAAGCACTCTGCGAAACTTTAATTATTGCCGGAAGACATTCGCGCGAGAGAGAAACCCTCCGTGTAAACTCCCTAACCTCTACCTAACCGTTCGGCTAATTTCCGTGTTTATTTAACGCTTCGTGAACGCCTAATGTCTCGCGTACATACACGGTCGACCGTTTTTGCGAGAAACACTTTGCTTCCCCGAGGCGGATGAATCGATATGAGATACTTAAATCGTTATATAAACGTTAAGTGTTAATTGCCGCTTCGCGGAGGAGCGCGGCGTCACGCGACACAAGACTTACGAGAAGTTGATGGCGTTTCGCGTCATAAATCACTCAGCGTTGCCAACACTTATTAACAAACTTGTGGTAATAGGATTAAAAATGAAAATGAAAACTTTGTAATAGCTAGTACAATAGAACGCTTATTAAAGTAAGCACCGATATATGCGTACGGTAAACGATTTAATATATACAATAATAAAAATTATTATTGATAATAAAAATTAGATACCGACATATCGCTGAACGAGAATATTTCGTGCGGAGATTCTAGCAAATCATTTTATTAACCTATATACTGTTCGGTGTCGCCGAAGACTATACGATATTCTTCGAAGGGAAGGATCACCTCTCGACGAAGGTGTCTAAATAGCGTTCCATCTCGAGCCGCGTCGAAGCCGAATTACGAAACTTTCCACTCGCGAGAGAGGTCTCATTTTTTCCCGTCTTTTTTTTCTCTATATACGTACGCGCGATATTATATATATGTACGTACACCGATGACCGGACTCGCGTAATCGTCGTCGGCGGACACACGTGGTCACTGAGCTTCCGCTCTCCTCCTGGGAGATATCGGCGTCGCGTCCTCGAAGCCGCGTTATCGCGCCGCGACTGTCCGCTTCCCGCGACCCGCGACTCTTCTCTCTCGCGCGCGCGGATTCGCTCGCGGCGAACTTCAGAGGGCGCGTCCGCCCTCCCCCCCCCCCCCACTCTCACTCGTCCTTTTTATCGCGCGCGCGGAAATTA
The DNA here is from genome assembly GCF_030444845.1 of Prenolepis imparis. Lineage (NCBI taxonomy): Eukaryota > Metazoa > Arthropoda > Insecta > Hymenoptera > Formicidae > Prenolepis > Prenolepis imparis. Next base: position 1,517,643 of record NW_028141159.1, read on the forward strand.
CGCGAAGCGTAATATTGTATCGGAATAATCGGCTGCGTGGTTGACGCACAAAAGGGTGGACGAGAAGAAAAAAGACGAGCACCGATATTTACCCAAGTGTTTCGGCGAAACACGCGGACGCGCAGCTGCTACTAAACTCTTGCTCGGGCGCGAACCGAACGTCAACTCTCGAAGTGCGCGCGCCGAGAAACTGGCGGCAATGAATAGACAGCTCCCCCGCCGACGACGACGACGACGACGCCCCCCGCAATCGCTAAACGGTCCCGCAAGATTGCTACCCTCCTTTTTCCCTTTCCCCGTAAACTTTTCTCGATTAATTTCTTCGCGAGAAAACGATTGAATGCTACGCGAAATTTTACGATTAAAAAATACGATTTAAAAACGCGCGAAAACTTTAACAATTTATTTGTACTTGCCTAATTGACAGAAATGACGCGCTTTTAACTTGTTAGCTTGTTTAATTAGATTTTTTATTGATGGTGTATAGGATGTTCGAAATTTTGTCTGATTATATCGTTAGAAATCAGATTGAAATAAAAAAAAACGCAGCTTTTTGTGAGAAATTAACTTTGCTGTGCAAAAAATGTGAGGTTTTAATTTTGAAAATTTATTATATTTTAACTTTGCTTTGTGACTTTCATATTAAATATTAATATATTTGACAATGCTTTGAGAGCATTTGTCCGACTTAAATATCTCTAAATGAAATGCACGTTTTCGACATAATGTCGATAGGATATATTTTCCTTTATCTTTATTTGAAAAAGTTCAAATAGCGTTTCTCTTAATAAGGAAAGAATATTTTTCAGAAAAAGCCAGTACATTTACGCTTTGTAAAGAAAAGAAGGGAGAGACGTAGAAAATGTAAAAAGGAACACACAATAAAGTAGTTATATAAGAAAAAGTACTGGAAGGTACATTAAAGTTTTGTTTTTCCTAGTCACCTTTTCTCTCTTGAATTTCCTTGCGTCTGGTCCATTAAAAGCTTGTAATATATCTCAAGATTCTTTTCAGATATCGCGCGATCGTTCAATATTCGTTCAAAAATAAGGTGTCACTGACGTAAGCACGACAAATATAAAAATGAATCTATATTTTTTTATAAAACCACACACAGAAATACAAAAAAAAAAAGATTAATCTTATGTAAATATAGAATAGTATAATTTATTCTATTTTTTGTACGAATAAAACAAAAGTGGCCAAAATTATATACTCACATTATTTTTGTCCGCCCAACAACTACGTCTTGTCGTTGGCACTTGAGTACACATATTAATAAGTGTGTGATGTACTGAAAAAATAATGTGCATAAGTAATAATTTAATGATCCCATCTATCACAGATTTCTTAATTTATATACATACCTAACCACGTTACCCTTTGTAATATCTCGAAATGTCAGTCGAAGATAAATCGAAGTGCGCAGGTGAGCAAACACAATTTGTTCGTGCCTGTGATGTAAATCGAACTGATAAAACAAATTAAAGTAATTGACTATAGTGGATAAAATTTCTTCTCACAATCAGCTCACCTTCGCGGCCGAGTTTACGCGTGATTAATTACAAATGAATGCGCTGCGCATGCGCGCGCGTTTATGACTGTCGAACGCTTTGGATAAATATTTTACAAAGTATTCTACATTGCCGATTACTAATTAACATTACTGATTGCTATTGACATTATCGACTACTAATATAATGCAAGTTCATGTTCCGTCGACGAGAAATTCAAACTTAAAAATCCTGACACCTGTTCTATTTTCATGAATTATTAATTAATTGCAAATGCCTGTAATTCGCTTATGACATAATTTAGGCATATATGTATATAACATGCAATGAATTATATTAATAATAAGTACATACATATTAATAAGTTATTTAATTAATTACATTAATAATAATAAAATCAATGATATAGTTTATTATTAATGTATACATTATTAATTTATACATTAATTAATAATGTATACATTATTAATTAAATTATTAACGTATACATTTAATAAAAAAAAGTTATTGTTACACTTTATACAAAGCTTTAGTGAATATATATTCATAGCAATGACTTACATATTCATATTTAATTGGTTTTTAATAACATTAAGTTATATTTTAAGCTTCTTAATTCAATCATGCAAAAATAATTTTTTTGATGATTGGGAGATGAGATCCTCAGTCATCCATGCATGAGATATTAGAGATGTATTGCCTTTGCTTTAAATTAAATGTAATCGATATAAATAAGAATTATAAAAAAGGCATTTCTATTTTATTTTTCATTTGCACGTATACATCTCTCTCTTTATACGTTTGTGTAATTTCAGTAACATGATATAAGGAAATTTTGATCAAATATGTTGAGATTTTCGCACTGACATCACATCGTCGATGTCTTATCGAAATAATACGTCGACAACGTAAGATTTAGTACAGCCATAAAAGAATCTTACCTATATTTAGTGTCTCTTCAAAAATATGACGTTATGAAAATATGACGATACTCTCCTTTAAACTACGCGAAGTCATATTTTACACGCATGTTCTACTATCTGATATTTGTTAATATTAACAAATTGATAAGTGTCGTGTAGGATAACGTATATGTTTCTTTTAGTCTGTCTCATCCGGAATCTTCAACCTTTTCATATAAAAATCAACATTCTCAGCCTCTTCGAAATACTGTATTAGCTATTTGTTTATCATTATAAAAACTTATAAAAATCAACATTCTCAGCCTTTTCAAAATACCGTATTAGCCATTTGTTTATCATAAAATCTTATAAATATTAACGTTCAATCCGTCTCGTTTATCACAATTAAGATTCGAATATATAAAAAAAAGCAGATTATTTTTACGAATCTCTCAGAAACTTGTAGTTTCGCTGCATTATTGCATCAGATATCGTATGCATGTGCACAACAATTTTTATCAGAAAATACTTTGATGGAAATATACCGTGTGACAGGCATGTGACGAGATCAGTTAATAAATTGACGATAATATGATGGCGCATTTACTGTCGACAAATACACGACAGGTATAAAGACGTAGAAATTGTCTCAGTTCCCGTTATTTCTACTCAAAAGCATACGGCATTTAATTTAACGGGATTATTATTACAAAGAATGTCTAAGACCGCCGTACAGATAAAACCATGTCTTGAAACGAAGACTATTACCGATGTTGTCGCCGAGAGTAATAATAGCATATACAAATTGTTTTCGTTCGAAGAAGTGAAAGAAGTAACGAAACGCGCGCTGAACGACGACGCCACTGTGGTAGAATATGTTATTCGACCGTACTCCGACGGCAAGCTCGGCTTTCTCAGCTCTCATTATCGCCTCGACGTACGTGCCTCGACGAAGAAAGAAGAGACTGTCGCTCTCTCGTTCTTTCTCAAGACTATACCTTTCGAAGTACCCGAGCAAGCCGAATACGTGAAAGGGAAGGGTGTCTTCGAGCACGAGACCAAGTTTTACGGTATCATAATGCCGTTGCTCCGCGAGGGATTCCGCGGAAAGCCATGGTCGCCAATATGTTACAAGGTGACGAACAACTATATGGTCTTCGAGGACCTAGGTCGCAAAAATTACTCGATGCGAGACAAGCTTTTCGACGAGACGCTGGTGCGCGCGGGTTTAAACGCTCTCGCACGATTACACGCAGCCTCTTTATTAACAGAGGCGCGTCTCGACGTACCCTTTAATCAATTACATCCTGACGCTTTCACGGAGAAAGCCTTCGACCGCGAGGGGCTGACACGAAAGTGGATGGAAGTGGGTTTCGATCTGGCCGCGGTCATAGCCGAACGTGAGGGATACGATCCTCATCTGGTACGCGTGGCTTGCGAACGGATATATGACATTACGGAGTCGCGCACTAAGATGAACGTGGTCAGTCATGGGGATCTCTGGGGCAACAATCTTATGTTCAATAACGACGTGCCGCCCAATTGCTTGCTAGTGGATTATCAACTACTGAGGTACACTCCCATGGCGCACGACATCGCACAGTTCTTGTATCTGTGCACGGATCGTAGTTTCCGAGAGACGCGGGAGAGCGCGATGCTGCGGTATTATTATGAGACGCTATGCGAGATCCTAAACGCTCACGGGGCGGTTCAAAGACCCTGCTGGTCAGAAGTAGTCCAGGGTATGGAGGAGCAACGTTTGGCCGCCGTTATTACCGCGGTACTCTACTTCCCTACTGTTTTGATGGATGACAATCTCGGCGCGCAAGTTATGAGTGATTCGGCGTCTTACACAGAGTACTGTTTTCAAGACAGGACGGAATTCGTCTTGTCGAACATGAAGAAAGACTTGGTCTTCGGGAGAAGGATTAGAGAAGCCGTCATCGAACTGGCCGAGCTCGCTTCGCGACTAGATCAATTACCGAAACCGTCTTAAAATTCAGACACGTAATATACAATTGATACTTTCATGCGTATTCTAAATCTTTTCATTTCGTCGAAACGCTTTGTAGGATTATATATAATTAACAAAAGACATTTGTCTCAAGAATTAATCAGTTTATGACCTTGTAGCAATATTACGACGATCTTCATATGAATCAATGGACGATGTTGTCTTGGTCGGGAAATACAGTAGATAGGAAGGACCAGTCATGACTGAAGAGCTGTTCGCTTGATTCGTCGGAATCCTCGTTTTCGTTAGTCGGTGTAACCGCGAGTTTCGTCGGCCGTGATACCTCGTTATCACTTAAATCCGAGAGATCGTCTCGGGCTGAATCGTCATCACTGTCTCTGAAAAATTACGAGAAGGTTAATATATGACGGTGCATGTAAGCGTTCAAGTACGACAATTTTATTGCAGTTGAGTTAATTCTATACCTAAAATTCTCGGCGTTTCGTAAACGGTTCCTCGAGGTTTGTTGTCCTGTCAACGACAAGATGAATGACGAGCATAGCAATTTCATCGGCGGCAAAGTATGAGCCGATACGCTGAGCAACTGAAAAAAGAAAAAAGGAATAATAATTAAATTTGTATAACTTGTAAATTACATATAGAGACCGATTCAATTTTTTTCTTCAGAATTATAAGTTAAAGAAAAAATTTTACATATAGATAGGTCAGTAACCGATTCGAATAGATAATCGGCTAATTAATTTTAAGGCTGACGCGACACACCTCCCAATGAAAATTTGTGCAATTCCCGTAATCTTCTACTTCAGATCTAGGTTGATCCGTCTCTGTCGCAACCCACACGAATATTCTCCGTAATGTGTACGTTTTAGCGACAAATGAATATATTACTGTACCATAGCTAAGGCACGAAATGTTTAAGAGGGTGAGTTGAAAATGATTAAAATAAAATTACTTGTTTTTTTTTTTTTTTTAAGGAAAAAAATAGATCATTTTCTAAATAGATTTTGAACTATATAAAATAATTCTGAATATGTCAAATGTTAAAAAAATTTTTAATATATATACTAAAACGTCAAAGTTTTTAGAAAAGTTCTTCATATTTTTCGATCTTTATCTTTATCTTTTTTTGGAAACCATTGGTCCAATTGTGTTATAATTTTTTAAATCGATTTAAAAATAAAATATGATTTAATCGCTCGGTTTAAACTTAAATTGTAATTTTATCAAAAGTTACGAACAGTCAAATTATATTAAATTAACATTTAGTAAAACTCTCTGTAAAAAGTATCATCGATCAAAATGAAAAAAATGTATGTCTTTTTAACTCAATATTAAACAGAGAAATATTGAACAGAGAAATATAAAAATAATAGTTTTGTCATGATTTCGCAATCGCATCTGCTTTTTTAATCTTGTCGCGGCGCAAAAATAACACATCAAGATTTATAATTGCCATCAAAAATTTCCATTCGAGTGAAGACATATAAGACTGGCTAAATTGCACATTGTAGAATTACCACAAGTATCTCTTTTATCAACACAAGAGTAATCTACGTAAACACCTCTTATTTCATCTCTTATGTGACAATTATATTGTTGATGCGTCTGAGGCGTCTGTATTTTTTGACGTTTCTCACTTTTTAGGATGACGTGAGTGCGAGGTAATGACTTCGGTCAAATTTCAAGGAACCGTATGACGACATTAATCGCGAAATTGCGAAAAACGACCGAGATGAGTCGGAGAGTGTAGTTTATTATCGCTACAATCGAGACAATTACCAGAAACACGCATAAAGTCTGGCCTTTCCTTTTATGCCTCTATTCTCGTAGTAAAGCGGTCATTAGTGGAGCACTTGTGCGTTAACAATACATTAAACGCTGAAAAAGAAGATATCCCGCTCGCTATTTTCGGCGCAAAAATGTTATTTTTAGCGCGGAAGGAAGGAAATAGTCTCTCACAGTCTATATTTAATGCGAATGATACTTGAACAATTATAATTGAGTCTTACGTCTTGAAAGACGTCACATAATAATGTGTGTGCATTTAAATAATATTCGCGGAAATACATCCTGTATGTGCTACAATTAGAATAGAGAGAAAGAATAATAAAGTAAAGTAAGAACTTTGTGAAAAAAATAAGATACAGGTATTGAAAAGTTTTGTCGTTTAAAAAAAAAATTAAAGGGATCTCGATAAAATATTGGTAACGATATATCAGATCGAGACAGATTGATCTAAATTTTGCGTTCTATACCGGCGTGACATTTTATTAGCAGGTGTCAATGGCAACAATCGAGACGATCGTCGAAGAAGATAAGACATTGTTCCTGCTGGCCTGGTTTTACGTTTGCGAGCAATCCGAGACAATTCTGCAACGAGGATCGTTTGTTATTTTCATGTTGCGAAAAGGTGTTTCTATTGTAATCAACGCTGGCGAAATATTTTGAAAGCCAAAAACGAGATGTAAAATTTATTTTTGTAACGTTCTTTGTTGTCAAAGTGACACTTTTTGCAATGAGTTTATCTGGAGTCACTTTAAGTATTTTTAAATTATTTCAATCTTTTCGATAATGTTTCGCGTGATGTCAACAAATTTGAAGTCGTGATCAAGTCGTTGACCAATCGATAAAAATGCCTATGCCTGAATGATAAAAAAAAAAGATTATATTCAAAATTACTTATATGAATACATAAAAAAGACTACCTATTTTTAAATAAAATGTATCTATATAAAATACTACCTACACAAAACCTGTGCCTTAATTACAAACAAGAGATTATTTAAAATTAATTTATATAAATACGTGCTAAAAAAAATCACTTACAAAAAAAGAACAGAAAGACTACCTATTTTTAAATAAAATATTTATATAAAATATTACTCTTTTTGTACTAATCTTGTTATTAAATATGTTCCCAATATCGAACAGGATGTTTTAATTAAGGTGAAACGCATCCTCTCCTGTATTACAGATCAAAACGATGAATTCAACGATCCTGTCTGCTCATGGTCAATCGTGCATTCAAGGACGTGCACTTGAAATCAGGACGGTATACCTTGTATACCTTGTTTTCATCGGGGATGAATAGCGACTGAAAGTTGCCTTTAAAACGCGTCCGCGTCCTCCGATAGCGATGGAATAGCGCGTAACTAATTTCGATAAATTCCTCGACACGAGATATTTTACGAGTTTATTTTCGAAACGGATTAATTATTCGACACGATGAATCCGTTACATCGAGTGACCGGCATTCGTTCCTTATCTGCCTTTTCCAATAGCGAGCCGCTCTCTCGCTCCGTTCAATTTGTCGGGCCAACTTTCCGCCCACGCGAAGAAAAGGCAAAGACGACTGATAACATTCATCGTCGCAAAACGTTAAAATCTATACATATAAGAATACACAATGAACAGGTGTTACACAGCGCGCCGAAGCGACAGAGATATAGTTTGCGAGATACAGCTGTGTGAAGCGAGAGGCATAGGATTTTCAGCGAAGTTTGCCGACTGTTGTCCAGTGGTCCTAAAGGGACGACAACTAGAACGTTGTGAGAGGGTGGGAGTTTCTATATTAAATCATGGCGAGACTTCTGCTGAAAGCCAGTCGCCCGCGGAGCGTTGGAATACACGTGGAGGGTCCTTTCTGCCATTTCTCGACTATTTCGCCGAGAAAGATCACCGACTATAGCATTTTCTGCGTCTTTGTTGTTCAAGTATATCGTCTGAAATCGTGCTGATTCATCGACCTCGTCGTTCGGGTTGACAACAGCCAGGTACTACCGCTAATACAGCTCTGTGGAAAATTATGATGAAGAAATTTGGATTAAAAATTTGGATTAAAAGTCACATTTGCTTGTTGAAGGAGACGGCTGTTCGAGAAGATTTTGATCGTGAAGAAAAAAAAACCGGCTTAGAAGATCGGAAAGAGATCTAGAACCCTTCTTAAACATCTCGCCAGAAAATAGTCGGTTTCTCGAGGATGAAGCTGACTGGATTAAGATTGGTGTCGTGCCTGTTTACAACGATATTACTCGTGACGGCTGTTTTTGGATATCCCGCTAGTAACAGTGAGGCAGTAAGTACTGCATCGCAATATTTCATCACGTTAAACGGGAGCTGATATCGAAAACGATGTGAAATTTGTGCGGATTGAGTTTGACAATTTTCGATCGTCGAAGGTTGATGGCGCATGATTTTCACCGAGTATCAATTAGAAGAAATGCAACTTTCATATTTTTCTCTATCGCGGGCACGTGGGATGTACATGATAATGTCGAAAGTATGATTGGACGTTGGTCGTTGAACGTCCCTCGTTAAACCAATCTTTATTTGCCCGAGAGTGCGATGATGTATTTAATCATATTGAGCTGTAGGTGGGACGTGATCTTGTAAACAGGAAGACTTTTAGTCAAGACTCTTGACCTTTTCGAAAGCCGCTCGACCTGATTTCGATTAATGCAACTCTGGTTGTCATTATATCTGATAATAATTGTTGTTTTATAGTCGCGCGGATATAGTCTACCTTTTTCCTTCCTCTTTTTACGTTTCTTAGCAAATTTTTTCTTCTACTCCGTGGTAACTTTTTTATTTTCTTTTTTGTTGATTAATCCTAATAATTCTGTTTAAGCTGTACAATTTGCAGGCGATCGAGAACATGAGGCAAATTCCACAGTGGCATTGTCTACGTTATAGAAAGTTTGATTTTGTACGCCGCTGTCGGAATTATCGTTTAGGAAGGAGGCACTGACAAATGGACATTCAATACGACCCACGATTGACAGCGATGTTTTACGCCAAACTTGGTCGTCCTGTCGCGCAGAACACATTACAAGTCCTTAAGCTGAATAGGCTTAAGTTTACTTAAATTATATATTTTTAGACTATATATATATATATATATATATATATATATATATATATATAGATACATATACATATATGTATATGACATATAAATGTGCATGATAGAAAACAAAAACAGCTATTAGAATTTTGTTCAATTGAAAAAAAAACATTATTAAGTGCAATTGACAATCATGACAAATAATATCGTGCTCTTTGTCATTTAATTTTTACATTAAGAAATCCTCATCTTTATTTATTTATAACTTCAGAATTTTTATAAAGTATAAAAAAACTTATATTTCATCTGTACATTCCAAACTCTGCATGAATTGTTAGAAATTGAAACAATTTTTTTATCTCTTAAGAATATTTATAAATATTTATTTAGACGAATTGTTATTTCATGTCATTTGTCAGATATCATTTTTTTACATTTACTTTAGATTATTTTAATATGCAAAATTCATTTTGCAAATTATATCCGTCTATTTACTTAATGTATGTAAGCTTGATCTCAATTATAATGAATTTTTTTTTTATCAATAAACAATAAACAATAGCTATTTTTGTTGCATTATTGATAATATTGGGATATCATGCAGTGCAGAAATATCGCTATAATATAAATAAACATGAAAAGAATATAGTAAGAATTCTACAAGTCGCGGATATTTAAAATAAATTAGACAAAACAGATTACAATATAGTTTATTTAAATTAATTTTAATTGCAATCTGTTTAAAATAGAAATAATTTTTAAAAAATATTTATTAAATAAAATTTTCCTATTCTGAATTTAGAAAATATCAAGGCGTGACACTTGTAGAAATCTCTGCATAAAACAAAAATTTAATATTAAAATTAAAAATTCCACTTACTTCTTCTAATATCCCCTTTGCCGATGTGCCAAGATGTTCATGAACTTGTGCGATAGTTTGCTCTTTGTCCGAAGATGTTTGAGTTGCTATAAAGTTGGAGAAGGCAGTCAGCGGTACGATTCCCTTATTTGAAAGAATTTCTAAAGAAATAGCCGCTTCAGATTCTGGCTCTAATGTGAGTAATTCCTATACAGAGAATACAATATATAATAGAATACAAACAGACATTATTTTCAACTAAGCACAATTTGTATATATAAATTTTATTTGACACGTACTTGATTCGAATCCAAAAAGAATAATTGCGATTTCCGTTGCCATTTACCAAATGAAGGATTGCGTTTTTCCTGTAGATGAGGTACAAAAGTAGCCGCCAATATGAAACTGGTATTCTCGATAAGGCACGTTTTCTTATAAACGGGTGTCGCGCTTTGTGGCGTAAACACGTACACTAAAAGCAGATGAATCTTTATATTAGAAAAATACATTATACAATTATATAAATGTATTATATAATAATATGATGGATTGTAAGATGGATTAAAAGAAAGGGTAATTATGCATCTTAGGGGAGCCGATTATCTTGACCTTGACATATGTTGTCAAGGTCATGACCCTGAACAAGAATTAAAAGGTTTTAATCTACGCTCGTCATTAATTACAACACATGCTGTAAGTTGTAAAGCGAGGTCCATCCTGCCTACTGCTGGGGATGGTGAATCTTTTAAAGTATATGTATGGACACACACACACACACACACACACACACACACGGGAGGGTGCAAGGGGGGCCTTCGACCCCCCCTCCCGCACCCATCCCCCAGGTAAGTAGGGTGGACCTCGCTTTACAACTTTAATGCGTCTCCTACCGGTGGGGAGGGTGCGGAAGGGAGGGGGGGCGAAGGCCCCCTTGCCCCCACTCCCCGCGTGTGTGTGTGTGTGTGTGTGAAAACCGAAATTGAAAACCATGTAGAACGTCGCTTTGCGTGGAAAAGTGTATGCGTGAAGTTTTATTAAGTGGATTAATTTCGTGAATAACTTTATAATTAATGACGAGCGTAGATTAAAATCTTTTGGAGGTTACTCAGGGTCATGACCTTGACAACATATGTCAAGGTCAAAATAATCGGAGATAGCTCTCCTAAGATGCATAATTACCAAAGAAAGTTTTCAAGATATAATTATTTTTTTAGTAATAAAACAAATATATAAAAAAAGCTTATACAATTAAAACATACCTGAATTATCAGATGTAAATGCTGCCATGTATATGGATTTTGGATCGTATGTAAGACTCACAATATTCAAGGGTACACTCCACGTTATGGCGAGAGTTAAAATATTCCAAACCGTTATGTGTTGCTGAGATGCAACTACTACAAGGTGACAGGCCTCGTGTTTGCCGAATTCTATTCGTCTATTATAAACATTTCACAATAATTACAATATTATTACTCTTGTATTTATAGTTACGAGTACATTAATTAATGATGTGACAATATTTTACTGTCTCTTGACTTACGTTATTGGATGATTATATTGAGAATGTGTAAGACAGGATTTCAACTCGCAAGTTTCAGGTATCCATATGGTTAGAGTAGAATAAAAACCAATAGCTAATAAAGAACCATCCATTGAAAAACCAACATCTGTAGTAGGTAGATTACGATAGTCTCCTACTCCGTAACAATTCCAATGTTGTGTCTTTCCTACACAAATGTAATTATATCAAGTAGAGACATTGCTCAATTTTAATGAAGCTTATTTCGTTAAATAGCTCAATATAAAATACTTTCTACAGTGGAGGATTTTCCTAGATTCCATAATTTAAATTTGTTATCCTTCCCGGTTGTGACTGCTAACAATTCTCCATCGTCAAATGTTGTATTTGGTTGAAAATGTAATGCATTTATTCCATTTTCATGAGGTAATTCAATGGATGTATTTAATATAAATCTAAAACGTTAAAAATATTATATATTAATATCGCAATATTAATTATTATTATTTTGAATAAATACAGTAACCAATTTATGTAAAGTATTCTTACATCTGTTTCTTTACATCATATATCCAAAATTTCAATCTAACTTCTATAGACGAAATTTTATCATTTCGTTCCTCGACTGTTGCCATCCACGTGCCGTCGTGATTAAGAGCTATTTTTGTAACTTCCGTATTTACAATAATTACATCGCGTTCTTGGGTGAGAAAATTTTGTGCAGTTATATTAATCTGAAAAATTTATAAGTATTTTCCTCTTTACTCGTTCTCATTTTCTAGTTTTCTTTTTTTATCGTTTTACTTTTAACATGCGATAAATTTTACTCACATTATACAATAGAGTTTTTGTATGAGTGTTGTAAAATTGCACGTGTCCGGTGCGGCTATTTAAAACGAGACTGCCTGTTCTCGGATCGACGATAAGTCCCGCGGGAAATAAGTCTTTGGACGATGAGGCAACACCCCACGTAAAGTTTTGTATTACCGACGTCAATTTTCTTTGAGGGTTTACAATAACAATACCTATTACAATCAAGATGTATGATCAGTTGTAATAAATTTACTATTAGGATATTTATCACGATATAAACAATAGAACTTACCATTGTCTAAAGTAGATACAGCTACATATAAATTGTCAGGTGCTATAGTGAGGTGTTTAATAGGCGCCGGTAATCGTGGAAGAAAGGACTTATGTTGTGGATTTGCTAGAGTCCATTTTACTAATACACATTCTCCACCACCCGTATACATGTGGCCACCTGTAAATATATTTAATTAAATGTTAATTTACTAGTGTACAATATACAAAAGATATATTAAATGTATATCTAAATTGTTAATACATCTGTAACAATATATATTACCTGATTTACTAAATACTATTTCCGTAACTGGCAATGTATGCCAATGAAACACAGCTGTATACGGTCTAGTTTGGAATAAACTTCTCCATACTACTACACGACCAGTAGAATCTCCTGTCGCAACACACTCTTCTTCCGGATGTCCCGCTATACAAGTAGGTAATCTACCTGTTTTGCCAGTCTTGTGTCTATATTTATATTATATATTTAACATGTGATATATATATGTATTACTTTTCAATAATTTCAGTATTAATTTATTTTATATAATAGTCTAAAAAAAAGAAAATATCTTACAGTTTATCGACTAAATTTCTAGCTGGATTTAATATGTGTAAATCTGCATCATGTAAAAGCGCTATTAAATTCTCTCCACGATTTCCAATTATATCAATGTAATACTCTCGCGAATTTGTGCTAAAAATATAGAAAATAGATTATAAATACTTGTATAAAATGCGATAAAGTTTGTACATGCAAAATTTTAGACATTTTATTTGATAAAAAGCAATAAAAAAAATAATAAATTAAGAAATTTACTCACAAGATGTATATCGATTTCATGCATGTTCCATTCTCTATATCAAATAAAAGTATATATATTTTGCTTCCGCAGTTGGAAAGATAAGTTATTAGCGCTTGACATATCTCATTTCCTTGAGGCGTCCTATACTTTGTAATGTGAAAAGTTTTAATCTTTGCCTTGTTATCTGTTAGAGATTTTAATTGCTGCAAAAGTATACCAAAGGTATAAATATATATATATGTACACGCAGTATTTCTTACAAGCTCAAACAAATTTATATTTAATTCAAAATCTTACCAGTTTCTTGGTGATGATGCCACTTTGACAATTCCAGAAATCCAGCTCGCCGTTTTCCGTACAGCCGACAATAACATTGGCATTATCCGGGTTTACTATTATTCCAGTAATTCTGTGATTCAACGGCTCGAACTCTCGCACGAAATCTCCCGTTTGCGTGCTGTACACCCTTATGACATTCTTCCACACTATGAACAGAGTTCTGAGAAAATATCCTCGTGTTACGCAATAATACTAATATGTACCATGTATATTTAATGAATCGATCGAAAGGCGAAGAAACTTACTCTCCGTCACTGGAAAACAGTGGACGTTGATCAATTATACTTCCACCGCCTTTTCTTTTTACAATCAAATCATCCTTATCAGCGTGCACAAATTCCATTTTTCTTCTTCTTCTTCTATATTTCTCGGTGAATTTCCGTCCTATTCAAGACGTTTTCCTGTTTCATAAGCCTGACTCGTATAAGGCCCTGCGCACAATAGAAAAAATATTAGGAATAAGAATTATTTTAAAATAATAAAATCGAAAAAACTCTGATATAAAAATACAAATTCGAGTATAAAGGACTAGTAAGGGCTAATAAGGTAGTAAGAGTCCTTTATACCCGAATTTGTATTTTTATATATCAGAGTTTTTCCGATTTTATTATTTTAAAATAATTCTTATTCCTAATATTTAATATTTTTTCTATTGTGCGCAGGGCCTAAGAATTTATGAGATTTATTTATTCAAATTATTAAAATTTTGTTTATTGCAATGAAAGTAAGAATGAAATTAGTAATTTATCGTATATTTATACGGGAAGATTTAAAATAATAAGAATAAAGAAATTTCAAAAAAATATATAGAGTAAAGTATAGGTGAGATAAACTAAAATTGAATTGTAAATATACGTGGTTACAGAGTTGAATATTTAAAGCCGTCAACACGTAAATCGCAGAGTGCGATACACAAGAATATTCCTTTGTCAAAAATTATATTTCATCTCAAGCATAGAATACGGGAAAGATGGAAAATTTTAATTTAATTCACATAAAAAAAGCATGAGAATGAAGCCGATTTATATTGCGGAGACGTCGAATCTGCATATACCTATTAATAAGACGATTAAGGCCGCGCGAGAATACAGAGACGTACGTTCTCTTTTCTTTTTTAATTGAAAAGTGTCTTCAATTTGTCGAAATTATACTTTTTTTCTCTTTTCGTTCAAGAATATTTCTAACCTTTTGGAATTGCAGCGCCTGCACCACATTTCTGCCTGCACATTTGCCTTTTGAAAACTGCGTTCGAAAATCTAGTCGTTATACGAAGAAAGAAGAGAGAAGAGAGAGATTTCCGAACGCCGAGCTATGCTGCGTCTTTATTGGTTGTCGCTTCGCGTCGCCGATTGGCCAACTCCAAATCGGACTCTCCGATTGGTCGGTCGTCGCTGGTTACCCTAGGCACCGATCGATACGATTGGTCTGCGGCCATTTGCGATCAAGTGGAGTGAGACCAAGTTCTTCCGAACGTCACACTTCGTGATCGAAAGCCTCCGTCCAGCCTCGTCAGCTGCCGAGCTGCCCACGGTTTGCATCAATTTTCCGTTTGTTTCGTCGAGTTGCGCGCGAATATTCGTCGATATATATATAAACGGGGAAGCGTCAGTCCCAATTTATTTCGACTCGACGACGTGATGCGGTACATTCCGCTTCTTGTCCTGCGTTCTTAACTGCACGAGTGTACGAGCGGTGTTAGATGACCATTATCGAAGGGAGAACGTGTTGACGCTGTAACGATACAATGTCATTATTCAACAAGCCGAAACGAAATATACGCCGACGTCCCTTCAACGATGAGGATGAAGATAATGAGAACAGAATGGAGGTGGAGGACGCGCAGCCTGTCAAAATTAAGACGAAGAAGAAGGATAAGCCAAAGCAGACGCTCCTGAGTTTCGGAGAGGAGCTGGAACAAGGTGTATATACACATACACGCGTCGCTCGCGCATAAACGTGCACAATTTATTGTCTATATGATTAAATTATCTGTTTTTGGTTAAAAAAGATATAATATGACTTGTATGTGGATTAAGGTTTTACAGGGGTGTCTTGGTAACAGGGACAAAGACGATACTTTGATATTATATATACTTTGTTTTAATATGTAGAGCTAGTAGACGCTGTTTCTGCCAAATCTATTACCAAATGTTGTACGATAAAGAGATATTTTGATTGAAAATTGAAAATTGTAATGAATTGCAGGGGACGATGGAGAAGTTTTTATAGTCAAGAAATCGTCGAGGAGCAAAAAGCTAGCAAAACAGCTAGATCACGAGAGGAGGAAAAAGAAAGGTGAAGAGAAAATGCAAGCGGACACTGAGCAAGCGAATAAATCCATTAAGCAGGAAAAAGATTTAGAGATAAAGACAGATGATCTAGTAGTAAGCTATCTCTATGATGTTTTATTATTATTAGCATTTCTTCAATTTAAGTAACTTATCATTTAATATATAGAAGATGTTTTTTTTACATCTCTCTTCCTAATATATTGACTAATGTTTCAAGATTTGGAACAACTGTGGGAGTACAGCGAGAAGACACATTTATAATTTAAATGTCATTTTTCACACAATGTGTTTTGTGTTTATAAATTAACGCCTATATCGAAAGCATTTCACTCGCAGATTCAAATGTTCTTCTTTTTCTTTAAATTGTTAAATTTAGACAAATACAAATTTGCACATTATAATCACTTGAAATATCATATTACTTTCTACAATGTTTTTCTGTCTTATCGATTACGTATATTAGTAAAAAAAATACATGTCCATGTTATAAAGATTTTGTTCCAAGTGCTCCTTGAATTATATGATCTTGATTCTTTATTATCTATCTTGAGTGTCGATATGTTCACAATCTCATCTTGCAGTAAGCTGATTTTTATTATAAATTAACATAATTTTTGATGTGAATATTTTTCTATCTTAAATTATCGTGTTATTTTGCTATGTTACTGAAAATACACTTACATTAATTTCGGAATAATGTATATTAAAATTGTACTTTGTAAATCTCTTTTCTCTTTTCATAGAAAATACTTAACGTGTGATATATTTTTACAAATTTTGTGAATTTTGTCCCCTATGTGATACTGTGCATCTTTACTAAATGATGAATAATCTTCATTGCTAGGTTAAAATAAAAAACACAGGACCCCTGATTTTGAACGGTCGTGCTGCATTGGCAGCAGGAAAGGATGACTATACATCGGATGAAGAGGAAGATGAGTCTTGCTGTCACAAATTTCGGAAAAATACAGATAAAGCTGAAACTGTTAAAATACTACTTGAAAGTACGTAATTTTTTATTATTTATATAAGTTAAGTCTAAATATAAATATTTTTACATGTCCATTTCCAGCATTTAAATTAAATGGAACATTTTAGATGAAGCTGAAATAGAAAGAAAAGCATTTTGCTTTACATTTTGTTTTCAGATATTAAAACTAAATGGTATTATAAATAAAACATATAATGTTATAAAATTATTGGCAATTATTTTGATTTGATAGTAAGGTATTTTTGTATTTCTTATAAGTGTGATAACATTATAACTGTTAATATTATTTAGGTGGTTGTATACCTGATGCAGCTATGATCCATGCAGCAAGAAAGCGTAGACAGAAAGCAAGAGAATTGGGAACTGATTACATTCCTATTGAAGAACAGAGGTACATTTTCTTGTTAAAATTATTAAAAATTATTTAATAAATGCAAAAATAATATATACATCTTGTGTTGTATTAGTGATATATTTATTAATAATATTATTTGTAACAAATTCATATCTGTAGCGATGACAAGGGCAAGTCCAGACTAATACGAGAGGAAGATCACGATCGAAGTGACGATGACGATTCTCAAGACCGACTTGATATGACTGTCAATACAGAAGCACGTGATAAAGAAAAGAGGAGAGAGGCATTCCTTGCTTCTCAAGCTTCAGTAAAATGTGAGTCTTTAGTTATAATATTTATCAAAGCAATTATCTTTCAGATAATAGTTAAGTAATAGAATTTATAGAACGCGTTTTAATTTAGTTTCAGATAACGAAAGTGAGCACGAAAATGAAGAAGAAGAGTGGGAAGCTCAACAGATACGAAAGGGTGTAACCGGCGCTCAGGTAAAAGCACAGTTTAGTACAAAATGCGCCGAGATTTATTACAAAAAAAAAAAATTTACACAAAATTTTTTATGATCTGCAGATTGCAGCGGCACAGCAGGATTCTATGTTACAACAACAATATACGATGGGTATGAATGTTAATCAGATGATAGGATCTGGTGTATCTTTGGAAATGGTATTAATGCCTGCACCGCCACCACCTCCGTCCATTCAACCACCAGATCCGACAAAGATCGTACCTCTTACACCGCAAGAAGTTGTGAGCAGGATGCGCACAAGGTTTTATATATTTTATATAAGATTAATATTATATATTTTGTGTGTGTGTGTGTGTGTGTGTGTGTGTGTGTGTGTGTGTGTGTGTGTGTATATATATTAGGATTTATGTATAAAAAAAAAAGAGAAAATTAAATTTATAAAGTCAGTTTATATTTAGATAGCACACTATTGTTACTTAAAGGTTGGACAGTTTGAAAGAGGTGCATAGACGACATCAGCAAGATCAGGAACGTTTAGAAGAAGAATTACAGCAAACTATGAAAGAATTGGACGAGGGCGAAATCCGTACACCGCATTACGCACAACGCTTCAGATATTACCAAGAGTTGCGTGGGTATGTCACTGACTTGGTAGAGTGTCTTGATGAGAAGGTGGGTTGATACGCTGTCACGTTTGATTTATGTGCACTGGGGTTTATCGTACAGTATGTGCGGCTGGCAGAGATTCTCCAGCTCCAGTAAAGTATCAGCAATCTTAATTAACCATTTAAAATTTCATTGACTGAGTTTATTATGCAAAATCTCGCTATAAAAACTCATATAATACCTCATATTTATAAAAGAATTGGCCAAATCAGATTTGATTTGACATAATAATAGAAAAATTACCATACTTTCAACATGCTTATTATAAGAATATGTATATATTACATCATATCATCATAAACATAAAATATGTAAAGTGTAGGAATTTATGATCTTTTTGCTTCTTTGATATTGTAATTCAATTTGGCTGCAACAATTCAAAAGATTCAAACTATATTATTTGAAGAAAATAAACGATACTTGTTTAATTGTTCTTTAGACTGCATAAATGTTATATCGCGCGAGTATTATCATTTTACTTTGAATTAAATTTAGATGAAGCCAAAATAAACTTGATTAGCATAATTTTTCACAATTATTTCCGCAAAACATTTTGGTATAAATGAAACGATAGAGTAATAAAATCTTTTCAAGTAATTTTATTAGTGGCGCTAAATTAAAGAGGATATGCATATGTAAAATGTTTCTATTGCCGGGGGTCATTATCTTCTCTGTATTATATATTACTTTCACATATAAAAATATTATATGAAGATAAAATTTATTATAAGAGTAATTAATATAAATTAACTTAATTGTGGTAAGTAAATGAATGCCTACCATAATTTTTGTCATTGTAATATATAAACAATACATAAACAATGATGAACGAGTCTTTAAAATAATTTATAAAATTGCTGATCAAGATAAAAAAAAGAGTTAATATTTTTCAAATTTATTATCTATTTTTGTATTATGAAATCATTAAATATTAATTTTGAGTAATGGAATATATTCACATTGTGAATTTACTTAAACACATAATTCTTTTGTTAGCTTCCCTTGGTTATCGAGTTGGAGCAACGCTGGTTAGATTTGTACGGTGATCGCTCGACCGAATTGATGGAACGGAGACGACAGGACACGAGGGATCAGGCGGAAGAAATAACTGCAGCAAGTAAGTAAACATATTTTAATGCTAATCAATTTTTTATTTTTAATTGATTCTTTTATTTTTATATTCGATTTAAGTCAATATTCAAAAAATTTTACACAAAAATTCTACAATTTTTTTTCATTTTATAGGAGGCCAGGCCATGAGAAGAGGACCGGAAGTAGAAGCTCACGTACGACGAGCTACAGAGAGAGAAGGTAGAAGAGCCCGTCGCAGAAGAGCGAGAGAATTAGCTTCAAATATGCCAAAACATATCGATGGCATGTCCAGTGACGATGAAGTTACTGAACAACAAAATCTTGCATTTAAACAAACAAAAGGTAGATTTAGTGATAGATTTTACAAAATTTTGGGATTTTTCCGTTAAAATTATTTTATTTACGTTTTTAACATTTTCTTATATTATACATTTTTTCACTTTATTTCAGACGAAATTGATAATGATTGTAAAAATATATTTTCCGATGTCATGGAGGAATATTGTACAGTACGTGGTATACTTTCAAAATTCGAATCGTGGAGAGAGACTGACATAGATGCCTACACAGAAGCTTATGTGTCATTGTGTTTACCCAAGATTATTTCACCAATCATCAGATTACAATTAGTTACTTGGAATCCAATCATGGTAATTTATTCATTTTACTCGACAGGAAGTAACATTATTGATATTTATAATAAATTTTTTCGGACTTCTCGTAGGAAAGCGCTGATGTAGAGAGGACCAAATGGTACAATATATTACTTCTATACGCCTTAGATAGTAAAGAAACAGAGGAGTCACTGAAACGAGATCCGGATGTTAGATTAATACCATCTGCAATTGAGAAGATTGTAATACCAAAACTGACATGTAAGGATTATTCTTTTTATAATACTACTATTTATGAAGTCGCATGCATTAGGAATAAAATAATTCTACTTTTAATATCTTTAATATTTTATAATTTTTTTAGCTATTATCGAAAAAATATGGGATCCAATGTCAACATCTCAAACGTTACGTCTTGTAGGAGCTATAAACCGTTTCATCAAGGAATATCCGAATTTAAATGATACGAGCAAACAATTGGAAATTCTATTTAATGCTATTTTAGATAAAATTAAGGCTGCCGTTGAGAACGATGTTTTCATACCCATCTTTCCAAAACAGTCAGTATATTTTGTATATATATTATATATAAAATTAAGTTAATATTTTTCATAATTATATCTTTTCACTAACTTTGACACAAATTGCCATTCTAGAGTTTTGGATACAAAACATCAATTTTTCCAAAGACAATTTGCAATGGCCGTCAAATTGCTACGTAATTTACTAAGTTGGCAAGGTCTTCTTGGAGATATGCAGTTAAAAAACTTGGCGTTAGGTTCCCTTTTGAATCGTTACCTTTTGGCTGGATTAAGAGTTTCTTCTCCAACTGATGCTTTATTTAAAGCAAACATGGTAATATATTTGACATATATATGTTTAAAATAAATATATATAGAATTACGAATTATTATGTTAAACGACAAGTTTACATTAATACTTTATATGTCAATTCTAACGAATAAAATCAATGAATATAGATTATGAATACACTACCAAGAGCGTGGCTACAAGGGGAAACTATAGAACATCTCAGAATGTTTGCCGCCCTCATTCAACAGCTTAGCGAACAGTTGGATCAAGCAAATCCTGCACATAAGTAAGTGTTTATTAATAATATTTTTCTGCGATTGACGACGCAGTTTTTCGTGTTGTGAGTTGTGAATCGCCTAAAATATAGCGTCTAAAGCAAGGTTCGCATTGTTGCAGTGAAGCCTGGGAATACGCCAAGTCCATCTTGAAAATAATTAAGCCACTATAATATATTAATTATATTATGTATGTGTCGGTAATGTTTTGTCGAATTTCTTGCTTTAGACCATTAATATGCTTGTTAATAGTTTTATACATATAATGCAGCATAATGCAGATCTTGTACATGATGCATTGAAGTAAATTTTCAAATGTATAATATATGAGGAGATTCAATTTTGTATAGTAATAAACTATAAATGAGAGATAACTTAATGACATGATACATTTCCCAAATATGATTGTATATAAGTCATAAGTGGAAAATAAATTTGTAAATAGCATTTAAGCATAAAGTCTTACCTTTAAGAAATTATCTCGCATTCATCGTAATTAGAATACATTAAAAGAATTGTGGATGGTTGCATATATTAATATTATAAAAATGACACAATAAATATGTATACATTTGTATACATATGTATGCATATGTACATATTTTATAATGGAACTAGTCTATTTAATTAATTAAAACATGTATTTTCATTGTAACGTTCTTTATAGAACAAATACTTTAATTTCGAAAGATATAATTTAATGAAATTCATAATATATAATATATGTATATAAAGACGATAAATATCATTTGAACGTATCAATCGCTTGAACGCGCATTTTCACTAATTTTCTGAACATAAAATAAAAAAGAAAGAAATTATTAAATATTTTTCTAGTCTCAGAAAAAAACATCGTTTTATACTTTTCGGATATTTTTCGGACTCTTGTGTTACTTGAATTAATTATATAAATTTTATATAAATTACTTCTACTACAAAATAATATATATAAAAAATATTATACGTAAATAAGATATAAATATATTTTCTATGCTGTTTTGTGTTGTGTGAGAGAAAAAAAAGAAGGACCAGTGATAAAATATATAATATTCGTGCGAGCCACATATACATATTTGATTAAAGATAATATATAGCAGTGTAATTGATATTTATATACACACAAATAAACATGTGTGTATTCGTAGGTCACAAGATAAAAACTGGTAAGGGTCATTCTTTGACTTGCATGAAGTCAGTTTACTTTTGAACAACTACGATCAACTACATCATGCGATTCACGGGTATACGTCTATATTATTTTTTATATTTATATATTATAGTGTTTTCTTTGAAAAAAACAAAGGAATGATCGAAATCTATTATTGCAAGCGAAATATATTTATCATTATAGTTTTAATAATATATTGTTAATATAGAAAAATATCACAGTCTACGCATTCTTCTCCATATGTTAATTAATTTTTGTGTTAATTAATTTTTGCATGCATTCTTTATCGAAGAATAGAAAATGATAATTTTTTGAATGTATGTGCAAGAGTGAAGAAGATGTGTGAAGAAGAAAGTCTTGTTTTTCAGATCCTAATTTTATATCCAGACTAGAGCAAGGAATAGGAACAACGCTATTCATACTCTTATTTTTAATCAATGGAAATATCGCGCAGAGTTTATTTAGGTCCGGCAAAGAATACGTATATTCTTATAACGCTACGTCGAATACCGGAGTGTTGGTGCCCTCCAATGCAGCTTCTTCTTGGAATCTCAACGGCGAGCTTGTGATACAGGCGGAAGATTATTTTGTCACAATACAGGTATAAAAAAAAATATTAACATACAATTTTTTCTACACTCTCTTATATTTTTTTCCATTACAAGAAGTATATATCTTTTTTCTAAATTATTTTATCATGTTATGTGTATATAATTTGATGTTAATATATTCCTGTTTTTTTTTTTTTTTTTTTTCTTAGCTACGATTGTTGAAGACGAGAATGTGGAATGGAAACGTAAAGGAGCCGAGCGAAAATATTGATATCTATGATAACGCTGTAGAACTTTTGAAGCCTTTCCGAGTGTCGTACAACAAAGGGCTTATCGAGAACTTTAGCATCGAAACGGAAGAGATATGGGCGACGAATATAAAACGTAGCATAGCTGGAATTTTACAGTTGGATCTTCCTAAGTTGGAGAAGGAAGTTGCGTTTCATTCTAGCGAGGTAAGTCATTATGAGCGTTTGAATAAACGTGCACACAGAAATATATGTATTTATATGTATTTAACAAAAATATAATTTACAGATTAACCATTATGGAAAGTGTAATATCGATTATGTTGTAAGCCCGGAGGGAGATACTCAGCGTTTGGTAAGGAAATCGTTAGATCCTCGGATGTGTACTAGGCATCCATCTCGTAATTGGTCCAATGTTCCTAAAATACAGTGTACTGATGAAGATCAGGTACGTTATCGTATTGAAATATTCCATTTATCTATTTGATTGACGTAGAGAGTTTATCAAGTTATATTACAATATATAATACACTCATTGTCAGTCAAAAAAGTGATATCGAGATAATTATGATATCTATATGATAATTATGATAATTATGATATCAAGATATTTCGAAAACGAAAATGAAGCTTTTAAAGTCTGTATTTTGAGAAAATTTTAATGTTGATTACAGAGATGATCAGTTTTCCAATAGCGGATGACAAAGTAAAAACCTGCAAACTTGATTAATAGAAAGTCCACTTTCCTAAGTTGCATGAAGTAATCAATTGATGTAGTTCAATGAGGTAAAAAGCATATAAAGGTTTAAACTTTACACTTTAAAGCACTTTAGCGGAAGTTGATACGATAATTTTTCGATGAGTTATGTCAATATGAAAAAGTAGGTTTTTTAACGATTGTAATCAATGCTCTTATTTCTGTTTGATCTGTTTATTCTATGCTTTTTCAAGAACTTCTCCAACTTTTCGAGACATTTTACAGCGGTTCAAATTGATAACAGCGACAAACATTTCAATTATCATAACTTATCGTATTTACTTCCGCAAAAGCACATTTTAAAGGGAAAAGTTTAATCTTTTTATCCTTTCATGAACTACATCAACATTCACTCTGCAACTCAGGAAGTTGGATTTTTTATAAATCAATTTTGCAGATGTTTACTGTATCATTAGAAAACTGATCATCCTATGTAATCAACATTAAAATTTTCTCAAAATACAGACTTCAAACTTTATTTTCGTTTTCGAAGCATCACCATTATAATAATTATGATCTGCGTTATTATAAACATTTAAAGTTTCACAAGTTTTTTCTATATTTTCACTGTACAATTTTTTTTGACGAGTGTATATATGTTATATATAATATATTCTCTAACACCCAACTTTTAGAATCCTGTCCTGAAGGGTAGCGAAAGAATATATAAATTGAAAACCGATGGACACATTCACGATATTCTTTCCGTTAACACATTCGGGAATATCTATGTACAACCCTTTCAAAGCATGGGTCAGGCACATTATCATTTTGTTCAGTATGTTCCACAAGTTTCTTAAATGTTACATATAGTTGTATTACTTAATATTTATTATTTTAAATAAAAATATAAAAAAAACATCTTTATATCATCATAAGAGAGATAATAATAATATTTGAATTAATACTCGTATTATCGCATTTCTGAGAAATAAATTATAATTATCGCTTTTCTCTCGATGCTAATGAAATAACATTATTTTATCCTATACAGGCAAACTATTGAATTATCTTCAATGAAAGATATAACGAATAAGATAGTTACGAATAATTTACAAACTACTGTTCTTCTACATGAGCTACCTGAAGCAGATCTCACACAAGGCAGAAGTACTCCGGACAAACATTTTATTTTTAAATCTGTAAGTTTATAGATTTTTTATTCTTTTTTTGTTTTGCTCCTTAATTATAGTAAAATATCTATCAATTATGTCACAGATAAGTCGATTATTGGACCGTTTGAGTCAGAGGCTTGAAAATCCCGGTTTGGATACCGAGATCCATAATCTGCACAATACAACGATATCCGTACTTCTCTACTATCTCGATATGTTAGATCGCGTTGATCTGGGAAAAGCCTATAATCGCATCTCGGGAACTAGTTATAAAGAGGAAACGATACGGTATCTACATTGATTATTAATTATTAAAATTATTAATTATTAAATTATTATATTATATAAATTATTACTTTTATGCTTTATTCTAGGAATATGTTTCTCGAGGCGCTGCCGCAAGTTGGGAGTAGAGAATCCGCTCTCTTCATACTAGATCTTATTCGGGAAAATAAGGTATCCGATGTATCTGCGATTCAGCTTCTCATGCGGTTACCATTTCACTTGAGAAGACCGGACGCCGAATTGCTGGCCAATCTACAACCACTTCTTACGTTGCCGAGCAAGATCTCCGCGGAAGTTCGAAACACCGCGATTCTCACATTCGGAACGCTGATATACAAATCCTGTTTTGTGTCTTGTCCGTACGACATATTGGATTATTACGTGCGCCTCTATCTCGACAAATTTACAGGTATATATAAAGTGTGTTAAAACAACCGAATATTCTTTCGATAGCAGATTGTATAAGATTTACACTGTCGGCCAAAAGTTTGGATACACTTGTCTATATATTTATATAATTTGTATTTAACAGAATTCCCCTAACTCTCCAGGAAGCTTTTTTGTTATGAATCAATTAGTCTAGTCATAACTTATATTAAATATTATATTAAATCTTTCCGATCTCTAATAAAAGAATTCACAGAAATATCAAGAGTGGGTATAATCATTTACTTCTGCGCTCTTTCAAGAATGGATAGGATATAAATATTTACTGTTATCATTAATAAATTAGTAGGAAGAATGGCACAACTTGTTAAAATGATCACTAAAATCAAAGATGCATTTTTTCATAAAAGAAAAAGTTTAACAGTTCTTTGTTAAAGGTGTGTTGAAAGATTGAAGTTAACGTTATTTTACTTGAATTTTCTATAGTTTTTGTATTATAAAATAATAATAATCATTTAATAAGTGATTAATAAATATTATAAAAATAAATATTGTAAAAGAATAATTATTTACTTTTAATGTAACTACAAACTACATCAATAAAAGTAGATTTTTTATAATATCTATTCTATTATAATGATGCATCCAAACTTTTGGTCGGCAGTGTATATACAAAATATATATGTATCTATTAAAGTTTCCACATTATCCAGAATTATACTATATTATATTATATTTTATATATATACATATTTTACTATATTTATTTATTTTTTTTTACAGAAAGTACCCAACACGAACAAAAGATGGTCTGGCTGCAAGGCTTGGCAAACATACAACTTGGTAAAGTCGTTGAGTTTCTAGAGCCAATAGCTAGCGGTAACAATCCTGAATTGCGGCATTTTCGGGCACTCGCAGCTTGGGCCTCTGTGTCTACAGCACCGTTGAGACCCGACGTGGTGAGCGATTTTTAATTAAGCAATCTTTGTTGCATGAATTTGACGTATCAGAATCAAGCACATTCTTATTCGTCACCGTGATATGTTTGATTATATGTAGCAATATATTCTGTGCAGATTTATCCTGTGTATTGGCCAATTTTGGTCAACAGAACCGAGGACTTGGAGATGAGAATCGCTGCGTTAACTTTGCTCATCATATCCAATCCTACACCTAATAGATTAATATCCCTGTACTGGTACATGCAAAACGAGCCCAACCAGCACTTGTACAATTACTTTTATACAACGTTAAAATCTATGGAACGTACCACGGATCCTTGTTACAAGCGCATGTAAATATATACAAACTTATTAATTATAAGCAAAAAAACAAGCAGCAATGTTGTCCGAAATAATTTCTAATAATTAATTTCTGTATCATTTTGTATTTGTAGATTATAAAACATTTAAATCAAATGCAAACTTTTAAAATTTATATTATATTTCTACTATCTAAACAGTATAATTTATATTGTTCAAGTATGTGACATTGTTATTATTTTTCATTAATCTATTTAACATGTCATATGCATTTATTCAGACATTTTCGCATCTAGTTTTAATCATTAATTATCACTACTTGGTATTTGCAGAAGCAGAATCGCGGCGCAATTCAGCCGCATCCTTCGAAAACCGTCGAATGGCGAATTACTTATTACCGGTAATTATCTGGTTGATTATCAAGATTCGGCGAGAAGATTTGGCGCCATGTTACACGGTATTATTGTAGCCAATCCTTTTACGAATATTCCTGAAGTAATTTACGTAACTCTAAATAATTATGCCAGTGGGACGCAGATTAACCAGTTATCTGTAAGTATACTTTTCAAATCTAAGAAAATTAATTTTGTGTAATGCGAATGTTAATTGAATTTAATTATCATTTTTTGTTTTACAAAACAAAGTTATACATCAAAGCGAAAGGCGTTTTCCACTCATTAGCGACAATCTCCTTCGATAATCCGACAAACATAAAAGATATTCTCACACAGTTCAAATTTGATGAACGAAAGAAAGATTCCGCGCATTTGGAAATAATTGCGCGCATTCAAGAAAAAACAGTGTTGTGCGTTCACTGGAATGAGACAAAGATAGTTGAGGGATTGAAGTGTAAGAAATGAAAAACTTATATAAGAAAATGCACACAGTTATATATAATAAAATGCTATGCATTTAATTCGTGTATTTATAATTTTTTAGATTTGTCTTCCTTGTTGAATGATTTTTATTATCTGTATTATAATATGGAATTTCACGTCAATCAACAACGTATAAACGTGCCATTGACAATAGAATCGATACAAGCGACCGATCTTGGTACCAACGTTAGACTCGCAATGACGGCAACGTCTTTGTTTTCAATGAGAGGAAATTTTACGCGCGATTTTCCTAAACGAAATAATCACGTTATTTTACGGTAAGGACATATATTTTATATATTTCATTTATTGTATATATTTAATATGTATATTTATCTACAACATTTTATTTTATATAATTACATATATTTGAGTCCCTCTTTTAGTTTTTTTTAATATTCTTCTAAAAACTATTGTATGAAATATTATGGCTTTATGTATGCAGTTATTTATTTATTTTTTTTTTTTAGTACATCTGTTCACGGCATTGAAATAATAGAGAATTACAATCCGTTGGTCGATTTGTGGCATAGTGCTGAAAGGGTTCAGTCATTACATGGATATCTTCCTTTTAACATTACAATCGAATTAAAAGAACGACCATATATTTCATACGATACTTTGGGAGGTATAAATCCCATTTTATCAATAAGTTAGAAATCTATGCGATTTTCATTACATTTATTAATTTTCGCCAACAATTCACTAAAATTGGCTTGTATAAGTCTTAAGTCTTCTTAAACAGTAAAATTTCACATATTTTAGATCTTAAAAGTATTTAAGATTTACAAATGTTTTCTGATTTATATCCCTCGTTTTCATAGTCTTAAAATTAATATATTACAGAACATATTAAGACAGGAATTACAGCACACGTTAAAACGGTTACAAGCATTCGAGGTGCGAATGTTAAATCAAAGTTGGAACGAGCTTGTCGTTCGTGTCCTGCATCGTATACAGTTGTAAAATCGCCTAGCTCTAATTTGCAAGTAAATATCACTTTGAATATGGTATATTTTTTTGTTATTTAAGTTTACAAATGTATAAATTATTTTATTAGTGTTTGTATTAGAGTGTTAATGAATATAATTTTTTCACATTCTTTTTCCTTTTTTTTTCTATAGACAATGAATATTCTCAACGTTGAACTTCCTGAATTAGGTGGTCGGCTAAAAGCGAAAATATTTGATTGCGAAACGATGCACGAAACATTGATCAATGACATTTTGTCTTCTCATCAAAGTAATTATCAGTAAGTAATATATATTTATGTATTTTTATTCATATTTATATCTACTATATTAATACAAAGTGATATAATTATATCATAAATAATATAATTCATATTTACTATAATAATAAAATGTTATAATTTATCACTGATACATTGTGAAATGAATTTTAAATCAATTACGTTGATTTTCTCGATTACATAGAACCTGGCCAAGTATGAAATTTGTTTTACTCGGACTACACGTGTTGGATTACCTCACTTACATGCCACCAAGTGGCAGCTGTGGATTGGCTACTTATATCGAGGCAGTTAAATCGACACCATCGCAGGTTACTTATAATTAAATTTACTTAGTGATAATTATAATATTTATTATATATCTATTATATTATTTATATATTTTTTTTTATTAGACAAAATTGGATTACACGCTAACTGAAGATCGCCATATTTTATCCTTGACACACCAAGACTTACAATCTTCGCAAATTCTTCATCAATGGTACTTTGCTGTGTTATATGAAAGCACCGGCTGGCTGTCGGATGTACTTAAACTAAAAATGCACAAGATCGTTCCTGGTGCACCCATATTTAAGGTAAATTTAAAGATCTTTGACAACAAAGTTGAGATGCATTACTGAGAAATTAAGATTTATTGATTGCTTTTAGCTTTGTGCAGAGGTTGAGAGACACGTGCCATGGCAATGGGAGTTTTTGAGCAATGAACCGAGCGACTTATCTCGTATTAAATTAAATATCGTCTGGGGATTGTCTGATTCTGCGAAAGGAAAATGTAGCGGATCTTCTATATCGATGAACTTAATTGGTGAAATTAGTAGCAAGCAGATAGAGGAAAGCAAAGAAGCGAGCTGGTCTTATGGCGAATGTAAGAAGGAATCTACTGGAAAAACATTCATTCCTTACACGAGGTCTTGTTACGAAGCGTCGAGAGAATTGTCGACCTTACGGAAATATACGATCTTGGCGCGATATGAAAATGTAAGTAAAAAAAGACGAAGTATATGAACCCCTGTGAAAAAACGCGCAAGTTAGAATAACGATATTTTTCTTGTGTATGTGAAAACAACAGTTACCGGAGAGTTTGTCCAAGTTAGTCTGGAAGATGTACGCCTTCTATGATCTGATCGGCGGAAATAGCACCAATGCGAGAAAGTCCGATGAGATTGCGATAACCGCACTATTCCCAAAAGAATCAAATGTTGGCGAACTGCAACTCAACAGAGATAAAGTTGCCATCGAATATAATTCGCGCTACATCGAGCCTTTCCTTACACGAACAAGAATTCATAATTATATGGAAATGCTCTTAGTCAAAATGTTTTCTAGTAAGTAATTATATTAATCACACAGTAATCATCAATAGATTTCACTGATTATTCTAAATTTAGAATAATTTCAACTGTAACAATGTACATTTTTTTCCAAGAATTAGAAATTTTTAAAATTAATATTTTGTACTTTCATAGGTACATGTGTCATAACGCCAGATTCCATAAAATCCGCATACAACGTGGATTATACCTTCGCTAAAAATAACGAAGTGATATTACTCGGACAATGCTACGACGAGAATCCTAGACTCGCGTTAACCGCAGCCAATGGTATGCATGGAATCAACGTTAATTTGACTGATGAGTCGGAAACTACGCAGATTGTAGCCGGCATGGATAGGGGAGCCCTATATAATGCTACATCATCTATAAAATTGCAATCTGATCATGTATTTCATAAAGTAGGAAGTAAAATGTAAGTAAAGAAAATAACTTCTAATAATGTAGAAAAATCCAAACTCAAATCCATAATTTGTAAGATTTATCTTAGATGTGTGTGAACGCGAATTTATATTTACAATGGATCTTACAAATTATAGAATTATATATTTTGCTTTTCAAGTATGGTATTAAAAAAAGATATTAATCGTGTGTAGGATCAAAACGAGCGACAAGACGATTGATATTCTGCTACCTAATATTTTGCTGTTCATACATTGGACGCGAGAGCAAATTTTACTTTTCTTCCCCAATCATGTGCTAGACTTCAGTTGTGGAATATGCACGCTTGACCATTCCAATGTCGACGGATTATACGAGAAATTGATTTAATATTCAAAATATGAGTGCATATATTACAAATATGGTATATATATGTATGTATAAAACGGGACACGTTGACAATTTTTATTAATATTCGATATTAATTAATATCCATAGAAAATTAATGTTAAATATCGCGAAATAAAATACAATAGTTGTTTTTTATTTGTTTTTTTATTATTTAATATATATCTAAATGGTACAATGTATACAAGGAGAGGATATCTATACAATTATTATTATGGCTGGGATTTTCGTCAAAATCGATCAGTACCTGAAATTTCTATGCGTTAATCTTACTATTATTAATAAACTGATTGCTAATTGCTTGATAACAAAAAGCTAAAAATCCGAACCATACGCACGCATAATTATATGTTATTACAATATTTCATTTTTTTTTCTATCATAAAATACAAACTTTAGCAAAGAATGAGACCAGATTTAATACATTAAACGATAACTAAATCTTTAAAGTTTTAGATTTTAATTAATTTTACTACCCTTAGAGAGAGTTATTAAAAAAATAATGCTATAAGAATTCTAAGATAATAGAAGAGAGTTTTACAAAAGTGAGTATAATAATTTATTTATTATAAACCTTAATCATTAAAAAATTATGTTAAATTATATATATATATGCAAATACATTATACTATTTTATATATATATATATATTACATAAGTGATGTTGACAATTACTCAGCACAACAGATTTTTTTTTCTTATCTCATTTTTTAATCCTAATCTATTTCAGACTTTTATTTTATCCACAATAAGAATATAAACGAAAATGTATATAAAAATCACTTTAAACTTTATTTAAATATAATATATATATATATATTTTTATTGAAAAAAATATATACATATATATATATGTATATGAACATACGTATATATACGAATAAGAATGAAAAAGTGTTTTTTCTTTTAATTTCTTCCCAAAATAGCTCATTGTTTATCTTTTTGTCCGCAAAATTATTTGTTCATATATATATTTAAATTATATGCTTAATTTTTCAGTAGTGTTTCACACAATTTTTGTTTTTTTTTAATTATATTCTTATTGTATACAGAAATTGCGATATGTAAAAGATGAAAAAAGATATTTATTAAGATAATTTATTTGACTACATATCAAGATTTAAAAAAATGTTATTAGCTTAAAAAAAATAGCTCTTTTTTTATTCGTAAGATCACTTAGTCATTTTTAAGGCACGTATCTAGATGTTGGTTCATAAGGTTTTCCGATATTATCTGCATACATACTGGACAGGGATATCTACTCTCCATAGAATTGTTTTCTACAGGCATATCATCATCATTTTTATCATTCTCATCGTCTATTATCATTGTGTCGTCATTAAAAACACTTCCAATGCATTCTTCGAGATGCTCATTTAATGATATCTCAGGTGGTATCTGTGCGTTGCAAACTAAACATTTCTGTTTGAGATCCATTGCATTGCCTTCATCAGTGTTAGTATTTGCATGAGATTGTTCTTCTGGTGTTTCACTGATTACGGAATGACTTTCAATGACTACAGAATCATCTAGATCATAGATAGAACTGGAGAAACTATTTATACTGATTATACTATCATCAAATGATACACGAGAAGTAGAGGGAATGGCAGCTTTACGAATTGTATCTGCTTCTAACAAACATTCATCAAGATGCTGATTAATATCTGCAGGTGAAAATATTCTGTTACAGACAGGACAGTTAACAGATTCAGCCGTCTCGTCTGGATTGTCTAATCTTGCACGTTTATTAGAAATGGTGTTTGCATCGATATTTTGTTCCACTGTTGATGTAGGAAACGTTCGAATAGGCAGCATTAATTCCTCGTTATTATTATTATTATTTATATTGTTATTAATTTCGTCAATCAACGTGTTATCATTTATTAGGCATGTATCTACGTGTCTGTATATATTTTCTAAAGTCATAGGTACGTTACATGTAGGACAAGGTATGGAATTATTTCTTGGTTGACCTAGATTTAAGATTGAATTATTGGCAGATCTCTCTTGTCTCACAGCTGATGATGATTCTAATGAATTTCTCCTAGTTGATTCACGCCGGTGATGTTCGTCGCGCCAGTGTACAGTATCGTCTACTTGCATAAATTTAGTCAACAGTTTACTCTGACCGCTGTTGCTACCTCCCAAAACACCAGAACATGAAAATGTGCGATTCTTAGAAATGCTCTTTGAAGTATCCTTTTCTACTTTTCCACTTGGGCCACTGGTGGCCCAGCCATGTATATTATTACTAGAGCCACCTAATTTTTTCATTCCTAATGACGAATCTGGAGTATTTTTCTCATTCACAGCACGAAATGAATTTGTACCACCATTATTATCTCTACTAGTACTAGGGTTATCGTTGTTTCTTTGAGTGAGTATTTTAGAGTCACTATGAGGAAGAGAAACTTTTGAAGATGAAGGTTTAGCTGCTGCATCTATCCCTAGAGTATTCTTTGATATCCAGTCAGTGATAGATCTATTTGGCCTCCGATCTTTCGATTTTAATTTATCATTTTGCTTTGAATGCGATTTAAAATCTTTCGGTTCTTTTATCTTTATAAATTCGCCATTGCAATTCCGTTTATGTTGGTCCCACCAGATATCTGATGGACCAGGTGCACGATTCATACTGCGTCGAACTGTACCAAAGAAGGGTGGTTTGTATTGGCAAGGTCCATTACATTTCCACCAATGATTTTGGTGGAACTTTACTTCGTCGTGAAAATTGTGATAAATCTGTAATTCGATATAAAAGAGCTATGTTAGTATAAAAAAAATCACAACAGAAAATCCAACAAAATTATTACAAATATACAAACAAGATTATTTTCAAGTATTTGTTTTTTAAAATCTATTTAACTAAAATCCAATTTAATTAACAAATTTATTTTCATATAATTGATTCAGTTTTTGTGTAAATAAAAATATTAGATTGTTATTATAAATCCTATGAATATATTTGTGTGAAAATTTCACAATGCAAAATAAAATCTTTTTTTATTTTTCTTTTTATATACACAAATTATTATATAAAATTATTTAACGGTTCAATTTTATTAAGATTTAAACTAATTGCAATCATAATATGGATAATTTCAAAAATTATTCGAATTTAATGGCTTGGTTTGTGATAACAGCCATATGTTTCTTAATATCAAAAATAAATATTAAGATGAATAAATTATTAACTCACTGTTATATTGGTTCCCGCTTCTTTATTTATTCTGTGCATATGTTTGCAGAAATTTGGTCCATGACCATCTCTATCACGGTCATTATTTGTTAAGAATAAATATGCATGAATCATCTCGTGCTGCAATTTAATACAATATAAAATATCATTAATATACAAAGTTTCTAAACTTTTTCTAATAATTATATACAGGGTGTATCAGAGCGACTGTATCAGCAGTTTTTTGAGGTAACTACGCATTTTCGTGAAAAATATTTCATACAAAAGTTGTAGGGCTCTAAGTGGCGCATTATATAATAATATTAGTATGACCTTGAATAGCACCGTCAAGGTCACATAAAAATCACTTTGAATTTTTTTAATGGAACCTTCTATTTTCTATTACATATTCTTGTAGCTTACCTCGAGAGCTTTCCAAAACCCTATATATGAGTTATTTTTTATTAAGTACTTTCCGAGTTGTGAGACTTGAAGTTTACAGTATTTTGACATAAAATATAAAATATCTTATGAAACATTCACTTTTCGGTAATCTTACTGTAATACTTTTATGCACAGAATAATGAGACCAATCAATTGGTGTAAAGAAAACACATGGTTGATTTGAAAAAAAAATTGTTGCAAATTGCATACTTTTTTTTAAAACAACTTTTGTATGAAACATTTTTCACGAAAATGCGTAGTTACCTCAAAAAACTGCTAATATGGTCGCTCTGATACACCCTGTATATTAATACTTATATAATTGACAAATATTTACCAATAAAGTTTCAACAAGATCTTTCCTCGGTCTGAGCTTAAGTAATGGTGCACTGAGCGATATGATACATTCTCTATTGCGTGGGTGATAATAGCAAACTCCAGCAGAACTATAAATATATATAATCAGGTATTACATAAACGTTAATATAAACAATAATATTTTATAGTTAAGTATTGTGAGATATTTACCTTGTCATTCTGTTACTCCACTTGACCTGAACAGGAGTCAAAACATTCCAAAAGAAGCGTATATTGAATTGTACAAACATCGTATGAATATTAGGAGTAGGATCGATCAATTCCAATGCTGTGTCAACCAATGATCGTATATAAAAGGTATTCTCCTAGAAATAAATATTTGTTTTCAATTCAATGCGCAAAAAAAAACAAAGAATATTGGTTCTAGAACAAATTTACTTCTTATACAGTCTAGTTATTACTGTTGACCTTAAAATTCTTTAGGGTAAATGTGTAGAATATTTTTTCACAAAATTTATAATATTATATAAGTTTATGATATTAACTTTTTGTATAAATTATGCATGTCTATAATATATATCTATACATGTTCATATCGCTATAAATCAACAGTAACTCATCTTATTGCACGCTATAAAAAATGTGTATATAAAATCTAAAATTGGTGAGCAAGTGAATATTCTATATCTTTACGAATTTTCTTATTCAATTTATACATAAAAGAAATATTTATAAGAGAACAAATTTACAAGCTTCAACACATCCACGTAATAAAACTACATCCATGATGAAAAAATCGTTTAATAATTACCTTTTCCAGATTAATTGCATTTTCTGTTACGCCTAAACAATTAAGTTTTTCATGAACATCATAAGCCATGTGGAAATCTTGGGATGCCATTGTTTTCTCTCGCAGCCTTTGTCCACTTTATTTCACGCGAGAAAAACTGATACTTTTCTACTCTTTCTTTCTCTCTTTTTCTTCGATCTGGTTCATGCAACGTTATTTATTGAAATATCTCATGTATCACACACACACGAAAATAAATGGAGAAATATTTCTATACGTATCCCATAAGATATTTCACACATTCGCACAATATAATTGATTTATTATTTAATTCCGATGATAATTTACGGAATCTTGAAACGACATGAAAGGACAATCACGATAATCGCGTAAGCTAAGCTCACGCGAATAGATATAGAAGGACCGACAGAGAAGAAGGAATGTTGGAAGGTGGAAGAAAGTTCGGCGGGGGGAGGCAAAACACTAGTGTGTTCCGATTCCGGTTTCCGGTGCGACACTTCCGGTTCCGGATTTTTCGCGCATGCGTTCCAGGCTCCAGGTTGAATTATCGAGGTTGCAAAAAAAACTATGCGACAGACAGTCCAACTTATTTTTCGGTAATTATTCAGTTTAGCTGCCTCACGAGATATATCAATAAATTTGCACTCATTCGACGCGTTTTTGCTTAAAATGAAAGAATCTGGCAGAAAAAAGCGTCGCTCTGTCCCGCAAAGCGAAATATTAACAATTAAAGTTGACTACTTTTGGGTTAGGAAATCTGTCATATCGACATGATGAGTACTCTCTACGGTCACATGCGCATGCTCTGTGACCACATGCGCATGCTCTGTGACCACATGCGCATGTGACTGTAGAGAGTACTCATCATGTCGATATGACAGATTTTCTAACCCAAAAGTAGTCAACTTTAATTGTTAATATTTCGCTTTGCGGGACAGAGCTTTTTTCTGCCAGATTCTTTCATTTTAAGCAAAAACGCGTCGAATGAGTGCAAATTTATTGATATATCTCGTGAGGCAGCTAAACTGAATAATTACCTTAATTTTACATTTACATTTTTACATTTACATTTAATTTTACATTTACATTTTTACATTTACGTTTAATTTTACATTTACATTTTTACATTTACATTTTTACATTTACATTTAATTTTACATTTACATTTTTACATTTACATTTAATTTTACATTTACATTTTTACATTTACATTTAATTTTACATTTACATTTAATTTTACATTTACATTTTTACATTTACATTTAATTTTACATTTACATTTTTACATTTACATTTAATTTTACATTTACATTTTTACATTTACATTTAATTTTACATTTACATTTAATTTTACATTTACATTTTTACATTTACATTTATATTTTTACATTTTTACGTTTTTCTTTTTATTTTCGTATTTAAAAAGAGATGACATGCGATTGATATTTTAGAAAAGATAGAAAGAGAA
This sequence comes from Prenolepis imparis, assembly GCF_030444845.1. Lineage (NCBI taxonomy): Eukaryota > Metazoa > Arthropoda > Insecta > Hymenoptera > Formicidae > Prenolepis > Prenolepis imparis. The sequence goes on from NW_028141159.1 coordinate 1,555,306, forward strand.
TATTTTAGAAATGATAGAGAGATAGAATAGAAGTATAATTAGAAAAAAAGTGCTGTACTTTTCACATGGTTACGTGTGATTGCCGGTGTTATTTAAGTATTTCTGTTAGAATTTTCTAAATTTATAAAAATAACAATTCAATATTGATGAATATTGAAGCAATATAGTTCTCAAAGAGAAAATATTTCCTAGAAAGAAATATAAAATCCAAAACTATTTAATATCATTGCGAAGTGAGGTTATTAAATTATCGAGTGATTGCTGCTAGAATTATAAGATTTATTGTTACCATAATTTTATTACGTGATAGGACACTGTTCCTCCTGCTTTCGCATGTAAAAAGCAATTATGGTACGATATTTTCTTAAATTTTCGTACATTGGTACACAATACAGGTATAACACACTCATGTTTACCATAACTTTATATATGACGAGCAAGACGTTCGTTTTTCATTCCTCAAATCTATATATACAATAGTTTTATCATGGAAACGTAATGTGATAATGTTTTCTTAAGGGGTTTGCAGAAACAAACTGGCGATATTTTTGTACGAGACACAGATTCTGTTCAAGGTGCTCTAGAAACCGCTTTATCAACCATTGTACCAAAGTCTCTGGTTAAACCATCTATATGTCTCTCCAGCAGGTAATTTTTTTCTTTATTTTGTATCAATTATTTGTTGTAGTAGTCTCTGCAATTTGCAATATTTACAGATACAATTATATCATAATTAATTTTGCTAATAATTTGTATATTAAAGATTATAAGTATGCGCACAGTTTTATTGTATATAAACTATTTTGTTGGAACTACTTTTTTTTTTAGAGAGAAATGAATATGATGTTTATAATTGATTTAATTATTATTATTCTATTTTGTATCTGTATTTTTTATCAAACTCTCAAAATATATTTTTGTAGAACAGATGTTGGAGTCCATGCTTTGTCCAACTCATGCCATGTGGAACTTAACAACAAATATGATCGAATATACGATACATCAAGTATAAAAAAATATGTTAATCGTTATTTTACCAAATGCGGTCATACCATCAGGTAACAATTCTAAGATTCTTAAATTTTATTGCAATGTTTCACTCATTTGTGAATATATATATTTATTGTATTTATAAAAATTCTTTATAGATTGCTGGATTGTATACCTGTCACATACGATTTTCACGCAAGATATTCATGTAAATCTCGAACATATATATACAGATTTATGATACCTAAAGTACCCGAGGAGCAACGGATATCCCTTGTAGAAATGATACATACTTTTCAATTAAGGTTGTTATATGAAAAAAATAAAAACTAATATACTTTGTTGATAATATTATATATGTTGATAATAATGACGTATGTTTTTTAGAGCATACAATTTCGATATAGATAGAGCGAGACGTGGTATACAATTGTTTATGGGACCAAAGGACTTTACTACGTTTAGTGCAAAAGATTACAAAAAACATACGCACTATATACGTTCCTTACAGTCTTTCACTTTGGAAAAGACGCAGCCTTTAATGCCGATTGATCCGTTGTCCGAAAATTTTACATATTGGCAGTTTACATGTAGCGGAAGATCTTTCTTGTACAATCAGGTAATGAATTTTATTTATAAGCATATTATATTTTATTCATAAATACGTTTAAAAAAAAAAACTATTATAAATGTTACTCTATATATGCAGATCAGACGAATGGTCGGTGCTTTATTTGCATTGGGATTAGGGAAAATAACAGAGAAAGATATTACTGTGATGTTACAAGTTCCTTCTCATTATAATTGGAATCCTCGTGCTACGCCTGCACCAGCAAATGGCTTACATCTGTTGAATGTAGAATACGATCCAGATGAATTAAGACGTTGTACCATAATAGAAGAACAAGAAGAGAAACTGCAGTTGGAACAGCAAGAACAGGAACTAGAATTGGAAGAGCAAAAGCAAAAACTGCAATTGAAAGAATAAAATAAAAAGAAAAATAATTGTTTGAGAAACAATTAGAATATTGTAATAATTGAAAAATATTATTTTATTTTATATAGTGGACGATAGTAAATGAGAGTTTTCTTAACAAAATATATCGTATTTGACATGGTTTCTAATGCAAATATATATGAAAAATAAATTATTAACAAATCTTCGCACGATGGATTTACGAGATCTTATCGCAAAGAAGAAATCATCATTGAAGTCGTGTAAAACGGTAATAACAGATCCGCTTGGCAACAAGTACGAAGTTGAACGTGGCCAGGTTAAAAAATTGGAGAAAAGTCTGCCGTTTGTAGTGGACGAAAGACCTGACTTGCAGGTCGCCGATATAATACCTGGTTTGTATCTTAGCTCTCAAGATCCGGTGGTTTGTAAAGATATATTAAATAAATACGAAATACGGCATATTTTAAGCATAGGCGTTAATATTTCCGAGAGATTCGACGATATTCTGTATCACACCTGTGACTTGTTAGACTTGCCTGAATCGAATATAATACCGTTGTTAAAAAAATGCGTCGATATCATACACGCGACTCGTAAAGAAAACATTCTTGTGCATTGCAACGCTGGTGTTTCTCGCTCTCCTGCTATTGTCATCGCTTATTTAATGATTCGTACAAAACTGTCATATGACGAAGCTTACAATAAAGTAAAAGAAGCGAGAAGTTGCATTAGACCTAATGATGGATTCGTGAAACAATTACGTAGTATTGAAAATACAACCTTTGTCGATGAGTTGTAGGAGTATTCTCTAATACATCTATACTAAAGACAACTTACATTAATATTTATATATGTTGTAAGCATATATTACATGCTATAATATGTGAAATATATCAATATGATAATATTTATCAAATGTTTTAAAAATGTTTACACATTAATATAGACATAATCTTGTCGTAAATGTATTTCACATAATATAGTGTATAATGTGTGTTGCAATTTTAAGAGCTTAAAAATCACACAGAAAGATATACTGTACATATAAGAAATAGATAAATGGATCAATGAATGTAGAATATATTGTTACAATAGAGAATCCATGTGTTATAACATTATTTACTTAAGTGTACAGAGAATAATGTTTAATATATATATAATTACAATATATTTTATAACTCATTAGAAAATTAGATTCATGCACAGCATCTATCAAATTCTTAGCCAAAATTAAGCATATTAAAATTTTTACTAATTCTGGCTTTTTTTTCTTATATTTACCATGCATTGGAGATGACACATAGGTCGCCGTACCAAGTAGATTTATAAAAATTACTGTAAATCTAAAAAATATAAGTGAATTTCTGTATACATGATAATCCTATTATTTCATTCATAATAGTAGTGTATCATTGTACCCGTGGTACCTATTACCTTTCTTTCTCTTCTATTACATATTATATAGAATAATTATTATCAGTATCCATATATACGTGTTTACATGTGATGTGTATATATACAGGCTGTCCCAGAATCACCAGATGATACGAATCAATAAATTTAATAAAAGTGTCACCAATAATTTCAAAATTACAAACTTGAAAATATGTAAAGAGACTTTTTACAAGTAAAACTTAAAATGACCTATAAAGATTTTAATTTATGAAATTTGATTATAATATGTAATATTAAAATTGTGATAAATATAAGTTTTGATAGTTTTGCTAAGAAAGAATAGATTTTAAGTTCCTGAATAAATCTATTCCGAGAGTATCTTCCAGTGATTTTCAGATATCCCGGATAAATGCAATATATATAAATATATATAAATATATATTGCATTTATGTATTTATATGTATAATCTAGTATTCACATTCCTCCAACAATTGAAATGAGCTGTCTCGAAGAAAATAGACAAGGCACTTGAACTGAATATCCTTTTCTTAGCTAGTTGGCCTCATAAATAGTAGAATGCAAAGGACTTGCACATCAAACGGTAGAATGTAGGACAAATAAATAAAGCCGGCTATCGAAAGGAATTCGTGTATCGTTCGCTATTCGTAACATCCAAAATTTGACCATTCTCTGCAACGGTGCCGATTTCGCTGTATAATATGTGTCTCAATTAGTCTCAATTAGTCTTGAGCGGCGCGCGCGGGATCAAGGCCTTTTAAATACCGTGTTCCTTGAATATATAACATTATGTGATTGCTTGTAAGGCAATTAAAAATAGCATAAGTTCCTGCTAAAGATATAAGAAAATGATCTCTCTATTTATGTACTGGGAAGTTGCAAAACGCATAACAAATGGCATAAAATACATTTTCCTGTCTCTACGGAGCAAATTTGAAAGTTTACTCGCGGTTTACATCGGTGTTTTCCGATCCCCGATTGTATAAATCTATTGTTTGGATATTATCGATCATTTATGCACTTAATACATCGAGTTCTCGTTTATGTCGCATCCAAAATCTCTCAGAGACGTGAAAAGAGTTTGTAGTAATGTGATAAAAAATTGCGCGAGTTGCTAAGGAATAGCTTTTCCTTTGAAAGCCCCTAACACGTTTTTTTTCCCTTTTTGATTCGCAAAGATTTTACCATATAAATTTTAACAATTGTGTGATGTAGTTTAGAAGCCACTTGATTCAAGTGGCACAAAATAACGAGAAAATGCGCGATATATATGTACAAAAAAATATAAATAAATTAACAAATTATTATGCTAAGTCCAACGAAAAACGTATACGACTTTCTGCAGTCTACACGCAATACAGAGATTATGTATCTGTGAAAGTAGTATAATATACACGAATATAAATTGGCTAAATTCTGCAGAAAGAGACTAAAGCGTACAAAAAAAAAAAAAAAAATTTGTCCCTTATCATAGAATACAAACTATACGCAGAGATTACGGTCAATTTGTATCCTAAGATAGAGGACACATTGTTGCGGAACATGATTAAAGAGTGTTGTACTTTGCATTTTTTGCTTGGGCTTGGTCTCTTTTCTACAGAATGCCGATCCGATCATTTCCCACGAAGCCACAGTCTTAAGTACAACATATCTGTACCTGAAAGGCATATCATTAGAAGTAAAAGCCACGAGATTAAATCGTACACACACGATGTGTGCCATATCGTCCGACTGAAACGAGCGATAAACTCAGGATAACATGCGTTACAGTTACAGATACATAGAACATCGGTATTAATGAATTGTAAATATAAACATCGTCGTCGAACGCGTTATGTGTAGTAAACCAGTGTCAGAGTCCAATAGAATGGCCAGGTCGTATGCAGCAACGTCAGTAATGGAACAGGGAACCACCCAACACAAGTGCACATATGCGTGTATTATATGATGCGTGTCTGTGTTTACATGTTTGTGTGTGTGTGTATATATATGTGTACATGCATATGCTTATATGTATGTTATATGTAATGTGTTTTTACATATTGTTTGTCAGAGGAAAAGTTACATCGTTAACTTACACGTTCCATCCGTTTTTTTAAATTTTTTTTCTTTTATCAGATATCTTTAGATTCTATATGTTTTTTTAACGCTTAATTCCCCAGGGACCGTCTGGGGTGGCGACGGGTACGTGAGAGTAACCAGCGAATTGCGGAAATTCTTCCACGCTGGCTGTATTCGGCGCGCTTTGAGGCTGCTGCTGTTGCTGCTGCTGTTCCCAGGGTCCCCCCTTCACGATGAAGCCGGTATCGTTTTCGTTGCCCCCGGCATTGCCATCATCGCGTTGAGGCGAACGCAGATTGTCGCGATATTCGTTGTCTAACACATCTTGCATCTGTCGTGTCAAAATATTTTTTGGGGGTCATTTTACAATTAATTTCTACTTAATGAGTAACTCTCGCGCAGCAAGTACGTTATATACTTACGTATTCTTCTTCTAGATTTAGCAAACGATCCTTTGCATCGGCTACATTCTCTTCCGCTCCTACGATCGTCACGATATTAGGATCGGCGTCGGTCTTCCTCGGGAACTTTATGTCGACTTTATATTCGTCCATTATTTTACGGATGTTTCTGCCCTTCGCACCGATTAAACGCGAGTGAACAGCAGCATTTATCTGTACTTCTTCTTTCGTCAGACCGTTCTAAAGTGATACAAGAGAAGGAAAGTAAGTCCTAATGCACAAGTATAGTGAACGCTGTTAAATATAGAAATATTTTTGTAATAAAGTGTTCCCGTCGTAATAAGAGAGAGCTGTAACTCACCAATTCGTTGACAATCTTCATGATATCATCCCGGGCACTGTACGAATTCTTTTCGTATCCAGTTATCGTGATAATGTGCTCCTCGGGATCACCCTTGCGCGGGAAGTTAATTTGAACGTCGTGGTCGCTACGTATTTTACTGATGACCGCTCCTTTTCGACCGATTATTTTTGGATGATATTCCGGATCGACTTCGAGCTAAATATTGAATAATATATGTGATATATTTCATACATATAAAGAATATTTTTTAGAGTATCGAAAGATCCGTCATATCAAAGAACTCTCACCTTCAATTCAAAGGATTTTAATGCTCGATCTTCTCGTTCGGCCTTTAACGTCTCGCATTTTTCCAGAATAGCTTCCTTGGCACTTTGAACACACGACGGCGTTCCAGAGATCTAAGAAATCAATGAGAAATGAGTACATGCGAACGAAATGAACGTTTATATCTCGTAAATCTCTCTTGAATGAAACCAAATTACCTTGATGTAATCCAGTCTTTCCTCTGCCGGGGAGAGCATAATGTGTACGTCGTACGTATTCATTAGTTCCCGCACGTCTTTACCTTTCTGCCCAATTATCGAGCGGTGAAAATCGAACGGTACGTCTACCTAAATGCGGAAGAGAAAAAAAATTTACTCGAAACCGTTTTTATGAATGTGTGGACTAATCCGGTTGTTGAATATAAACTGACTTGAATCGTAATAGGCACGAGATCGAGTAAAGCTTGCTTGGCGGCAACAACGTTCTCCGGTTGTCCGGTGATGCGAATTATATCGCAAGGTAGAACAATATCTCCGGCTTCTCCGTTTTCGCCGTTAATCTGTTCCGGCATTCTTTGTTCTTCTAGAACAAACATAACAATTTGCACATAATCAATATCTTTGTACATTCAAGGAAGATTATACATAAACGATGAGAAAATTGTTGATACTAACCGTAGACATCGCGATCGGGGAATTTGATTTGCACGTCGTATTCGAATGTTATATTTTGCACCTTGCGACCCTTGGCACCCATGACCGTGCGATGGTGCTTTTGTGATATTATGCATTCCACCGTTATCATAGATTCCTAGATTAGGAGAGAACAGAGCGATAAGTATACACGATTGCGCGCACGTTTGTTCAGGATATCTACTCAAATTTTGTAAAAGAATTCCCTGAGAATTTCTTGATAAAAATAACAATATAAAACAAAAAGATATAAACGTCTCAGGGAATACTAATTTATTTAAATTAATTATTTATTAATTTATTACTTGTTTAATTATTTATTAAATAAATAAAGAGTACTAATTTATTTAAATATTATCTATTAAAAATTTAAACAATTTTCTATAAAATTTATATAAGATCTTGATATTAAAAATAGATTGTCAATAAAAAAAATCATATAAAATTTTAATAAAAACTTAAATATTGCCAAGATACGTTAGACATAAGTTTCTTAAGTGCTAAATATAAAATTAAAAGAATAATTTTTAAAAAAATTCCTTGAATCCAAATCAAATTTCATAAGAATTTCCTGATTTTTCAAGGTTGAACAAAGTTCCCTGAGGATACCAGGTTTTTCCTGGGAATATACACTCTGATAATACACTCACCAATTCCTGAACGATTTCTCGCATACGTTGTTTCGCGGCTTCTATGCACTCGTGCGAACCTTTCAGGATAACGCGATCGCTGTCGACGCCCGCTCGCGGGAAGGATATCTGCACGCCGCCGCATTCGTCGGCGATTCGATGCAAAACGCCGCCCCTTCGCGCCACGAAATGTCTATGGTGCTTGGGATCGATACGAATTTCACCCTCGATAATGTTGTCCTGTGGAAACGTATTAAGGAGGATTTTAATTACATCTATCATTCACGTATACGGACTCGAAAGTAACAATTGTAGCATACAATTTCCTTAATCGTGGCTTCTAATTCGGCTTTAGCTTTCTCCACTGCTTCCTTTTTGCCCATAATTGTAATAACTTCTTTATCTTGATCTTCGTCTGTCGGGAATATAATTCGTGCACCCGTGGATTCTCTTATCTGCAAAAAAAGGGAATTACACAGATATTTATTTTTTAGATGCTATCTGGAAATACGATACTATAATTTTGCAATCTTTATGCAATTTACCTTCTTGATGTTGGCACCATTCTTTCCAATGAGGAATTTATGATGTTGAACTTTGGCACGAACTTCAGTCGAAAAACTAGATAATTGCTTCTCGTTGCTTAGTTCTAAGAGTTGCGCTTTCGCTTTCTCCACATCGTCCTTTGGACCTCTGATACTGACCTGTGCATATATTTATCAATAGAAACTTTAATTCACCAAAAAATGTCGCGCAAGCTTTTCTCTTTTACCTTATCACTTTTACTTTCCGCTGTAGGGAATTTGATTGTGACACCTCCGCAATCTTCCATAATAGAATGTATCAGTTTACCTCCAGTACCGATGAGAGAATTGTAAAACTTTGGTGGAATAGTGATCTCCTCGGTAACAATGTTAGCCTAGCATAATAAATATTCGATATGTATAAACAATTTCCTCTCGTTACATTATTCTGACACATATTTTATACATAGGATATATACAATATAACAAATATTGACACTTACCAATTCATTTTGAATTTTTTGTATCATTTCTTTAGCCTTCTCCACATTTTCTTTCTTTCCAGTAATAGTTATAACATCGCTCTTCTCGCCTTCAGCAGGTAAATCGATTTTTGTTTGCGTTTCTTCCCTGATCTATATCATATAATTCAGAGATGTAAAAATAGATACAAGTATAACAAGCGAATTATAAACAATAAAACAATCTGATACGAAACCTTGCGGATATTAACGCCGCCTTTTCCGATGACAAACTTGTGAAATTGTTTAAAAATAGGTACTTCCAATACATGATTACTTTCATTTAATTCTTTCACTAGTTTCATTAGGTGTTTATGGCACTTGTCAACATCTTCTTTGGGTCCTCTAATCTTCACTATATCTCCTTTTTCACCTGAAAAGTAAAATATTCGACTTTAACTAAAAAAATATTTTTATCATATTAAAACGATGCAAATGTTTCATTGTAGTATTACAAAATAAATGAAACAATGAAACCACATATATGCACATATAATAAATATTGTTTACCTGGTCCAGGTATAGTAATTTGTACTTGATTGAATTTATCTCTAATCTCTTTGATATTATCTCCTTTGTTACCAATTATGTTACGATAATATCTGTGATCTATAATCACGTCCTTTTCTTTCTCATTCTCTAACTTTTTCACCATTTCTACAAGTTCCTAAAAAATAATTTATAAAACAAACCTTAATATTTTCTATATTTCTATTTAATAATTGTTGCTACATAATAATGTAAATACATACTGTTTGTGCTTTTAATACACCAGCAAGATTGCCTTCGATACGAATAACATTACTGCCATCATTTTCAGAGATACTAATTACAACACCTGTTCCTTCTTTAACACGGTTCACTAGTAAAAAAGAAGGAAATTTGTAATGTAAACTTGAGTATTTTCTTTTATATCATAGGCAAAGATGATGTAGGTAAAATTGGCTTACCATTGCAACCGTTTTTCCCAATGATATGTTTGTAAAATCTAGGATCAACATTCAGTTCTGTAAAAGTGAGTTTAGCAATAAGATCGTTAGCCATGAGTTGTAGCTCATTTTGCGCTTTCTCCACTTCCTCTGGTGGACCTTCTATCTTAATTTTGTCCTCCTTTCCTGTAAACTCTACATTTACTTTCGGCATTTCTTGAGTAATTTTCTTAATATTTACACCCTTGCGTCCAATGATGTATTTATGTATCCAAACTGGAGCTTCCACAACAGCAGTACGAACACTATTTGCTTTTTCATACACCTTGTTAAGTGCTGCAAATACAAACATGTGATACATATATTACATATTAAATGTAATAAATACTTGAATATATATTACTTTTATAAAACTAAAATTAGTAATAATATTTAATGTATCCAACTTTTAGATTTCTTACCTTGACCAAGTTTTTCTTGGGGTCCTCTAAGGGTTATGGTACCAGTTGGAGAGTCAGGCGCAGGCATCTCTACACTTACTCCAGTTGTTTGTAATATCTCTGCTATGGTACTGCCACGAGGTCCAATTACATATTTGTGTTGAGACTTGGGAACTTCTACAGATACCGTAGTACATCTTTTTTCCTATATTTGAAATTTACAAGTTAGATACACCGCAAGATGTTACAAAAATTGTATAAAATAATTTTTTTAACCTACCATATCTTTATAGATAATTTCAATCTTTTGCTTGGCAGCTAAAACTCCTTCCTTCTCGCCAGCTATGGTTATCTCATCTTGCTGCACCGATGCAGGAGGAATATTGATACGAGCACCAGTTTCTGCCATCATGGCATTGAGATTTTCATTATGCGCACCATATATGAATGGATGGTATATTTTTGGCACAGTTATTCTTTCGAAAGCTTTCCTAGACTGCAACATTTAAGATAAAATGGTTGAATAATGATGTATAATTCAATATATTCCATGCATGGGATATATATATGTGTGTGTGTCTAATAATTTTATCATTATTTTAAGAATTACCTGTTCATCAGAGATAACTCTAATTTCATGTTCAGCCTTTTCAATGCCTTCCTTTGTTCCAGTAATTGTTATTATGTCTGATTGATCTTGCACACCAGGGACATTAATCTTTGTAGCAGTTTTCTGCTCCAAATCTTTTAATCTCTGTCCCTGCTTTCCAAGAATCCAACGATGATGATCCTTAGGAATACTAATCTGCTTGCTTGCCTATAAAAATTAATTAGAAGTTGTGACATATATTTATTAAGCACATATATAAAGTACAAAGTACATCAATACAGTAACATTAAAGTAACATTATACCTGAGTTTGAAATGTTGTTAAAATGCGTCTTTTGGCTTCTAGAACTTGGATTTGCTTTCCAGTTATAAGAAACGTTAGAGACTGATCTTTAGATGATGCAATTTCAATAATAGTATTTGTTTCTTTCATAATGGTTTTACATGTACGGATAGATTCACGTTCGCCAAATTTATCACTGTGATCAAATTTGCGCTCTTCCCCTGGTACACGGAACATCTAAAAAAATAAAAAATTAAAATTAATTAATCAAATAAACATAAAAGAATCTTTAAAAAAATATTTCAATGCAATTAAGTAAATTTCCAGGAAGAAAACAAATTTATTTGTAATGTAACAGAAGTAGTTTTCAGAGTTGTAATGTTCAGTGAAAAAAAGTAAAACAATTGACAAAGTCAAATAATTTATGCAGATTTTGTTCAATTTTTTAACTATCACAGTGACTTTTAGACTACATTCACATATATAAAGAATCATTGTAGTAGCTTGCCAAAAATTATCTGTATGTACAGAGATATTGAATTATCAAGTCAGTAAGCAAACCTCAAAATACTATCTTAATTATCAATTTGCAATAATTTGCACAAGTGTCTCACAATTTCTGTAAAGTGATAAAATTATTCAACTTCAACTTTATGTATAAAAAAGAATATTTTTACGATAAAATAAAGTTTTGCTGTACGATAATAATCCTCTTCATATGATTTATCCAAAGAGATTAAATATCTTAAAAATATATATTTTATATAGTAAAGTACAATTTTAATATTTCTTTTCTAATAAATCTATATATATTTCACAATTATCAAAGTAAAAATTATTACCCATCAATATAAATGTATAAAATTTTCTGAACTTCTACCTGTGTAATAGTTATACGCCCAAGCTGTAAACTGTTGTTTATAGAAAATATGTTTAACTGTCCAGAATTGGAGCTAGATGATTCGGGAAGGACAGGGAATGTTTCATCATAAGTAGGTGGCTCGTAGGCCGTTCCCTCTTCCATTACTGACTGCTGCTGCATTTTGGGGTTGTCCTGTTTCGTGCCAAGTCCTTACAGTAGCACTGTAATGCAAATAATGGTATTCTATATTATGTCGAGAATTTTATAAATACATAATGATATATATAATATAGGATATATGTAATAGTCTATAACAAGATATATGTAATAGTTATATAACAAGATATATAACAAGATATATAATAAGTATATAATAAGATTCATATAAATGTAACAAATTTCATTTTATTGTAATATAAAAAAATTATATATATTTTCTATTATATATCTATACATATACAATACATATATGTTATAAAAAATTTTATAGGAGACATAGGGGAGAGAATATTACATTGCAAAAGAAAAAATGAAATTATGATACGAGAAAGGAAGATTGATATAAAGCAGAGTTAATTTAATTTAGCACTTCAATTAGTATATCATGTTTTTCACGTGATATTTCATATTTAAAAATGTTAGTATCGTGACGAATGAAAAAATAAATTATCACTGCGGCAAACCACGTTGGATAGAAAGAGAGGAAGAGTGGAAGAGAGAGACATTTTCTTATATCGAAGATAAATTTTCTTCTGCATTGTATAATCCGAATAATCGCGAGAAATGTGCCCGAATATTTTCGCAGAAGTCGATCCGAATTCGGCAATTCGGATTTTCGCAGCGGAATATACGTATATTTTTTCGCATCCAAAATCGTTACAATACGCGAAAATTCTTTCGGGACGGTCGCTCGACTGTGCGAAAATTCGATGCCCTTCCGCTTTAAGCGCTCCCGAGGCATTTTTTTTTTTTTTAAAGCTGGCTGGAATTTTGCGAATCGGACGGATGTTGAATCGCGACTCGAGCAAGTTCGCGTTAATCGTATAAGGAAGCATGTCAATGACCAGTAGCCGACCACCACCATATGGAATGGAGCGTTAACTTGACACGTCACGCTAACCTCTCTTACGTCGAGGTCCCAACATCTGCAAATCTGCACGTCGGGACGAGAAGGAAAGGTCGCGCGACGTGAGAAACGATTGGAAAGAGGAAAGCGACGTTACACGGAAGAAGGGAGGAAGGCAGAGGGTTTTTCTTTCTCGACACGAGGCGAGAGAGGGACGTCACAGCACAAGGGAGAATTTTTTTTGTTTTTTAGAAAAATTTGCTACTTACTCTACCGTAATAAAGAAATCCGGCCAAGTAATAAACGCGTATTACGTAGCCAGTTTAACGGTGATTTGCCTGAAACAAGTACAACGTCGGTTACAAGGTGCGAGCAACGTACTACGGGATACCACGAGATCTAATCAAATTAAACGTGGAAGCGAATTATCGCTCCGTTATACTCGGAGAGAGAATCCACGACTTCCCTTACCGGTAACGCAAAGTGAAATGAGACAGGACGGCTCAAAATCTCAAAAGTTACCGTAGTCGGGGAAAAGTACGGTATAGGCGAGGTTTGTGTGATTACTTGAGATTGTCGTACGACGAGTCTGCTATTTGATTGGCTGATATTGGAAGAAACTTTGAAAATCCTAGAGATTTTCTCTACGAGTGAGTTTGGAAATTTCTGCTCGTTGTTAATTGACCAATCACGACAAAGAGATCTTTGCTCCAATCTTCCTGATTGGTCAATCGATGCTTTCATAGTCAAAGGTTATTTGGACGAGAAATATTACAGTAATTTATTGAAGATCCTCCAATCAGAGATATAGGTATTCATAGTCAGTTCTTATATTTAAGATGTGATTAACCAATCACAGAGCCGTATTTGCATCTTAAGACATTACTTAAGACGGTCTTGAAATAAGAACGGACTATGAATATCGGCTATAATTAATAAATAATAATAATATAATTATTTAGTAAGTTATTAAAGTTTTATATTATTTATTATTTAGAAATTTATTGGAGATTTATATTATTTGAATAATATAATTTTATTTAATAATTTATTAGAGATTTATATTATTTTTAAATATAATTATTTAATAATTTATTCGAGATTTATATTATTTAAATATTATAATTATTTATTAGTAATTTATTAGAAATTGATTATTTTAAAAAAATATTATTTAATGATTAGAAATTTATATTATTTAAATATTATAATTATTTAATAATTTATGAATAAATTTATTCATTCGGTGTCATTAAAATCAAGGAAGAAGCTCGATTTGACGTTTGAAATTCGCGCCACAGCTGATTCACCGAGCCGCTAGTGACTTTCACTAGACACGTCGGTAAAACAGAGGCGCCACCTAGCGCGTCTCGGGGACAACTATCTGTCAACGCCGCCGCGTGCTCGATGACAGAGGGCGCTGCGGGCGGCGGAGAGACATCGCCCTAGATAACGGTAGAATCGCGCAGCGTAGTGTCGCGTTGTCTTTTCGCGAGAAGTGTGAAAATCTCGGGTACGACGCGGGGATACATCGGCGGCGAGACACAGGAGAGAAAGAGAGAGAGAGCGAGCAAGAAAGAGAAAGAGAGAGGCGCGTCCGTTCGGCCGCCCGCGTTAACAGCGTCGTCGTCATCTCTTGATCGAGAGATCCGCCGTTGTCCTCTCGGTGTGTGAATCGAGTGTGAACGAGAGTCCGTTCGGCTACAATCGATCGGCAGCCCGTAGGTACCGGAGATATCGGTGCGAACGAACGGTATACCGAGTATCCGGTATTGGCGAGATCGTCTTTGTCGTCCTCGTATAGAAGGATATCTCTTCCTTTCTCGGCCAGAGTGTCGAAACGCAACGCCGCGTTTCGTGCTTCCGTTCGCGGCTGTGAGGAAAAAAAAATACAGTTTACAGCGAAAAACCGGACGACGAGACTCTTCCACACGGCTCTCCCCATGAACTCGTGACAGTGCAGTCCGACGAAGGAAGCCGAATCCGAGAGACGAAGCGGCGGTGCACCTAGAGGTAGTAGTTTATTAATCGACGGAGAATCTCGGTCGTCGAGTGACGAGAGAGGAAGAGGAGGCGAGCGAGAGGACGACGGAGCGTTGCACGCGAGACGGAGACAACGGAAGAAGAGTGAAAGGGAAGGAGAAAGAAAGAGAGAGAGAGAGAGAGAGAGAGAAAGCATAGGCAGCTTGGTGCGTGCGTGTGTGTGTATGCGCGCTTGAGAGCCGCCGAGCCGACTTGAGCGACAGAGACAGATCCATAGAAGAGAGAAATAGATAGAACGACGAAGAGGAGGCAGAGAAGAATTATCGAGTGAATCCACAGGAGAGGATACTGCGTTCTGCGAGCGAAGCGTGGGGTATTCAGGAGGCACAAGAGGTAAGGACGACTTGTGCGGCTTCTAAAAAAAGATTCTTCTTCTCCCCCTTCTCGCTCTCTCGTAAGAGAGAGAGAGAGAGAGAGAAGGCGCCGTGCATCGCCGTGGCGTGGCACGACCGGAAGTCGTTCACGACGGCTAGGACTCCCTGTTATCGAGTCTTCTTCGCTCTTCCTCGTCGCGCACGTGTCCTGGACACCGGACACTCTATTTCGGTGCGAATAGGGAGATGGTTTTTTTTTGTTTTTTTTTTTGGCGCGTCTATACTGGCATCGGAATCCGCCTGCCATTCGGTCTGTGAGAATCACGCACGCGGGCGTTTCTTTCCTCCCTCATTATCTCCGGTTTCGCGATTAATTCCCGACGAGTCCCCGCGGTGAGCGAGAAAACGAACGAACGACCGGCTGCTCTTCCTCCACCATCCCCCCCGTTCCACACCGGCCAACTAGCGTTTCCTCTTACGGTCACGGCCCACCCGAGCCGCTCTCGCGATACGCGACGATAGCGAAGTTTCGCGTGAACATCGTTTACGCGGAACTTGCCGCTCCTACGTTACGAGTTGCGAGTCGTTTGTTCTGGTAAACATTACGCGGAATTCGGGCCAGATGGTTTCGCCATCTCCGATTAACTCAATCGGCCGATTAAACTATAT